>NW_012267334.1:3015975-3176309 GCF_000151885.1 Dipodomys ordii | reverse complement strand
GCCGGGCTCCCAGCAGGCTGCGCAGTCAGCGGACGCCACAGCCCCGCGGGGGAGTCCTCGTCCTTCTGCGGGGGGGGGGGATTTAACATCGATGTAAGGATGCGCAGGTGCACGCCCTCGCGCTGCTAGTCTTGGGTTCTGCTCTCTGGGTGGACGGGAGTGGGAGGCAGGGTCTGCCCTGGGTGAGGATGGGCAAGGGGTTGGCCCTGGGTGAGGATGGACAGGGGGTCTGCCCTGGGTGAGGATGGGCAGGGGGTCTGCCCTGGGTGAGGATGGGCAGGGGGTCTGCCCTGGGTGAGGATGGGCAGGGGGTCTGCCCTGGGTGAGGATGGACAGGGGGTCTGCCCTGGGTGAGGATGGGCAGGGGGTCTGCCCTGGGTGAGGATGGGCAGAGGGGTCTGCCCTGGGTGAGGAGGGGTGTGTCTGCCTTGGGTGAGGCCTGGGGGGGGCGTGAGTCTGCCCAGGTAAAGACAGGCAGGGGGTCGGCCCTGGGTGAGGACGGGACTGGGGGCAGCGGGCCTGTGGGTATCTCTGGCCTGGGGGGTGGGGTTGGGGAGAAGCAGACCTCGTTGACCCCAAAGGCCAGGGCCTAGTGGCTAGAAGGTAAAGCAAGGCAGATGTGGGCCCGGCACAGGGAGAACTTACTGGACTTTTCTGTCTCGAGGCAGGCCAGCCCAGCCCGGGTGGCTCTGGAGGCGGCCTCAGCCAGGCCGGAACGCAAGGCAGCTGGAGGGAAGGCAAAGTGTGGGTCTCAGCTCGCTGTGTGCAGATGTTGGCTTCTACTGTGCCTGACTTGAACTTGGCCACAAAAGGCCAGCCCTGTTGAGCTTAGAGGATCAGAACTAACCCTCTCTGTACAGATGAGAATACGGAGGATGGGTGTGGGCTGAAGGAAGGCCCATCTCCCCTCTGCAGATGGGCTGGGCACAGAAGAGCCACACGAGCAAGACAGCGTCCCCACCAACCATCCGTGTCACCTGCTGCCTCCTGCCTGCTCCCTGACCAGCATCCCCGCTGGACTTCCCAGGTCAGGTCCCTTAGATCCCAGAGAGTGAGAAGAGCTCATCCCTGCCCTGGGGAATAGTGCTGTCCCTTCCAAGGGTGCTCGAACGTCACCTGCCTCCTTTCCCAAGGGACTGGTGGCTGTGATTGATTCATTAATTAACTACGCACCGTGCCTGCTTCCACCAGGTTCTCCTCACGATAAACAGCACTCTCTGTGCTTAATGCTTTCCAGACCTGAGGCTACACCTTGCCCACAGCAGCTCACGCACTCTGCTCAGCGATCTGGTCAGCAGGTCCTATCCTTGTCCCATTTTGTGGGTGTAGACCCTCAGGATCTCCTGCAGCAGGCGGGATCTGGGGCTGACTCACTCCTCCAGCTCCCAATCCAGGTTGTTTGCCCACATTCACCCATGACTACCGCTGGGAAGGGGGTGGTAGTGGATGCACAGCCCAGAACTCCCCGGTGACAGGAACCACAGCAGCAGGGAGAGAAAGCAGCATGCGAGCTTCAGGAGGAAAACGCAAGCCAGCCAGCTAATCGTTACCCTGGGCGTTGGCCAAAGAACCTCGCCGTCAAAGTCTTTAGTCACTACTTCCCCCTAAGAGAGTTGAGGTGGTTTGTTGTTGTTGTTGTCTGCCTGCTTCTTAGATCCTGGCAAATGTGCCAGGAACTTCAGAAGGAAGCCAGGCACCTGTACTCCTCGCTACTTTGGAGGCGGGGATTGGGAGGATGGCAGTTCAAAGCCATCCCAGAGCTGTTCCTGAGATCCCATTTGAACCCATAAGACATAGAACAGGCCTACCAGCCCAGTCCTGAGGGAAGCCTGGATAGAAGAACAGAAGTCCAGCCCAGCCCAGGGATAAGTGTGAAATCTTTTCTTTTTTAATGAACAAAAGCAAAAGGAGACTAGAAGTGTGGCTCAAGCAGTAGAACACCCATCTGACAAGCAGAGGCCCTGAGCTTAAACCCCAAGACTATGAAAAAAGAAAGAAAATAATTTCAACACCAACATCACCACCATACCCTTCCTTTACCAACTATCCTCCTTCTCCTCTTTGTGCTATTCCTGAGGCTTGAACTCAGAGCCTGGATGTTGTCCCTTAGCTTTTACACTCAAAGCAATTACTCTATCACTTGAGCCATACCTCAACTTACAGCTTTTTGGTGGCTAGTTGGAAATGAGCCCCCTAGACTTCTCTGCCTGGACTCTGAACTATAATCCTCAGATCTCAGCCTCCTGAGTAACTGGGGTTACAGGTGTGAGCCACCAGCACCTGGCAGTGCCAGCCTTCTCTGCTCCTATGTGCTAGATGGTAGCAGAGAGGGAAAGTGCGTCGCACAGTTACACAGCCAGCCAACAGGTGGCTGCAATGAACAGATTCTGTTTGGATAATGATATTGGATGATTACCATCGCCCAACTTGTTCTTTGGGTACAAAAAGCATGTTCTGATTTTAAGCAAAAAGAAAACCACTATTTCCAAAAATAAAAATGGGGAGGGGAGATTAGGAGGTTTGACTTCTCAGCAAACAATGCACCATCAGGTTTCCTTAAATAGCAGGTTGTGGAGCATGCACAGAAGGAGTCGCAGCTACAGGCAGTTCTTCAGGCCCGCCAGCAGCGGGCCTGGGATGGGACAAACATTCCACAGCACTCCTGGCCTCTTTTCTGCCACAGCACGCTTTCCCATTCTTTGGAAACTTCAGTCGATGGCGGCTACTCCATCTAAAACGTGGATTCAGCTCACACCCAACAGATGGTGGAATGGGCTGAAATATTCCCAGCACATAGGAACATGGGCAGCAGTTGACAAAGACTCCTCTTCCACTTGCAAATGGGGCTCTTTACGATCAGCCTGGATGTTCTAAAAGGAGGTCCCCGCTTCCTGGCGACAAGCGTGGAGGACTCCAAGGTTGGACAATGACAATTCCTGCAGGAAGGCACAAGCTCCGAGCATTGTCTCTCTCCAGCGCTCTGCCAACGGCCAAGCTCCATACTTGCCCACTGGCGGGACATGGGAAAGATCCTGCAGAGTGATCTGAAGAACCACGCCAGGCAGTCCCCCACCCTGTGTCCAGAGATGCTAGTCCTCGGGGGACCTGAGGGCCATCCCACAGAGGCAGCACAACGTGCTCCAGAACTGAAGCTCCTACCAGGACCTAGAGAATCATGGCCAAGAGGGCTTCCAGTTCTCTTTCTGGGAACCCTTGGGAAGGGCGAGCTTCTGCCTCCAGGCAAGTCCTTGGAGAGGCTGAGCCTCCACTTGGAGCAGGCTTGTGCTAGGACCCTGCTGTCTGAGAGGCTTGGGAAGGCGCACAGCTTCTCCCAGCATCCTAGGATTCCCGAGGCCCCCCGGCAGAGGCTCCATATTGTTTTCTGAGTTCTTTTTTTCCCCAGGCTGGTGCTAGCACCAAGCCAAAGGAAGAAAGGGGTTGTGTTTCCCTTCCTGTCCCTATGTGAAGCTCCGGCACTGCAGGAAGCTGCCCCAGCAGCGCTTGCTCGTTGGCCATCCACTTCTGGTTGTTTGTTCTCAGTGTGGTTGACTGAGTGGAGCCTGTGTCCATCTATCTCACTTTGTGTACCAACTCTGCACGGTCGGTCCAGGCAAAGCCCACCCAGAGAACAAACAGCTGAATTAAAAACAATCAACAGTGAGAGGCAGATGATGGCAGGTGCTAGGAGTCAGGGTGGTATTTCCAGCTTGGATCAAGGGCTTTTAGACTAGACATGACCAGGAAAAGAACAAGGCACCAAAGCGTTCCAGAGAGGATGTGGTGGTGAATGCCTGGAATCCCTGCTACACGGGAGGCCGAGACCTGAGCATCACTACTCAAAGCCAGCCTGAGCAGGAAAGTCCATGAGAATCTTTTTGTTGTTGTTGTTATAAAGGGGATGTACAGAGGGATAACAGTTATGTAAGTTAGGTAAGGAGTACATTTTCCCCTCCAGTTCTCCACAAACTCATCCCTTCAAAGGCAGGGTAGCCTGGCTGTAAACAATTCGTGTTAGATTCAGGCTCCATTAAAAGACTGTGAGAATCGTATCTCCAATTAACCCCAAATAAATCTAGAAGTGGTGCCGTGGTTCAAGTGGTAGAGTATTAGCTTTGAGTAAAAAAGCTAAGGGACTATAGTCAAGCCCTGAGTTCAAGCCTCAGTTTCAACACACATGCACAAGCATATACATGTATACACACAGACATACACACACACACACACACACACACACACACACGCACATGCACACGCACACACACATGCTCCGAAGTAGGCAGAAATGGGAAAATCAAAAGTTCAATGACAGAATGAGAGCCAGGGTGGGAATGCATCTCTGTAGTTCCAGCTGGGAATAGGCTGGGGTAGGAGGATCCAGAGTTTGAGGCCAGCCTGGACAAAGTTAGCAAGACTCTATCTCAAAAATAAAAGGGCTGGGGACAGAGCTCACGTGGTAGAACATGTCTGTAGGATGCACAAGACCCTGGGTTCCACCCTCACATATGCCAAAATGAAAAGGTGCAAAATGAAGAGAAAGCAAGTATGCAAGAGAAGAGAGCCGGCGGGGTGGGGGTGGGGCTGCCGTGGGAATGCACAGCCCACCCCCCCTCCCGTGTGGGAGGCGTTTCCCTTCCCTGGCTCTCAGCTGCAGCCTTGTCTGGAAAGCATTTGCAGGTGGATTTTAATTACGGCTGCATTTTAAAACATTGTGACAGCAATGCTGATCCGTTCATTCTTCTGGGAGCGTCAGGATGATGACGGATGAGGAGACAAGGGGGGTGAGGCAGGAGGCCCTTGGGGAGCAGCCCTGGGTCCTCCTGAGCCGTGCCGGCTGGCCTTGCCAAGGGTGGGGGGCTGAGGGAGAGTGGCTTCCTACGATCCTCTCTGCCGCTCCCTCCGGGGATGGTCTGACTGCAGGGAGGCAATCACAGGGACGCTTCCCATCTACTCTTCCTTCAGCCAACCCACAGCTTCCGCAGCCCAGGCAGCCTGTCCAGCCAATCATTCATTCATTCACTCATCCATTCTTAGACATACTCTGGGGGTGCAGAGGCCAATGTAAGAATCATTGTCTAGTAGCTCAGAGCTGGATTAGGTTTCCCAGAGACAAAGGGACAGGGCACCAACTCACGGACCCTACAAGTGACTCATGTGCTTTCTTGACAGCAGTAAGATTAGAACTCACCTTTCATCTTCTAAAGACTCAGATGTGCTGGGCACTGGTGGCTCACACCTGCAATCCTAACTACCAGGAGCCTTAGCTCTGAGGGTCATAGTTTGAAGCCAGCCTGGGAAGGAAAATCTGTGAGATTCCAATTAATCTCCAGTTAACCAACAAAATGCCAGAAGTGGAGCTGTGGCTCAAGTGGTAGAGCACCAGCCTTGAGTGAAAAAGCTCAGGGACAAAGTTCAGGTGCTGAATTCAAGTCCCAATACTGGCACTCAAAAATGAAATAAGATAAGGAGGTGAAGATAAGATATTGGCTATTTGGATATGCAAACCCCAAATTAAAATAATCTCTCCTACCCTTTCTGCTTCTGTTAGCATAGGCTCGTGGAGAAGGACAGGACTGGGCCATTCGTTTGAATAAAAGGGTGATGCAGAGCCCTTTCTGTGATTGACACAGGAAACATCAGCCCCTGGCCGGGAAGTACCATGCCCCGCGGGAGCCCTTCTGCCTCACAAAGAGTCCTTCCTCCGGGACAAAGTCTCTGAGAGCCCCACGGACAGCTCTGCTGCCCCAGGACCTTCCCACCCCCTCCCATCCCAGAAACACAAGCCCCCCTCCAGCATAGAGAAGGGAAACGTGGCTCTGCTGTCAGAACCCATCACGGCTACAGCCCAACGCCTGGCTGACAGTGATGATTCTGATCGTTCCGAGAGGAGGGAGGAGGGGGACTGGGGTTATGGGATCGGGGTCTGCAGGGGCACATCGGGGGGTGTGGCCGTGGGATGGCCGTGGGCCTCACTCATTCCCCTGTCCAGTGACCGGGAGCAGCTGACGAAAACCAGCCACGGTCCATTCCGGAGCGGATGGCCTGCCGCCAGGCCAGCCTGTCTCCCAAGGTCAGGGGACGGGTATGTCTTCAGGCAGTTTTCTGACTGAATGAAAGAAGCCCAGATGAGAGAGCCTGGGCCCGGGGCTCGTGGTGTCAGAAGTGATGTCCCCTGCAAACACAGGTGATCCTGGGTTTCAGCCACTCAGACAAGCGGCGGCGGCAACAGCGCTTTCCCTGCTCTAGGAGCCTCTCTTGCAAAGCTGTTAGCATGCTTCCTCTGGGATTGACTGGCCCTAAGCTGAAGGCTGGGCCAGAGTTGGTGAGCCAGCTTGGCAGGGTGGATGATGGACGGTGGGCTGGCCGTCTGCTTCCTGACCCATTGCTTCCCAAGAAGGTAGACACTGACCCTTCTCTTGGCTTCCCTGAGCCTCAATTTCTCCATATGGGTAAAAGCTCCAAAGATCTTTGATCTGGATTGAGGTGGAGTGAACCTTGAGTTTGCAAGCCTGAGCTGCAATAAGAGGCTGGAGGAGGGGGAGGCTGGAGAAGGGGGTCTAGAGGAGGGGAGGCTGGAGGAGGGGAGGCCAGAGGACAGGGAGGCTGGAGGGGGGTTCCTGGAGGAGGGAGGGCTGGAGGAGGGCTGGAGGAAGGGGTCTGGAGGAGGGGGTCTGGAAGAGGAGGTCGGGAGGAGGGAGTCTGGAGGAGGGTTCTGGAGGAGGAGGTCTGGAGGAAGGGGTCTGGAGGAGGAGGTCTGGAGGAAGAGATCTGGAGGAGGGGTTCTGGAGGAAGGGGTCTGGAGGAGGGGGTCTGGAGGAGGGGGTCTGGAGGAGGGGTTCTGGAGGAAGGGGTCTGGAGGAGGAGGTCTGGAGGAGGGGGTCTGGAGGAAGAGGTCTGGAGGAGGGGGTCTGGAGGAGCAGGTCAGAAGGGGGAGGTCTGGAGGAGGAGGTCTGGAGGAGGGGGCTGGTGGGGTGGTGGCATTGCACCTCTCCCTCCTGGTGTCTGGGCTGTGGGGTCCTGCTGTGGTGGGGACAGGCCCCGCGGGGCCTCTGCGGCTGGAGACTCCACCCAGCCCGTAGGAGTCCCAGCTTCAGGTCTCCCTCCTCAGCTCACCTCCACCCAGTGCTTTGCATCGGACTTTCCCTAGGCAAGGCTGGCTGAGGCGGCTGGGGCGGGAGCTGCGGGGCTCGGGCAGAACCTCAGGAGGCTTGGCCCACGCTGCGGCTGCGGCTGCGGCTGCGGCTGCGGAGTCCTGCGAGGGTGGGCTCCTCCGGGACAGTGCCAGCAGGGCACCAGCTCCCTGCCTCTCACCTGTTCTCAGAGCCGTGGGGCGCACAGCAGGACGGGGGGGTCCACTGGGGGGGTCCACTCAGAAATGTCCAGCCCTCTGCAGTCCTGCCCCTCCCCTGCTGACCACACAGCACACCACAGGGTGACGGGGTGGGATGTGGGGTGAGCCTGTTAGTGCTTCTATGCCAACTGTGAGGCTTGCTGCTGACTGAATTACCCTCCCCGCCCCCAGCTGCTGTAACCCAGCGTTGGGGCCCCAGACAGCGAGAACAGAGATGGTGTGGTCTTTACTATTTGTTTATGTAATTTTGATAGTTGGATTTGTGTATGTGTGTGTGTGTGTGTGTGTGTATGTGTGTGTGTATGGTGTGCGCTGGTCCTAGGGCTTGAACTCAGGGCCTGGGTCCTGTCCCTGAGCTTAAGGCTAGTGCTATATTTACCACTTGAGCTACAGCTCCACTTCTGGCTTTTTGTGGTTAATTGGAGATACAAGAGTCTCACAGACTTTTCTGCCCAGGCTGGCTTTAAACCCTGATCCTCAGAACTCGGCCTTCTGAGTAGCTAGAGCTGCAGGCGTGAGTCACCAGCACCTGGCTTTGATGTTTAGTTTTCTAACCATCTTGTTGGAGTAGTACAGGCCGTTAAGAGATTCAGGCACTCTGGTTTAGTCTGATCAGATGCATGGATCGTGGGGTCAGTTTTACATGGAAGATCTACCCCCAGGGCAAATGTCATCCTGCGTGCAGGGTCTGTTGCTTGACCCTCTGCTGTCCTGCCCATCCATCTGCCGGTCCCTTCTCAGGCATGTGGCAGATTGCCAGTGTTTCTTTTTACTGAGCTACTGTTATCTGGAAGGGGGGTAAGCTTCTTTTTTATCTTTCTGTCAGGTGACCTTTATAATCAGCCCATGAATCTGGGAACCTTTTGAGGATATTAACTGAGATTGAATTCTAGATTCATTGGGAAAAACTTAACCCTTCGACAGGCAGAACAGAGTGGAAGAAACTCAGCTTGCTTGGGTCCAAATCCCAGCTCTGTTACTCCTTAGCTGTGTGATCTTACACAAGATCACAGTGTCTGAAGGAACCCTAATGTCAAACTGCTTGAAAGCCAGGGCTGGGTATTGACAGGCAGGCAGGAACTTTCTGCTTGTGCTAACAGATGCTGAGGAAGTGTCGGATGGGAATCAGCACCTATCAATTACTTAAGAGAATCACAGAGAGACTCACCAGCAAGCAGAAGGGTGTTTAAGAGCGATCTGTCTCTCCAGGCGCCCTGCGTTGGGGTAGAGGCCGGAAGTGCCCCCAGAAACACGCTGAGCCATGCATCCTGGCCCCGCAGCCTCCCCCGTGGCCAGGGAGGCCCATGAACCCGAAAGACGGAAGCAGAAACAAAAGACCCAAAGATTGAACCAGCAGATGCGCAACCCTGACTGCTCTTGAACACTGGAAAATTCCACTCGATAAATCCCAATGAACCAGTGAAGATTTAGTAGGACAATTACAAGTTCAGCAAGTTGGATAGATACAAAACAAACATGTCAAATGACTGTTTTTATGCCCATTACCATAACCCACTCATTAAAGGATGAAAAATGGATTCTATCTGAAGCACAAGGGGTGTAATTGAGTGTGTGATCTATCTATTTTTAGTAAGGTAAGGATAGCATCGTAGACTCGGGCAAGTCCTGGGTGTGAGCGAATTAACATTTATAACATCAGGCCTTGTGTTTTTCTTACGTCCAGAGCATAAAACAAGGCAACGGCTCGTTTCCAATAGCCCCGAAACTATGGTGGCCCGAGGCTGTGTGGCCCAGTGGCCACCTTCTTCGCTCTTCCCTCCGTCCTCATCTCTCGTGGTGAGGCTCTTCGTGCTGTCAGAACACACCCTGGCATCACGCTCTCAGAAAGGAAGACGGTGTGGAACGTGTGAGCTCCGTTGCTATTTTGCCCACACTCGGGCAAGCTGGCTTGGGGATGGATGGGTCCCAGAACTTCTCCAGGAAGAGGCTGGGGGGTGCGGGATGGAGTCTCAGAAGGGATTCTACTTCTGCTCATCCTCTACGATTCCCACGTGGACTCTCGCAGTCTGCTGACTGGACATCACTTTCCTTGGGCTGGTGCTGTCCAGGAGCCCTGACCGCATCTGTCCATGCGGTGACTGCATCTGTCCACGCGGTGACGCGGTGACAGGCTCACCAGCTCGGAAGACACACGGCTCTGCAGTGCAGACATCTGTGTGTTCTCTTCCACCCTCTGGAAGCGCCTGCCACCCGGGCGGGGCTTCCTGGAGCTGCCCTGGCCCTGCCCACCATTCCCTTCTTTGCCCTTTGTGCTGGCTCCCGGGCCACACCTGCCCCATCCTCCAGCTCACTAATTTGCCCCTCAGATGTCTCTCTGCTTTTCAGCCCAACTATTTTAAATCTCTGGGATCTCTAATTAGTTCTTTTATATAAAAGCCCATTCTTGCTTCATGAATAAGATAACCGCTTATCTCTCTAAGGATAGTAATTATACTTATTTTAGGGTCTCCTTCTGTTGATCGAACCAATGCTGCTGAGGTTCTGCCTCTGTTTCTACTCTTGCCTTTGGTCCTGCGGGCAGTGAGTTCAGTGCTGAGATCCAACACCATTCAGCCATCTGCCACCCTCGTGTCTGAGGGAAGACGGGAGTGGGGGGCCCGGGCCCCCCCCGTCTCTGGTTCTACCCTCCTTAGCCGTCAGCTGCCCTCTCCCAGCATGAAGGGGAAGGTGGTAGAAATAAACAATTCAAAAACTCTAAATGTGTTTTGGGTTTGTTTTAGTAGGGCTGGGAGCTATGTCTCCAACTTCTGCACATCCCTCTGATTCTACTCTATCGCTGTCATTTTTTCCTATTATGATTATTAGTTGTCCACTTCTTTCTGGCACAATGCTATAGTTCCTGGTCACCTTGGTCCTGTGGCCCCTCCTCCCCCTCCCCCCCCCCATCACATCGCAGCATCCTTCAGGATGTGGCTTCCTCCAATCCTGTCTCTGCATCTTTCGGTGTGATTTGTAGAGAAAAGAGTCTGATCAGCTAAAAAGACTCTGATTTTTTTTTTTTAAATCAATACGATTGTAGACTTTTTTTTCATTTAGAAACATTTCTCTGATGCGCCAGGATTTTGCAGGAGAGTCTGCTGAGTTGACCACTTTTGGAGACTGTTAATAACCCCCCAAAACACACACACCCTGCACCCCCTCCCGAGCCCCTCTCCAGACTGGGACCTTCCATGTGGATAATGCTTCTGAATTAGGGTGAAATCTTTGTTTGACCCCCAGAAGCATCACCAGGCTGAGGCATCCCAGGGCTGGTGTGTGGAGGGTCTCCTCCCTCCTCCCTCCTCCCTCCTCCCTCATCCCTCCTCCACTCCTCCAGCCCTGCAGAGGCCTGCTGTCCCACAGAGACCTTAGCTCATCTTCCAGCCCCTGCCCAGTGTGCCTCCCTCTGTCCAGTCATGGGGAGGCCAGATGGCACTTTGGCCTGGAAAGACCCCCATGGTAGAGGATTGGTGGTGACAGATGAGGCCAGCCCAGGGGCTCATGACACGAGCCAGACAGGACAAGACAGACCAGCACTGGGTGGTCCACGAGGTGTGCTCATTGCCGCTCCAGATGGACCGGGAGCCTGGGAGAGGCCACATGGTGGCCCTGCCATCACCTTGCTGATGAGCCTTTAAGCACAGGTTTCTTTTGCTGACAGAAAGGGTGTTGTCAAAGCTCCAGACAAGCCAGGCACGGGCGTCGCATTACTTGGGAGGCTAAGAAAGAGAGGATCTTGGTTTGAGGCTAGGCTGGACAGAAAAAGTTTACAAGATCCCCTTTCAACCCACAGCTGGGTACAGCAGTGCATGCTTGTCATCCCAAGCTACGTGGGAGGCTGAAATGGAGAGGATCGCAGTTCCAGCTGGGCAGAGAAGTGAAAGTCCATCTCAATGAGGAGAAGATAGACGTGGAGTCTCATGAGCATGGCTGTGATCCTAGCAGCCAGAACAAGCCTAAAAGCAGGTGATCATGGCTTAGGCAGGAAGCAAGACTCCATGTAAAAACTAACCACTAAATAAAAACAAGAATAGGGGAATGGCACAACGGTAAAGCTTCCGTAGGTCCAGCCTAGCAAGCGTGGGGCCTTGAGTTCAAATCCCAGCACTGCTAGAAAAAAAACAGTCCTACAGCCAGGTGCCAGTGGCTCATGCTGTCATGAGATCTGAAGATCACAGTTCAAAGCCAGCCCAGGCAGGAAAGTCCATGAGACTCTTAGCTTCAATAAACCACTCAGAAAACAGGAAGGGGTGCTCTGGCTCAAGTGGTAGCACACTCGCCTTGAGCTGAAGAGCTGAGGGACAGCACCCAGGCCCAGAGTTCAAGCCCCACAACTGACCAAAAAAAAAAAAAGAGTCCTACAGAGTGCTGGCCTCACCGAGACACTCTGTCCTCCAGATATTGACGAAGCACCACCCAGAAAGTTGTCCTCTTCAGAATCCTGGCTCATTCTGGCTTCTTACAGCCCAGGCCCAGGACCCCTCCGTCCTGGTCACTTTAATTTGCCCTTTCCCCAGTGTCTGGCGGGGCCCAGCCTCCCTATAAGTGGATCAGCAGCAGGGAAATTGGATCAGGGTGTAGCGAGCGCTGCCTGCTTCTGACTGCGTGAATGTCAGAGCCTGCGGGCACGGAGACGTCCTGGCTTCAAAGCCTTGTCTTTGCAAGGCAGATGGCCAGACACCGTGGCCCTTATTCAATTTGTGCTTGTGAAGGTGACGCATTTGATTGTCGCCGGAGGGTCGCTGCCTGGCCTGGGAGCTCACGAGGCCCAGCCACAAGGCCTAACCCTACTTACCTGGAGGAAAATAACAGACAGACACAGGCGTCTCTGGGTGGTGACAGAATGGCCATTTCCCCTCCCCGCCCTGCCAATCGGGGCCCTGAGGACTGGCTTCAGTTAGGAGCCCAGACACTTTTGATCTTCTGTCTCACGACTCCATGTCTATGAACTTATTCTGAAGAATCACAAGTGCACCTGGGTGCTGGTGGCTCACGCCTGAAATCCTAGCTACTCAGGAGGTGAGATCTGAGGATCACTATTCAAAGCCAGCCAGGAGAGGAAAGTCTGTAAGACTTTATCTCCAATTAAGCATCAAGAAAGCCAGAGGCAGAGCTGTAGCATGCTAGTCTTGAGTGAAAGAAGCTAAGAGACAATGCCCAGTCTTGAGTTCAAGCCCCAGGAAAGGTGTGCGTGCATGCACATGCACACACATGTGAGGAGTCGCATGTGTGCATGGGCTGGTGTACAGAACAGATGGCACACCAGCATACATTTTATATATACATTCTGTATGTCCAGCAGCATACATCCATGAGCAGGCAAGCCACACCATGAAGCAGGGTCAGTTTGCACAATGGAATACCTCCAAGCTAAAAAGCCAGCCACAAAACAATGTATATGGTAGGCCATGAAAGAAATAATGACCAATGGTTCCTAAAAAAATACCCCCCCCACAAAATACAACGATCTTGCCATCTCAGTTCTGAAATAAACCCCAAGGAATTAAAAGCAGGGGTTTAGAGGGATATGGGAACCCATGTTAGTCACGGGTGTGATTAGCATGTCTTAGTAGCTAAGAAGCGGGAGCGACTGAGTGCCTACTGCAGCCAACCGGGGAATAAGGTGGAACTCACTGCACAACGGGATATTACCCAGCCTTTACCAGGAAGGAGATTCTGCTCTTGCTGCAGCAAGAATATACCAGGAGGACACTGGGCTGAGTGATGGAAGCCAGACACAAAGCACGAGGTTTTTGAGGATGGAATGCGGGACCTGTGTTGAACCAGCGGGCATGTGGGCAGGTTTATAACAAGAAGGTCCTTCCCACCCACGGAGCCCACTGTAAAAGCACAGGAGAGGCCCGGCTCCCGCCAGGCTGGCTCGGAGCCCGGGTGCCCACATCTACCAGGGCGGTCCCATCTCCGCCCCGTGAAGAAGAGGCTGGGGCAGAGAGGTCACAGCCGGTGTTCCCCGCTTGCTGTCTCTAGGGACGAGGAACACGTGCTGCCTGCTGGTGTCTCTGTCAAGGGACAGACGCTGCTCCCGGCCACCAAGGCCCAGGAGTGGCGCAGGACCGTGAGGCTCTGCCCTGCAGTGGGAGCTTAGACTCTCCCCCTCCCCCTCTGCCCCTGGGCCCTGCTGAGGCTGCAGGGTGCGTGCCCTTCATCCTCAGTCCGATCCGGTTTCCAGGTCTGCTCTGCCTCAAAGCTAGTGGGGGGCAGGGTGAAGGCTGGGGACAGCTCAGCCTTGGGACCTGAGACTCCTTTTCTTGGTTTAAGCGGTTGAGCAGGTGTGCGTATGGGATGGGGAGGGGGAGGTCCTAAAGTTGGTTGGTAGCTGCCCAGGCAGCATCCACAGCAGCAGGTAGCAGCCAGCCATGGGCGGCTATGGCTGCCCCAGTGTGGTCCAGGAATGCTGAGCGGAGGCCGGGTGCCTGGCTCTGGAGTAGCAGCTTGGACAGGAAGCGCTGAGCCTGTGGCAGAGGCTGGCGGGGCCCAAGGGCTCTGCTGTGCGTGTGACCCACCCCTTGCCACCTTCTCTGCAGCCCAGGCTGGTGCTACACTCTCTGGTTTTGGCATGGTTATTTGTGACCTGCAGCTCACAGGGAATTGGTGGTGGGGGTCCAGGCACCAGGATACCAGGCCGACCAGGCCAAGTATCATCATCCGGGGCCTAGGCCGGGGCACAAACGAACCTGAGCAGAGGCAGGGAGGGTGGTCAGGGACACAGACCCCAGCAGTGACCGCTGTCCTGGGCCAGCTCCTGCTATGCGCTGGGCAGGCACCCAGGGCCTGAGAGCCATCCTCCCCAGAGACCTTTTCCCGGGGACCTGAACCACAGTGTCCCCACATCTCTGCCCCCCACACCAGTGGGCTAAGCGGTGGGAGGGGTGGGCCCAGATGTTTGGGCACCCCTTTCTCTCAATGAGAGAGAGGAGGATGTGGGGGCCACCCTAGCTTCCTTCAGTCAGTGTGCTGATTTTGGGGTACTCTCACTGTCTCCCCAGGAGACCTTTGGGACAGAGCCTTCTGCCTGTAGTGGCCTCTGCTCGAGACCCTGTATCCGTCTCCTGACACCCAACCCTCTCTACACCCCAGCCACCTTTCACACGTCCTGAGTGTGCCCCAATCTTTGCCTTTGGTTTCTGGGGGGCTCAAAGCAGTGACATGGGGCCCAGAGCAGAAGGGAAACAGTCCTGGACCCCAGGGGCAGGGGTGGGCCTATCGTGACAAATGGCTGACCACTCCGAGTCTCAGAACAGCTCCTGTGTCCTACCGGGCGGCGACCGGGCGGCGACTGAAAGCCTGGCGTCCAGGGAATCCCCTTGCTGCCGTCTTGAGCCTGAGCCGCCATGCTCTGGCTGGTCCCTGCTCCATCCGTCTTCCATCCAGCAGTGTCTCCTCCCTCTGACCTCCACTGCCACGGCCATTGGGCTCAGCCTCTGCCTCCCCTCCAGGGGCCCTCAGTCCATCTGGCACAGGACACTGCAGGACCCTCTCCTCGTCCAGAGGCTTGACTGCTCCATTCCTCCACAGGCCCTTCCTCCTGTGGTCCACCCTACAGACAGGATTTGGAGCTGGAAATTGAGGTCCAATTCCATCCACTGGACCCAGCACAGGGTGGTGTGCGTCAGGGAGGGCTGCTGGGGTTGGGAAGGCCCTGCTGTGCCTTTCTGTGCCCTTCTGGACTGTAGTCCTGGCTGCCTATCCCCGGGGGGTTAGAGTGCAGAGGCGGGCTGGGGGAGGCAGGGGTGAGGCAGTGCAGAGGCGGGCTGGGGGAGGCAGGGGTGAGGCAGTGCAGAGGTGGGCTGGGGGAGGCAGTCTTCCAGAGGACCCCGTGGGCAGGTCTCTCCTCATCAGCATGGACCCCTGGGGGCGGTCCAAGATAGCTGAGCACAAGATAGACAGGAGGACCAACCTGTTAGAGGAGGGTGTGGGCCCAAGGGCGCTTTGGCGGGTTGCCCAGGACCCTGTCACACCCTCAGCGAAGGAGCCAGAGGGGCCACGCCCGGTCACCCACCCTTGGTGAGAGTGGAGGCCTTGCAGTCTGGGACTGTCCTGGCTCATCGGGCCCGGAGCTCCAGGTCCTGCCCGGGTTCTAGAACTGTGGGTGGGCTCTTGCAGTGTCACCCCCGGCCCACAACACCAAACCCTTTTGCGCCTGTCCTGCCCTCCAGAGCTTGGGGAGGGGGTGGAGGTTAGGGTTAGGGTCACCTGCAGTGACCTTGTCCAGGCCCTTGTGACCCCGCCCAGACCCTCATGACCCCACCTAGGCCTCCCCACCAGATACCCAGACCCTGGACACAGGCCGTGAACTCAGGCTGACCCCCGGGGGTCACCCAGGAGGACATGAACTTCCACTTTCCTACCAGACTCCACGCTCAGGACAGAAACCGGCTCCCCCGGAGGCATGCTGCACGGGAGGGGGTGCAGCCCCTCACGAGCCGGGGCGCTGCTGCTGCCAGCCCAAGGGTCGAGATGGCCTATAAGGACGTCCCTGGGGGTGCAGGCCTGTGGGGGCCGCACCCCAGCGGCGGCCTCTGTGCACCGGCTCTCCCCACCCAGCCCGCTGCCCCATCTCCAGGGCCGCACTGCGGCTGTCACCACCACGGCAGCCCGTCTGCCGCTGGGCCAACATGGCAGCACCGGTGGGGGCTGGCAGCCCCCAGGGCCACCGGCATCAGAGCGGTGCGGAAAGCAAGGGGCTTATTAAGACGCTGAAATGGGTTCTAAATGAGGTCAGCCGTCGATGCGCCTTGGAGAGGAGCCAGGCGCTGAGCGGCCGCAAACAAGGCTGATTTCCTGGTGGTGACAGTGACACCCACAGGCCACCCCAGCCCACCTCCCCCCTTGGAGGACAACTTGTCCTGACAGAGCAGAGTTACCAAGGGGGGAGGGCAAGGAGGGCAGGAAGAAGGGGGACGCCCCCCAACAACTAAAGCCAGAGCCGTGTCCAACACCTGGGGCGTGTGGGGGGGCAGCTGCCTGCTGCGCCAGTTCCTGCTGTGGGGTCAGATTGCTCTTAATTAAGATCCACCAAAGCCAGGAAGGGCACAGGGCCCGGGGCCCAGGAGGACCGGTGGGACTCATCCCCGCCTCCCGCAGTCCACGGCTTTGCCCCGACTGTGCATTTCTGCTCTGCACATCCTCCTGATGCCAGAGAGATTTGTTACTTTTCTGACCTTGGCTTCTGAGATGCATAGCTCATCACCTTCCCCCTCTCCCCCCCCCCGACACTGACAGACACACTCTGGGGTCCCTGACCTGCCGCTGGCCCACCCTGCCCTGCCCCTGCGGCTGAGTAACCCAGGTGAAGAGATTTCCTTCCGGTGGCTGCGTCCTGATGGACGTCGGATGGAGCAGTGACGGGTGAGCCGCGCAGTCCCTCCTCCCTCCTGCCAGCGGCCCGGACTGGGTACCTGTTACTTTCTGAAATCAGCAGAACCATTGCTGTCCAGTGAGGTGGAGGAAGGCTGGTGCTCCTGCCTGGTACGGAGCCAGGGAGAGAGAATGTCTCTCAAATCTTGTTAAAAAGAACTGCGTGTGCCTGGCGCTCTGCTGTTCACTGAGAGCCGCAAGCCGGCCTTCCCCTGGGGACTCCGAGCCACGGCTGCTGTGAGCCCAGGGGCGGATGAGGCCAGCGGCCAGCGCCTCCAGTCCCGAGCCCACCGGGCTCTGTACCCAGGAGTGGACGGGGCTGGCCACCATTGCGCCCCCCCCCACACATACACCTCTGGCCTAGGACAGCCTCAGCGTTCTGAGTCCAAGGGAGCCATTGTGGCCGATGTCCTTGTCACCAGTGGCAGGGGCGACAGTGAGTGATTCTTTGAGGTGCAGGTGCAGGACTCATCCCGGAGCCCCCTGGGCCCTCCCTGTCCTGAGGGCCACTGAGAACCATGGACCAAAGACGCCCCGCCTGTGTCTGTAGAGAGGGTCCTGGCATGTGGGAGAGAGGCCCACCTCCCGCACAAAGGCCAAGGGCCTCCACTCCCACCCGGTCCCCTGGGCCAGGTCCGCACTGTCTCCCAACCCCACCGCAGGAGGGAGAACACAGCCCTTCTCCTTCCTCAGAACCGGTGTCTGGCGGGACTGGAGCAGGAGGTCAGGCAGCATCTCCGAGAAGTGACGGTCCTGGTCCAGCTGCTCTGCCTGAGAGGAGCAAGGCTGAGCAGGCGTGGCAGGGAGATGGACGCAGGGCACTGGTGGGCAGATCTGTGCAGATACGGGAGAAACAGGGCTGAGGGCCAGCTGGCCTACAAGGAGGTAAGTTCAGCTGGTCCAGTCCAGACAAGAAGAAGTCATGTCCTTGAGAGCTCCGGACAGGGGAACGGCCTTGACCCTCACCCCCTTTCCTTAAAGACTGTCTCCTAGCCACGCCCTGGCGCTTGCCTGTCCTCCACACAGCCCCTTCCCTGCCTGCCCAGCAACACACCCCACAGCGATCTGCACCCCAGCCGCACGCCCACGCCTTCTGGAGCAGCCGTGGTGCCAGCTGGAGCTGGTGGGGAAATAGAGGCGACAAAAGGGGGAACAGCAGGCCGTGGAGAGAGCGTCTAAACACTGACTATTTGGGGATAGTTGTTATTTTTAGTTTGAAATCAGTCCACCCTCCAGCGTTGTAGAAACCACATGGCTGGCGGGGCCAGGCCCATGGCGAGGAGCCCACCTCTCACGGGTCACCCCCGGCAGGGCCCCTCAAGCCTTCCACGTGGCAGGAAAGGACGAGAATGGACCATCAGCCAGCCAGGTGTCACAGCGCCGGGCTGAAGGCTGTCGTGAGGCCTGTGGCCGCCGTCCCTGCCTTCCCGGAGGCTCGTCAGGGCATCAGCCGCTCGGCGTCCATTCCCCAGATGATGTCCATGTGTCATTAGTGCCAATTAAGGAGGGGCAGGAGCAACGTGTTTGCCCTGAGGCCCAGGTTGGTGGAGACCGGCCACTGGACAATTGAATTCCCCACTAGACAAATGTGATTACGGGTGCAGCCAGGATCCACCCTCACGGGGGGCTGGGGTATAGAAAGGGCCAGGTGGAGCCGGCCCTCCGAGCTCCCCGCAGCCATGCAAGCCCCCAGCCGCCAGTGTCGCCGAGCCAATCTCCCCGGCCCCAACGCCCGTGAGGCCGCCTCCATGTACGGCACGGCAGTGGCCATCTTCCTGGTCATCCTGGTGGCTGCATTGCAGGGCTCGGCTCCCCCAGAGAGCCCCTTCCCCTACCACATCCCCCTGGACCCCGAGGGGGTCCTGGAGCTCTCGTGGAATGTCAGCTATGTCCGGAAGGACGTGCATTTCCAGCTCCTGGTGCATGGGCTCCAGGCCGGGGTCCTGTTCGGGATGTCAGACCGCGGGGAGCTGCAGGGGGCCGACCTCGTGGTGCTCTGGACGGACGGGGGCAGTGCCTACTTTGCCGTAAGTCCTTCCTCCCGCCTGGCTCTTCCAACCCCAGCTGGCCCTCCGCCTACTCTGCTCCTTTCCACGTTTGAGTTCACTCTGGTCACCAGGTCTGTGTCCCTGGCTTGAGCATTGGGGGGGGGGAGAGGGGGAGAGAAGTGGGGACACCAATTTGAATGGGAAATGGGAAATGGGTGGCTTTTTACTGTCCTTGCCTGCATACCCCAACAAGCCGGGGTTCAGGAACCCCAAGGACAAATCACAGACCCCGCCATACTCCCACCGCCTGAGTGCAGACCCACGTCCCTCCCTTCCATACCGCCAGTGTGTGCACAGGCAGCGTGGTAACCAGCAACCAGCGCAGGAACACAGCACACAGACCTTCTGTGCCACACACGGCTGCGCAGGCGGTGCGAACAGGTGCCGATCCCTCCCGCCCCTGGGTGAGGAAAAGCCCTCCCCGGCCGGCGGAGCCCCGGCTGCTTCCCTGCAAAAGTTACCTCCACTCCGCCATCAAGGCACCGGAGTGGCCTTTGGGGTCCGTCACAAATGGCAGAGATGAGCAGAGGAGGAAGACCCCCACCCCCATCCCGCCCCAGGTCACAGATCTCCCTTCTCCTGCAGAGATCGGCCACCGGCCTTTCTAGAGACAAAACCCAGCTCTCCCTGGCCACGGGAACAAGAGGGCCAGGCCCTGCCTTCTCCAGACAAGGGTACTTTCCCAATCTGAGCAGGGCGGCCGGCTTCTGCTCTGGCCTCAGCCACCACACCGGAAGTGGGTAGAGTTTCCCACGAGTGGCCCCGGGTCCCGGCTGGGCAGCCACTTAGACATTGTAGGTGATGTGCTGCAGCAGGAGCCACTGGCCGAGGCCACCAGCAGGACCGGGCAGAGCTGTGCTGAGCTGTCTGAGCAGGAGCAGGGGACCCCCCCGCAACTCCTGCTGGGATCCTGGCCCTCGCAGGGGTGGGGGGGAGCGGGGTACTTCCTGTGTGGACCAGAGTCAGGTCGGGTTTCTCCTTTGGCAGTATGTTCAGCCATTGTTGTCTAGGTCTCCAGCCAGGATCCCACCTGCTAGCTTTCTACCTTGGTCCTCTTAAACCCACAGGGTCCCCAGCCGGGGCTTCACCAGCTACCTTCCTCTAGGGAGCATCTTGTAAAAATCTTTTGCAAGGTTCTTTTTCCTTTGAGGAAATGAAGAAAAACATGTTGGAAAAGAAACAAGCCAAAGGCTAAGAGCACAGGGCATTTTCGTGGCCTGTGGGCCTCACGCCCCACCCCAGGGGGAATTCTGTCCCCTGTGCTCACCTGGAGCCCACTGTAGTCTGAGCCTGGGTGCCCTGGCCAGGCAGGCAATAGAGGGAAGGGTTAGAGACCTAGTCACCATCCTCAGGCCTCAGTTACCCACTCCAGGTAAGCCTGGGACTAGGAGGAGGGCCATCTAGGGAGCAGTATTCAAGGTGATGCTAGCTCTTTGGGGTGAGCACCCTGAAATGTTGCTGTTGCTCAAGAATGTTGCTGTGGCTCAAGCGGCCACCCAGCTGTCCTATCAATCAGAAGCCCAGACACCTTCTTTGCTGATCTGGGGTCTGAACACAGGCCCTCACACTTGCTCACCTTGCTCGTTCGGCTGGTGTGTAAGACTCGAATCTCCCTTTTGGTCTGGTGTTGTACTATATTTTGGAAATGGAGTCTCATAGACCTTTCTACACAGGCTGGCTTTGAACCACAGCCCTCCAAGTCTCCACCTCCAGAGTAGCTAGAATTATAGGTGTGAGCCATCAGCACCTGGCTTGTGATTGCTTAAGGAAGGGGGAAAGGAAAAGGAGAGGGACAGAGGGGCGGGGCTGAGTGGGACACAGTGTACATCTGGGCAATCTCACAATGACCCCCCCCCACCTTTGTGAAACTAATGCATGCTAAGAAAAAGAAAAAAAAAGGAAAGAAGCTAGCCTAGCTATTATCCTGGTACTTGGGAGAATGAGCAAGAGGACTGTGAGTTCTGGACCAGCCTGTGCTACTTAACAAAACCCCATCTGAAAAGAGCCAATAAATAAAGGGAAGAGGAAGGGGTCTGGGACACCTCCACAGGAAGTGAGGTACAACTCCGCAGTGGGATTGGGAGGGCCTGAGCTCTGCTCAGCTCTGCACCCGGCCCTGCTGATGGATTCCTCCATGCTCAGATCCGGGGCTCTCTCCGCAGGACGCCTGGAGCGACCAGAAAGGACAGATACACCTAGATGCCCAGCAGGACTACCAGCTGCTGCAGGCACAGGGGACACCAGACGGCCTGTCCCTGCTGTTCAAGAGGTCCTTTGCCACCTGCGACCCCCAGGATTACCTTATTGAGGTAGGGCCCCCCAGCTGAGGAGAGTCTGCTGCCTGGGTGATTAGAGACGGCAGTGGCAGGGCTGCTGGTGTGTGTCTAGGTTTTACCTGTATGTGTGTGTGTGGTGGGGGGCATTGAGCTTTTAGGCTTAAGGCTGGCACTGAATCACTTGGACCACAGCTCCACTTCTGGCTTTTGGGTGGTTAATTGGAGATAAGGGGCTTGGACTTTCTTGCCTGGGCTGGCTTTGAGCCTGTATCCTCGATCTCAGCCTCCTGAGTGGCTAGGATTATAGGCGTGAGCCACCAGCACCTGGCTCCAGGCTTTAATTTTAGATCTGGTCAAGCGACACCATGGAAAGGCCGGTACCATTGAAAGAGATGTATTACGCACAGTTCTCGGGGAGGTAGCCCCCAGGCCACAGAGGGCCACGTGGGTGCACAGGCCTGGGGGTGAGGTAGAATGGAGCAAGGACAGTGTGGCAGGAGGTCGTACCCAGCTCCCATAGAAAAGGCAGAGCCTGGCAGGGAAGTGGTACCGTGTGGGTCCCAGGCGGGCTCCACCTCCCCAGCGCCTGGCCCGGAGCACGTGGGTGGGAGGCGCTGGCAGCATGAGCTCTCGGGTGGCAGGGTGTAGAATCCCATCCTCACCGGCCTACCGCACTGGTGGATGGCAGGAAGAGGTAGCAGCTGTGGCCATCCATTGGCCCGAGGTTAATTTACAAATGCCAAATGGACAAGCACAGGATCTAGGAAAAGAGCAGCAGGGGGCTGGCCAGATGAGGAAGCCAAGGCCCTGGAAAGGAATGGAAGCACCGAGGGGCTCAGGGGCAGAGCTGGAGCAGAGCTGGGCCTTCTGGTTGGTCGTTAAGTCTCTCCCTCCTGGTTGGAGGAGGTGAGGGAGGGCAGGGGATCATCTGAAGAATGTCCCAGGGTAGGCCAGGATCGCCGGTGCCCAGACTCTGGGCCCTCTGCCTGGAGCTCTGAGATACGCTTGGAGAGAGCATGCATCCTCCCAGTTCACCATAGCACACACCGTGGCTCTAGACCTGCAGGTGTTTCTGTCACCCTGTTCCACCCAGGATGCTGGTTTCCACTTCTGGTATGGGGTGGGAAGGCCCAACCCCTGCCCCGGAGCCTGGCTGCGCCCCCCAGCACAGCACCCCCAGCACGGCACCCCCCAGCACAGCACCCCCAGCACAGCACCCCCCAGCACAGCACCCCCCAGCACAGCACCCCCCAGCATAGCACCCCCCAGCACAGCACCCCCAGCACAGCACCCCCCAGCACAGCACCCCCAGCACAGCACCCCCAGCACAGCGCTCCCTGACAGGCCTTTCTGTGTCTGTGCTGTCCAGCACAAGTTCAAAACCCCATTTCACACGCAGCGCCAGTGCCCCAGGCTGGGCTGGCCTGAGCGTAGATACGACCTTGTCACCCTGTGCCCCAGGACCTTTGGGTTGTCCCAGCTGGCCCAGGCTCCATGGGGCCCAGAAGTCCCTATATGGGTATGGGATGTAGGCAGAACAGAAAAGACAAGATGCATTTGGAACAGAGCTGGGGTAGCCAGCCTGGGATCCGAACACAGACAGGGACGCGGCACTCAGAGCCCCTCGTCTGCACCGCTGAGAGCCACTGGCTGGAGGAGTGGGTGGGCAGAAACATAGCCTTTCTCCTGGTGGCTAAGGATCCTGCCCAGTGCGTGGGGGGACTGACGGGCCCCATCCGGCTGCAGGATGGCACCGTGCACCTGGTGTACGGCATCCTGGAGGAGCCCTTCCGGTCTCTGGAGGCCATCAACACCTCGGGCCTGCAGACGGGGCTGCAGCGGGTGCAGCTCCTGAAGGCCGAGGTCCGCACCCCGGCAATGCCCCCGGACACACACACCATGGAGATCCGCGCGCCTGACGTCCTGATCCCTGGCCAGGAGACCACGTACTGGTGCTACATCACCGAGCTGCCCCCCGGCTTCTCCCGGCACCACATCATCATGGTAGGTGGGGTCCACCCGGCTGCGGCACACCACCGAGTGTCCTCTCAGCGCCCAACTGCGGGACCAGCCTGGGCCCCGCACGGCCGCTGTCACAGCCACGGCAGCACCCCAGTCACGGCAGCACCCCAGTCCCCTGACACCCGGCTCGCCCATCCCCCACCCCAGGGCCTCTGTGCCCTTGGGACTAGGACTGCTGTCCATCCGTCCATCTGTCTGTCTATGGTCACCTGCCCCCTCACAGCTTAATTCATTCTCTAGGGCAGAAATCGTAGCGATGGCATTGGTGACTGGATGCCACTGTTTGCCAGACAGAGGTGGCACCCGGCACTGGCTACTGTCTCTGTTTCCAGAGGGGAAACACTGACCGGAGAGGCCGTGTGAGGGAGTAGCCTGGCTGTGCTCGTGTGCCTGGGGCCAGCCTGTAGGCTGGGGTGTCCATCCGCCTCTTGATGGTGCTTCAGAGAGAGTGTCCTTGCCTGGAAGTACCCGGCCTATCTCCACCTTTTCTGGAAATGGCCTGTGTGGGTCCCCCGCTCTCTTCACGCCAGGCCTCCTCTTCATGGGCTCCTGGCACCATCTTGCTCTGGGCTGGCAGCTTCCTCCCTGAGCCCAAGGCCCCTGCCATGCCGCTGCCCCCCTCCAAGCTGCCTTGCTCCTCCCTCCCATTTCACAGCTGGGCAGATGGGCCCAGAGGCCCCGGCCCGCGGGCAGGGCGAGCAGGCAGGCCAGCTCAGGGCTGTCCTGTGGCTGTCCCTGTGTAGTACGAGGCCGTCATCACCGAGGGCAACGAGGCCCTGGTACACCACATGGAGGTCTTCCAGTGTGCGGCCGAGTTCGAGACCTTCCCCCTCTTCAGTGGCCCGTGCGATTCCAAGATGAAGCCGGAGCGCCTCAACTACTGTCGCCACGTGCTGGCCGCCTGGGCCCTGGGCGCCAAGGTGAGTGCACCATGCTGCCAGCACCGCCCGCCTGCCCACCCGCGGCGACCCGGCCCCGCCTCCCACAGCAGGGGTATGTAGCAGGGGCGGCCAGGCCCCAACAGCTCCGGCTGCCTCTGGGATGTCTGACTCCCATCATTCTTTGGGGGCGCATAGACTGCTCCCTCTCTGACAGTGCCCCGCGTGGGTACTGATTTTATATACACGCTGGGGTCCATGTTCTGGGCACGGCATGCTTCCAGGGCTGCCCGGTGGCAAGGTAAGTTGGTCCCCGAAGGAGCCCCTGGGGTCTCCATGACTGCCTTCTCCCCAAGCTAGAGGACAGAGCAGGTGGGGCTGGGCTGGGAGTGAGACCAATGGTGGAACTGGTCCTGGTCCACCCAGCAGCAGGGGAGCCTTCTAATCCCCCACCCCGGCCCCGCCTGTCCCAGCCCAGGCCCCCTTCGGACACCTCCCTCTGTACCCCCCACAGGCGTTTTACTACCCAGAGGAAGCTGGTGTCGCTTTTGGGGGACCTGGGTCCTCCAGATACCTCCGCCTAGAAGTTCACTACCACAACCCGCTGAAGATCCAAGGTAGGGAACGGGAGGGAGGCGTGGCTCCATGCTCCACCTGTCCAGTCGGAAAGGACCTGGGGGTGCTAGAGGGGCACTACTGGCAGGCCTCAGCCTCCACCTGCCACAGGCCACCGCCCACCTCCGCAGGCAGCCCCCGCGCCCCACGCCCGTCCTCCTGTCTGCACAGGACCGCGGGTGTCTAGACGGCACCATCCCAGCTGCCACCCCCCACGGAAAGGCCAGGCGGAGGTCTTTGCACTCCTACCTTGCAGTGGAGGAAACTGAGGCTCAGAGGTGGAGGAGGAGGGACTTGAGGCCAGGAGTCCTGGCTCTGGCCCATCTCGGCCCCTGGGCCTTGTGAGCGTAGAGGCCGGCCTGGTCCCAGAGCTGCTGCCTGTCCCGATGCAGAGCACGGTGACACAGGCCAGCCTGAGCCCGTCCCTCCCCTCCCCTCGCTCGCCGCTCAGGGCCAGTTCAGGGTGTGCAGCCCAGACCTCGGGGCCTGTTGCCGTCCACAAAGTGGCTCTGCTCCCTCCAGGGAAGCTGGGCCACGGCGTGGCATCTGGCAGGGGTCCAGGCCGTGTCAGAGCCGTGGTGGTCCCTGCCCAGACTCCCCCGGGCCCTGAAGCTCTGACTACTGGAAAACGCGGCCTTGGGGACAGGCGGGGCTCTGGCTCGGCAGCCCCCAGTCACTGTAGAGGAACGGACGAGGGCGTCCAGCGCGAGCATGCACGTGGGGTTTCCTGTCCCTGTTCTGTGTGTGCCTGGGCCAGGGACAGCAGAGGTTTTGCTCCTAGGCTTCCTACTGCCTGTCAGCAGCTTGGAAGAGTACTCAGCCTGAGGTTCTGGCTGGCTATGCAGGGCAGTGCTGTAATTGATTAGCAATGTCTGCCCTGGGTGCTGCAGGAAGGGTTTAGTACAGCACAGTTGAGCTTATGGGCACTGAGCGCTCCGTGACCTCTGTGAGGTACACGGGAGGTGATCGTGTCCCCCAGTTCACCACGGCAGCCCTTAGGTCCTGAAGGTGGGGCGTCTGTCTGCCTGTCAACCTGAGCCCCGGTGTCTCCCCAACACGTTGGTACCTCCCACATTTGTACCCTGGCCCCAGAGCCTCCTGGCTGCCCCTTCCTGCTTTGCCGGCTCGCTAGCCAGCCCTGTCGGTACTCGAGGAGAGCCTGCCATGCACGGGGCATCCCTTCAGGGGCAGCCAGACGGTATCCATGGCAGCAAGGGCTTTGGGGAGCATGCAGAGCACAGATACACCTATGCACATGTGTGCATACCAGGGAAGCACAAGCAAAGTGCAAGGTGTGCAAAAGGATGAGAACCATGGGATGCAGCTGGCTTCACAGAGGTAACTTGTTTGCTTATGTATTCATTTATCTGTGCCAGTACTGGGGCATTTGAACTCAGCATCTCCTGCTCTAGTCTGGCCTTCGTGCTCAAGGCTGGCACTCTACCACTCTGCTTGAGCCACGCCCCCATGCTTTCAGCATTTTGCTTGTTCCCTGGAGCTGATGGTGTCCCAGAAGATCCTCAGCTCTCAGTGTCCTGCATAGCTGGGATTATAGGCATGAGCCTCCACTGTCTGGCTGTGTCTCTGTGGTGGTGTTAAACATGGCTTTGGGGTTGGAAGGGGAATGAAACTCAGAGCCAACACCGCTGGATCACTCTGTGCCTGAAGGCGGACAGTAGACGAGGTCTTTAGGATGGGAGTGCCAGTTAACATCGTGTCAGAAGCAGTGTTGACTGCTCTGTGTTGCTGCCCCATCTCCCACCAAAGGCAGTCTCTCTCTCTCTCTCTCTTTTGATGCGTTGCTGCCTTTCTCTCTCTTGGTATTGTGTGTGTAATGGGCCGCTGCCTCTGTCGCTGTCTCTGTCTGTATCTGTCTCTCCCCCCCCATCTCTCTCACTCTCTCAGTCCAGTGCTCTACTGCTTGAGCCACACCTCCACTTCCGGTTTTTGGCTGCTTAATTAGATATAAGAGTCTCGTGGACTTTCCTGCCTGAGCTAGCTTTGAACTGTGATCCTCAGATCTCAGCCACCTGAGGAGCTAGGGATATGGAGATGAGCCACCGGCGCCCATCTCCCTCCGTCTGTCTCTGTCTCTCTGTCTCTGTCTCTCTGTCTCTCTGTCTGTCTTTTCAAACAACATTCCTTTTCACTTGTGAAACTGCTGTGGTGGCTCAGAGCACTGTGAGGCTGGTGTGCCGAATGCCGGGTGCCGACCCCGGCTGTGCTCCTAATGACGCGGTTATTTTCCTCCCGGCTGCCTACGCCCGGCAGGACCGCAGCTGGAATTATCTGCAGCACACACAGAGGCGGCCGCAATGCGGCTCGGCCCTAGCATGAGAGGGGATTTATTGCTCATTTAAAACCTGAAAGCAAATGGATTTTCAAAACCTCCTTAAGCACAGGCGATGTCTGCCTCTTCCTGATTGTCTGCTTGTATTTATGGATCCTTTACCCAATATAAGGCCTTTCCTGTCACTTCACCAATCCTGAGATGGGCTGCTTTCTCTATAAATATCAAAATCCCACAATTATCTCATTATTTAATCCCTATCTGAATTTTAGCCAAGTGCCTTTTTCTTTCACTTATGTTATTTTGTTATTAGCTTCTGATGTGAGCAGCTGGGAGATACAGGAGCTACTGGGGTTTGGATGTTGGAGGGGGAGGGAGAAGACACCTGGTCTTGGTTTCAAGGCGTGAGGGACGGCCCGCGGCCTCTGTGGTGCCCTGCGTCCCAGCCGCTCGGCCCGCTGCCTCCCGCGCTGTTCTGTCAGCGAGGGCATCGGCGACCCTGTCCGCAGGGAGTGTGTGAGTTCCTCTGCTCACCCCGGGCCCCTTCCGCAGGCCGCCGGGACTCCTCCGGCATCCGCCTGCACTACACAGCCACGCTCCGGCGTTTCAACGCGGGGATCATGGAGCTGGGCCTGGTGTACACGCCGGTGATGGCCATCCCCCCACACGAGACTGCCTTCATGCTGACCGGCTACTGCACGGACAAGTGCACCCAGCTGGTGAGTGGGCCGGGCTGGGCTGCACCCCGCCGGCCCGGGGGGAGGCCGCTCCCCTGACCACGAATCCAGGACCTGTGTGCAGCTGCCCCTTCCCCGCCCACCCCGGCCCCAGCCCCCGTGGCTGGTCCCGCGGCGTGCCCACGCTTCCATGCACTGCACTGGAAGGGCACTTTCGGTATGCAAGCATCACACAGTGCAGTGGCCACGGGAACCCTCGGACACGGGGCCCAGCCCCTCTGTGTGGCCTGGGCCACTGGCGGGCTCCCAGGCTGTCCGCTGTCTGGAAACACCAGCCCTCACACACCGTGGAAACATGCATGTGTAGTGTGTGTGCACACACACACGCACGTGTGCCAATGCTTGACCTCAGGGCCTGGGCATTGTCTTGCATTTTTGCTCAAGGCTGGCACTCTATCGTGTGAGCCACAGCTCTGCTTCAGCGTTTGTTTGCTGCTTAATTGGACAAAAGAGTCACATGGACTTTTTCTGCCTGGGCTGGCTTTGAACCTTGATTTTGAGATCTCAGCCTCCTGAGTAGCTAGGGTTACAGGCCTGAGTCACCAGCACTTAGCTTGATGACACTGTCTATCTAACAAAGAAACCATAAACCCCGGAAAATTCCTTGAGGCGTTACGTGTTGGTGAGCCTCCCTCCCCCTCCCCCCCCCGACTCCCATGGGAGTGACTGTCACTCGTGGGCCTGGATGACAGCTCCTAGCTGCACAGCAGGGTCACCGTGCCCTTAGGGAGAACACCCTGTTGTAAGCACGGGAGGGAGCTGTTGGTGGGCACTGCAGAACACATACTGGTTGCCCCCTTGACATGGGGTCTACAGAGTGTGGCGGGAGTGTGGAGGCCCTGCCTGCTCACCCGGCAGCCTTCGCCGTAGGTCCTGCTGCTGCAAAGACGGAGAAGAACACATGCTCTGCCTTCAGGACGCAAGAGAGACAAAAGGGCCGGGCGCTGGCGGCTCACGCCTGTCATCCCAGCTACTCAGGAGGCTGAGATCTGAGGATCGCAGTTCAAAGCCAGCCCAGGCAGGAAAGTCCATGAGACGCTTATCTCCAACAAACCACCAGAAAACCAGAAGTGGCACTGTGGCTCCAGTGGTAGAGCACTAGCCTTGAGCTGAACAGCTGAGGGACGGTGCCCAGGCCCAGAGTTCAGGCCTCACGACCAACAACAAAAAAAAAAAAGAGAGAGAATCTGTCCAGGAGCCCGGAGCTGCTGCTGCTTCGCAAGGCCCAGGCTGCAGCCCGCGCCAGCTCTTACAGCCTTTTTAGGTTTATGACCAGCAGGAAGAATCCTCTAGAAAAGGGAAACAAAGGCAGGGTGTCTCTGCTCCCTGCTTCTGGTTGGGGCCCCTTGGGGGTCAGGCCCTGACTCTGTGCGTCCCCGCGCCCACAGGCCCTGCCACCCTCCGGAATCCGAATCTTTGCCTCCCAGCTCCACACACACCTGACGGGGAGGAAGGTGGTCACTGTGCTGGCCCGGGATGGCCAAGAGAGGGAGATCGTGAACAGGGACAATCATTACAGCCCTCACTTCCAGGTAGGGGCCCGCGGGGCCTACCCCTCCCCTGCTGGGCCTCCCTCGGCCCGCTGGGCTTTTCCCTAGGCGTGCTGGGCCTGCCTCTCGCCTCTGGCCTCCCCCTCAGCTGCTAGGCCTTCCCTCCAATGGCCCCAGCAATAACCACGCTGAGGCTCTTGCACCCAGCACCCCCTCTTACACTCTAATCCAAGGGGAAGGTGTTGGATCCTGGCCCCAGGGTGGCCAGGGGCTTTGGGGGTCCCTAGCCACGCAAGGTTACATCACCCCAGTGCTCACCTTCTTGTCCTAACCTTGTCCCTTCCTGTTTGGAGCCCACATTTAACCAGCTCTGGCTCCCCAGAGAGGCAGGGCAGAGCTGACAACCCAAGGGTCAGGAGGCTTAGTCTGGGGTGTGGGAGAAGGCCCCAAGCAATCTGATGTCTGCCCTCTTCCCCGCTCAAGGAGATCCGCATGCTGAAGAAGATGGTATCTGTGTACCCGGTGAGTGCCAAGGGGGTGGGGGACAGGGAGCCCAGGGGTCCTCAGAGGGGGGGACCCAGAGAAGGCCGGGGGGGTGGAGAGCCAGAAGGATGGGGTCAAGGCCACAGAGGACGCCCCTCTCTGGCCTTGCCACCATCTGAAAGCTGTGGGAAAGGATGAGGGCCCTGGGTGGGGACCCAGGCCCACGGTGGGGGCCTCAGCCTCGACAGCAGCGGGGCCAGGCCTGAGCCCATGACTTGTGTCTTTGGGGCCCCGGGGCGGATGGAGTCCAGCCCCCGGGACAGGCATTTTGTAACCCTCATGTGGATGAAGGGGTGAGGGGTGCTTCTGGGGGGCACCTGCTCCCCAGGGGCTGGGTTGCCCACCAGCCCCAGAGGGCGGGCGCTGACGCAGCTGCGGCCTCATCCCCAGGGCGATGTGCTGGTCACCTCTTGCACTTACAACACGGAGGACAGGAAGCTGGCCACCGTGGTAAGTCACCCCGGCCACCCCAGGTGCCTGTCCAGGGCCCGGGGGACTGTCTCTAAAACCTCCCTGAGGCTGGGTCCCAACCCCTTGGCTGGAGTGCCGGTCGCCGCGGGGCAGGGCGCGTGGCTGCGTTACCTCCATCTTCCTGAATGAAGTTCCGAACTTGTGAGCAGGGCAGCATGGCGCTGTTGGATGGACACCGTGACGCGTGGCTAGGCTGTGTGTCTGGGACATGCGCTGGATAACTGGGCAGTGCACAGAAGGGGACAGCCACGGGTAGAAGGCCATTCATTCAGCTAGACCAACCCTCAGAAAATAGAACCAAAAATAGAACGAAGAGACAGACTTCTGCACAACAGCTAGGAATTTCTGATGGCTGTCCGTGTCTGGGGGACCGCGGTTCTTCGCAGGGTGGAGGTGACAGCCCCGGCCTGGGGTTTGTGCCCCCGGCTGGCCAGGAGTTTGCAGCCCTCTCTCCACGCAGCCGCCCGTGGCTGCCCGGAGTGTACATTTGTTTTTTCCTGTTTCCTGCCACCCGCTCCGTCCTCCGCTGCCGCATCTCTCATCACGGATTCGCACACGGGCTCCGCAGCCCCCTGTCCGCTGCGATTGCTTCCCGACCCAGAGAAATTGGCTGACGGTGGTGACCGTCGAGCTCAGGGCTCTGGGGCGCCTCTCGCAGCGGACTGGTCCCCGCCCCCCCTCAGGACCCCTGAGCTGGCAGTGTGGTCTGTGGGTTTGTGTGTTTGCTTTCCTTCTGGCTGAATTCGGTGACCCCTTGAGGGAACCATCTGGTTGTACCCCGTGGTGTCTTCTCTGGGTTCCCTTCCCTAGCCAGGGGGGCTGAGTGTTCCGTCAGGACTCCTGGCTGCTCTTCTTCTGCTGTGACCCCAAGAGTGTGCGGGGCCCCGTTTCTCCTTCCTTCCTCTCTTTCCCTCCTCAGAATCTGGTACTTGTATGTCACCAGATTCTTATTCAGCGAGTCAAGATGGCAGCTCTGGGCAGGAGCCATTACAGTCCCTCACGCCTGGAATCCCAGCTGCTCAGGAGGCTGAGCTCTGAAGACGAAGGTTTGAAGCCAATTCTGGCTGGAAAAATTCGCAAGTCCCTTATGTACAATGAACCAGCAAAAAGGCAGAAGTGCAGCTCAAGTGTGCTAGCCTTGAGCAACAAAAAGTCCAGAGGCAGCTCCCAGGCCCCCAGTTCATAACCCAGGACCAGCACACGCACACACAAAACATGACCGTGTCTTTCAGACCACCATCGTGTCCCTTCTCCTCTTGGTCATGTTACACTTTTAGTTAAAGTCATCTATGGAGACAGAATTTACGCACCACAGTCAATTGTTTGACTTTAGTACAGTCACAGACGCAGGCAACCACCAGCCCTGGTAACCACCGCCACCTGCTGAATCCAGACTGGCCCATTCTGGACATTTCTTCTTGATGGAGTCGTGTGGTTTCTTTCCCTGTGTATAAAGTTACAGAATCTCCCTTTCTTGGAATGGAGGGTTACTCTATTACACCCTTCTCCAGCGGGCTGTCACTCAACAGACGCCACTGTTTGTAGCCCTACAAATGGCACGTGCTGGTGATGAGGATGGTGACGATGATGCTGATACTGTACTAGAGTGTGAACTCAGGACCTGAGCTTGCTGGGCCAGCACTCTACCCCTTGAACCACACCCCAAGTCTTTTACTTCTGTGTGTGTGTGTGTGTGTGTGTGTGTGTGTGTATATGTGTGTGCGTGTGTGCTGATGTTTGCTCAGTTTAACTGATTGAGATGGAGTCTTGTGAACTTTCATGCCTGGGTTGGCCTTGATCTCTGCCTCACTGGTAGTTGGGATTACAGGAGTGAGTCACGATACCTGGTTGAGGGGCACAGTATTGGTATTTGTTCATTCTCTGGTGGATGGACGTTTGTGTTGCTTACAGTCTCATTTCATTCCCCAAGGTTTTTAGCCTGAACTGTCACAGGGGAGAAATGAAGGCTCAGAGAAGGGAGACCCGTGCCTATGGCCCAGCTACCCTAGGGGGGTCTGAGCCGGGTTGTTCCCTACCTGCCTTCTTAGGGCTGACAGCTGCCCACCCCGGGCTGGGGGCACACACCGGGGGCAGAGGCCCCCGCGGCACACACACAGCTCAGAGGCTGGCAGAGGCCCCGCGGCACACACACAGCCCTGGCTCAGAGGCTGGCAGAGGCCCCCGCGGCACACACACAGCTCAGAGGCTGGCAGAGGCCCCCGCGGCACACACAGCCCTGGCTCCGAGGCTGCCCTCCTTCACCTGGAGAAGGGTCGGGATGTAAGAGCAGCACCACACTGGGTGGTGTTTGCTGCGTGCTGAGCCGCCTATGTGTAATCTTGCTCCTCTCAGAGTTCAGCTGGGTGGGGGGATTGGGGGTCGGTGGGCGGGGCATGAGGAGGGTGGGTTTCTCAGCTCCAGGCTCCTCCAGGCCCGTTTGTGCCTCTGATTGAACAGCCATGGCAGGGTGTGTGTCTCCTCGTCCCCCTGAGACTCAGCTTTTGTACCCAGAAAATAGTACTGCCTTGGCCCTTGCCCCATCCCACAGCCTTCCTAACCTCCCCAACCCATCTGTCTCCACTGGTACCGCCTGTCGCCTGTCTCCCAGCCAGGGCTGCGAGGGACGCCAGCCCACTGACGGCCATCCCTGTGGCTTGCAGGGCGGCTTCGGGATCCTGGAGGAGATGTGTGTCAACTACATACACTACTACCCCCAGACGGAGCTGGAGCTCTGCAAGAGCGCCGTGGACGCTGGCTTCCTGCAGAAATACTTCCACTTGGTGAACAGGTGAAGGGCCTCCCTGTGCTCCGGGTCCCCAGGAGAACCAAGACGGAAACCCACAGGCCCCGATAGGAGGCTGAGCAGACCTGAAGAATCCACACCAAGTCCTTGGAGCAAGGCTGGCACCGTGCCACCCAACTAGCTCCTGGAGGTGCCTGTGGCAGGCATCACTAATCAATCCCTAATTCACAACCAAGCCCAGAGCAGCCCTAACCAACAATTCAAGGTGTCACAAGGGATGAATCCATTGCTGGCAGGGGCACAGGGCCAGCACAGCTTCCTGGGAAGCCCACATGAGTGGCAGGGCTGGGGGAGGGGGCGCAGGGAGGGCAACTGCTGGAGGCCTCACCGGCATCCTGCAGGGCTTCCCTCCTCCCCCTCCCAGCCTCAGCCTGGGCTGCCTCCTCTGCCTCCAGGTTCGACAGTGAAGGTGTCTGCACCTGCCCTCAGGCCTCTGTCCCCCAGCAGTTTGCCTCTGTGCCCTGGAACTCCTTTAACCGGGATGTGCTCAAGGCCCTGTACGACTTTGCCCCTATCTCTATGCATTGCAACAAGTCCTCCGCCATCCGCTTCCAGGTAGGCTGTCAGATACCCGCCGTGGGGCCACGGGGGACCCAGCCATGCCCCTCCCCATGACTCTGGTGTTGCACCCTAAACTCCTGGGCAGGAAGCACTCACACGCGCCAGCTGGAGAAAATGACCCAGCGGTGACAGACTGTAAGGAGGACAGACCATAACACTGTGGGGAAGGGCAGGGCAGCCACCTCTCCTGCCAACAGCCAATCCGCAGCCTCCCTAAAACCTAAACATAAAACCTGGGAGGGGGCGGGGAGCCCCGGCTGCCCCCGCAGCTGCTTTCCTGCTCCTTGCCTGAGACCCTCTGGGACTCAAAGGCACCTAATTGATTCCCCAGCTGAGCCGCGGCCCGGCGCGCAGAGCCGCCATCAGGAGTCTGGGCCTGCATAGAGTCAGGCAGGGAAGGGGGAAACCGTTGCCGCCCGGGGGTCCAGGAGCAAACCTTTTCCAGTTAATTGCTAAACCTGACAGCGGCGCAGCGCGGCACCACATCTACCGGGACTGAAAGCTCGGCTGTCGGCCGCAGCCTGGCTAGAGCTATGGCTCCCTGCTGCTTTCAGGTCACCAAGTAACTGAGGGCATGGTGGGGATCCCTAGGAGCAGCTTGTGTATGTGGGGAGTGGACAGAGTTTGGCTTGAGGGCAAGAAAAGTGGCTGGAGATGTGGCACCCCACCATGCTCCCCCCTCCCAGCCTCAGTTTACCTCCTGGTTCCTTCCTTACAGGGTGAATGGGATCTGCAGCCCCTGCCCAAGATCCTCTCAACACTGGAAGAGCCCACCCCACAGTGCTCTGCCAGCCAGGCCCAGAGCCCCAGCGGCCCCACCAGGGTCAGCATTGGCCGGGGCAGAGGTTAGGGGGGGCCGCTCCTGGCCTTTCTCTCCGCCAGGGCACAGGGGCTCTGGCCAGCACCCCTCCCCCATGAGGCCCTCCCCTCTGTGGAACAGTGCCATGGGCCTAGAATGAAGGCACCAGGCCAAGCCCTGCCTGAAGCTTGATCCACTCCAGCCCCCTGTTCCTGAGACCCCTGCATGACGGAGAGGCTCCCCAACCCCCAGGCCCACTCAGCACAGGGACAAGCCACCACGGGGGGCAGGAAAGGGGGCTGGGACGTCCACCTCCCTGACAGCCATGCTAGGCTGGGCTGTGGACTCACCCTCTGCCCATGGTGGCGGTTCGTGTTGGTGTGTGTGTGTACGCTTGCTGCAGTTTCTTAAACATCTCCCTGAGGATCGGCTCTGTCTCCCGTGGGCGGCGTTCCCGCACTGAGACACTTAGTGAGTTAAGACTTGCTCCAAGGCAGGGTAAATAGAAATTTTCGCCCACCTAAAAGGGAAGCCCTCACAACTCTCTCTACTGAAAACCAAGGCGGCCAAGAGCCAGATGAAGACTGCAGCCTCGTTGGGGAACTCTGGTTAGCACTGCCCACTCCTCCCAGGGAGAAACTGGCAGTGACGTGGCCAGGATCTGGAATCAGGGCGGATTACAGTCCAGTTCTGCTGAGGAGTGGAGGTTTGGCTGGGGCGGCCCTCTTGCCGGCTGGACCCATGGGGTCCCCCACACCGGGGACCCAGGGTGGTGCCTCAGGTCTGTCTGCTGGGTCTGCACTGCCCCCTCAGCTGTCTTCGGATTAGGGCGAGCTCAGCTTTTGGAGAATTTCTGAAGGGAGTAACAAATTCGGCTCTGTTCAGCCAGTTCAGCAAAACGCCGCAATCGCTAGAGCAGACAGGGTGATGGATGGGCCCAGGCTCCCTCCTCGGGAGGACCTGCCGGCGCGGCCTCTTCCTCTGCGGAGGAGGCTCTTCATTACTGGTGGATCAGATCGGCCCGGCCCCGCTCTGAGCCGCAGTGAATGAATCACGGCTCCCCCACAGCTGTAATTCACACCATGATCGCTGCGCAGGGCCAGACCTGACAACGCAAGAGCCGCTGGGCCCTCGGTCATCTTCACAGCTTTCCAGACAGGCCCTTTCTGAGCTGGTCCTGCCCAACCGGCAGCCCTGGGCAGCGTGCGAGGGAGACTCTGCCAGAGTGGCCCCATCGCTCCCCGCTTCCCCTCCCACGCCGCAGGCACCTGGGGGATGTGTAACTCACAGATGAGGGAAAGTGAGGTTCACAGAGCAGCGCCTCCTCTGGGACCCTCAAAAGAGCCCCAATCAGGAATCAGACCTGGTGCCTGGACCTCCTGTCACTCGGGGTCACTCCTGACCCACGGTCGTCCCCCGTCGTCCCCCCCCTCCCCGCTTCCCGCTCTCTCTGGTGATCCCCGTGTTCTTAGGCAAAGCTGAGGGCTCCTCATGCACAGACTGGCTGTAGCATGTGGACCCAACCTCCACTTCCATATTTAGGGGCAGGATCCCCATGGGGACTGGGCTGGGCTGCATCCCTTCTGCAGGCACAGAATGGGGGGTGGCAGAACCCCGGAGTGTGCACGCCGCACCCCTGAGCGGCGCAGTCCAGGCCGCTGCGCTGGCTTGCTGGGCGGGCCGGGCCTCCCCACCAAGGAAGGTTCTCCAGCGCCCGGGGCCTGGGCGTCAGGAAAGGGCAGAGTCCCAGGTGCCCTGGGTTCAAGGCGGTATTGAGGAGACCTGCGGTATGCAAAGTGTCATCCCTGGGCTCCAGACCCCAGAGAAGAACTGGGGTGTCCTCTGAGCTGGCTTGGGCCGTTGGCTGGGACCCACTGGGCTCCTGAGATTAGTTAAGCTTCATTGAAATTAATTAAAACGACAGCTATGGAATGCTGAGGTTCGAGGTCCCCCATCTCCACCCACGTTTCAGGGCTCAGGAGCTACCTGTGGCCCATAGCTACAGGCTGGTCAGCACGGCTACAGAGACTCCTCCCTCCACAGAAAGTTCTGGAAAGTGTTGTCAGAGCCCATGGCATGCAGTCAGCCCAGCTCCAGGACAGGCCTGCCCTTCCCACCGCCAAGACTTCTGCCACCGTCCCAGGCGGGTAGAGAAGAGCCGCGCCACGGCTCCCCGCTGCTGGAGACACGCCCAGCGGAAACCGGGCGAGGGGCGTGGCCCCAGGACCCTCCCCACAGAGCCCACGCCTGCGCACGGATGAGGGGCGTGGCCACAGGACCGCCCCCACTGAGCCCACGCCTGCGCATGGGGCAAGGGGCGTGGCCACGGGACCGCCCCCACTGAGCCCACGCCTGCACACGGGGCAAGGGGCGTGGCCATAGGATCCTCCCCACTGAGCCCACGCCTGCGCATGGGGCAAGGGGCGTGGCCATAGGATCCTCCCCACTGAGCCCACGCCTGACCGGCGAGGGGCGCGGTCCTTGCACAGCCTGAGAACAAGGACGGCCCCGGGACACATGACCATTGTCCCGCCGCTCTGCGTTCCTCCCCAGGACGCTGTGAACCCCACAGGAGTGACTGTCCCCCCCAGCCCTGCTGGGGGCCCTGTAGACCCAAGGGCTGACTTAAGCTGGGCCGGGGGAGGGTGCACACAGTCTTGGGCATGCACACAGGCTGGGGGGTGCACACAGGCCGGCGAGGGGGGTGCACACAGGCAGGGGAAGGAGGTGCATACAGGCTCGGTATGCACACAGGCGGGGGGGTGCACACAGCACACAGGCGGGGGGGTGCACACAGGCTGGCGAGGGGAGTGCACACAGGCTCGGGGGTGCACACAGGTGGGGGGTGCACACAGGCGGAGGGGTACACACAGGCGGAGGGGGCGCACACAGGCTCGGGGTGCATACAGGCCTGGGGCGCACACAGGCAGGGGGGATGGGGCAGGGCACACACAGGATCTGGAGCCACACACAGGCCTGGGATGCACTGGGAGTGGGGGCGGGGGCTGGGGGGACGGAGAGCACCCTTGCACAGACTCAGGAGCGCACACAGGCCCCAGGGGCACCTGCCTCCGTCTCTGTCCTCCCAAGACAAGAACATGAATAGAGAAGGCAGGAGACAGCACCACTGGTCAGGTGTGGCATTTTAAGTAGGACCACCAGGGACAGCCTCCAGGACAAGGTGACATTTCATTAAATCCTGGAGAAAGTGAGAGGTGAGGCCCACAACATTTGGGGAAATCCTTTAGGGGAGAGAACAGCTTCCCAGGCGGGCTTTGAACCATGATCCTCAGATCTCAGCCTTCTAAGTAGCTGAGATTACAGGCGTGAGCACTGTGCTTTTTTTTTTTTAAGCAGTCTGGTGATGAGTGGGAGAGAAGAGTCTGTTTTGCAGTGCAGGGGAACACGTGTAGGCTGAGGCTCCATGGTGTGTGGGGAGCCCGCCTCCCCTTTTCTGGAGTGAGCCATCGTGATGAAGATCACCATGAATGAGCAGAGGGAGTGGGCAGCAAACGGGAGATGGAGGGCAGAGGCCTTGATGGGCAGATGGGTGCCACCACGCCACATATTCCCCAGAGGCAAAGCACAGAGACACAGAGATAGACTGGGGTCAGACCGTGCTATTCCGGGAGGGCAGAGCCCTGATGTTTGCTGGCCGGGAGTGGGGGTGAGCGGAGCCCAGGTTTTCTCCAGCGCCTTCTCTGCAGCCTCAGCGGTGCCCCCAAGGCCCAAAGCCACTGCGCACCTGTTCTGTTGGGCCTTTGCCTCTGTTGGGGACCAATCTGCTCCATCCCCCTCCACAGTCACAAATCAGAGTTCTGCCCTGGCTCTTCTCCTGCCCCTTTGGCCATGCTGAGACCAGCCCTGCTGGGCCGCACAAGGCGGGCACTGTGAACTGGCACAGGAGCCACCAGACCTCAGACTCTTTGGGGAGACCAAAGATGAAAGCTAGAAGAACCCAAACACAGAGCCCCCCCCCATGCTGGAGGTGTTCTCATTCACACACACAACTCACCACGACTTGCCTCAGTACCACCCCTCCTTTGCCAAATGCTGCCATTGCCACTTTACCAGCTGCATTGGAGGGAGGTGGCCCTCTGTACAGGAGTCGGGGGTGCCCAGGAGGGAAAGAGCCAGAAGTGGCCCAGACATTCTGCCAGCAGGGCCTGGTTCTTGGGGAGACAGGCACCCGGCCCTGCCAGCAGGCTCCTCCCCATCTCCCACAGGAAGGCCGGTGCCTGGTGACATTGGCACTCAAGACACAGCTGCCGTGGCTCCGGATGAGGGTACCAGGACAGGGGCATTCCATCCTGCCCAGGAGGGTGGGATAAGAAGGGGTACTGCTGGACCACCCCATGAGCCAAGTGTGAGGCTCCGACCCTGCCCCCAGGACCTTGACCCCTCCCACAAGACCCTGACCCTCCTTTCAGCCAGCCCTGCCCTCGCCAGCCAGACTCTTTCAAAGCAGTTTTCTGACTTGAGGAGCCAGCCGGTGAGCATCACGGCATCTTGACAAAGTGAGGGAGGCGTCAGGGGCTCACCCCTGTCATCCCACCTAGTCAGGAGGCTGAGATTTGAGGATTTCAGTTCAAAACCAGTCCCGACAGCAATGTCTGTGAGACTCTGACCTCCAGTGAACCACAAAAAAGCCACAAGTAGAGCTGTGACTCAAGTGGCAGAGCACCAGCCTTGAATAGAATAGCTAAGAGACAACACCCAAGCCTGAGTTCAAACCCCAGGACTGCCTACCCTCCCCCCACCTCACACACACACACACACACACACACACACACACACACACACACACAATAGGTGTCTCTAGATTAGCAGAAGGGAAGGCCTGGCGGGTTCCCTGGGCCTTGGAGCACACCGTGGGAGGGGGTACAGATGCAGTCCATCGGGGTAGCGCGCTTGGGCCATGGCAGGCCAGGGCCTTCCCCATGGGGCAGGTGAGCTAGGTGGCTAAGGAGGCCACTGCCACTCGGTGACCCAGAGCCCCTCCCAAAGGACTGCAGCGATTCTGGTCACACAAGGCCCTCAGGAACAGGGAGGAAGCCGATGAAGAATTTCCCAGCCGTGGCGGTGAGAAATGAGCTGGACTAGAACCAGGGCCCAGACCACCAGACCACCCTCATCCAGAGCCCTCCTCCAAGACAGGCCATCAGACGCATGCGGTCACCCGTCCAGTCCAGGGGTCCTGGCCAAACCACAGCCCTGGGGAAGCTGGCTGAGGCCATCTGGGCGGCGTCTCCCTTCCCTTTTGGCTTCACAAAACCGGCCTTGGCCGAGAACCAGGTGATGGGAGGCTGCAGGTGTTTCTCCGGCTGATGGTGTGAGAGCCAGAGGCCTCCACGGCCCTTCCTGGCCCACAGCCCTCCCCACACTCAGGAGAGCAAATCGGCTTTCCAAGGCCATCTGTAACTCACATCTTCCCAGACCTTCGACCTGTTCCAGCTCTGTGTGTGGTATGTGAGCCTCTGGAGGCTTGGGCCTGTCCCGGACAGGACAGCCCACGCCCGTCTTCTCTGCTGCTGTGCGGGTCTCGGTCCCACCAAGCATCCAGCCTGCTGTCCTAGACCTCAGGGTGACCTTTGGTGAGGATGATGAGAGCCCTCAGCAGCATCAAGATCCACGGATCTGAACCAGGGCACAAAGCAGGAGGGCACCGGGCAATGCAGGGAAGCGGTGGCAGGGTGGCTCCTGACTTGTGGAGAAGTGGGAAGAATTCCAAGGGACAAGAGAAGGAGGCAGGGTAGGCCAGGTATGGTTGTGCATGCCTGTAATCCCAGTTACTCCTGAGGTAGAGATCAGGAGGCTTGTGGTTCAAAGCCAGGGAATAAAGCTAGTGAGATCCCCATCTCAACAATATGCCAGACACGGTGGTTCAAGCCTGTAATTCAAGCTCTACAAGTCATCTAAGATACATTGGAGGCTCACAGTCCAAGGTTGGCTCTGGGCAAACACTTGGGACACTGTCCACAAAAACATAACTAGAGCAAAAAAGGGCTGGAGGTGTGGCTCAAGGAGTAGAATGCCTGCCTAGCCAGCACAGAGTCCTGAGTTCAAACCCCAGTGTCAACAAGAGAGAAGGGAGGGCGGGAGGAAGGGACGGAGGAGCCCCACCTGCTCGGGACCCTCCCCAGAGCAGGAAGACTGATGTGGGTGGGAACTGTGCCCTCAGCCATCTCAGAGCCAAACCTCCCCAGGAATGAGTGCCCTTGACCTGGGGCCTCTTGTCATAGACTTCCGCAGGCCATAGGCTGGTGACTCTCAGGCTTTCCCACTTGCAGAACTGGGAGGTAGAGTTAAGAAGCACTCTCCATCCCTGGTCTGAGAAACCACCACCTGAACACGGTCCTGAATTTACCCAGCACTCATTTCTCTCCTGTCCACCTGTGCCCATGGCAGACAGTGCCAATGGATCACCGCTCCACCCTCTCCCTGGATTCCCCTCCCTCCAAGGGCTCTGGCTGCCCAGGGCCAGCAGAGATTCTCGGAGGAGAGGTGAAACCTGTCTGCCTCCCTGTTCTGCGCTGGGTCACCGAGGGTCACCATGCTCCTTCTGAGGAGCCCGTAGTTCCCAAGCATGGCCTCGGTGTCCAAGGCCTTGGCCATCTGCTCTGAACGGGGGCTGGGGTGGATTAGATGAGGCACTAAGGAGGGGAAGAACCACGTGCCGGTCTGGGGTCGCAGGAATGAACTCAGCTGGCAGGCTAGTGGCCTCCCCAGGGCCCAGGCCATCAGTAGAGCCCCCTCACTCTCTTGTTGTCAGGGTCGAAGGGAGATTTCAGATGAGCCTGGGCAGCGTAGGTGACCCCCATCCGCTCCAGCGCGTAGTCCCCACTCTTCACAAAGTCCAGCGAGACCTAGGTGCAGAGGGGCCAGGGTCAAGGCCCGCCACGGGGAGGGGCTGTCCTCCTGCCCGCCTGCTTCACATGGTGAAGCCATCCCCTGCCAGGCCCCACCCTGGAGCAGTGGGTCACATCGCACAGGGCCCCAAGCTGGGCCGGCCCAGTAGAGCATCCCAGATGCATGGGAAGATGGCGGCTCGGCCGGGAACCGGGCCTGGCAGGGCATGGGCTCGGATGCTGAGGGGTGCAGGACCCATGGCTCTAGACATGGCTTCCATGTCTTTGCCTTCCCAGAAAGCCCGGGAGCTGGTGTTCCTCAGACAGGGTGAAGAGTGGGGCTTCTGTCTGGCATGGCGGGTGTGCTGGGACATCCTTGCTGCCCTGCAGGGGGAGGAGCTTCTGGGGCCACAGGGGAGGGACTTCCTGGACCACAGAGGGAGGAGGCTTTTGAGGCCACCAGGGGAGGGAGCTCTCTCTGAATGGTGATTAAACCCAGGGCCAACTCAGAGGCTTGTTCTGGGGGTACAGGAGTCCTACTCCTGGCAGCTCAGGGATGGATGGCAGAGCGCATGGGGATGGGGTAGGGCTGTGTGGGGCCCCGCAGGGTCCAGGCAGGTAGCTGGTGGTCTTCGGTGGTCTAAAGACAGGTGTTCCAAGAGTGGTGGGCCCAGCTGATAAGACCTCAGCTCCAGGGCCTTCCTGTGCTGGAGGCCCAACCCTGACCTTGCTGGGAAATCCCCATTATCCCACAGGCAAGCTGGGTGCTCAGCCAGTTGGGTGAGGGAGGGGTGGTATCTGCAGAGCTTGCTCACCAAATGGTGAGAACATTCTGGAGGGCCCGATCGTGGGAGCGGGAAGGGTGGCCTGGATGCCACCGCCTGCGCTCAGTGTCCTGGACATGTAGTGGCATTGAAGCTTGGCTCCCTGTCCACACTCCTTATAAACCCATCCCAGAATCACAAAAAGGGCAGGAGTAAGTATTCTTTAAAAGTAAAGGCAGGGCTGGGCATGTGGCTTAGTGGTAGAGTGCTTGCCTAGCATGCATGTATGCATGGGTTCAATTCCCAGTACCACATATGCAGAAAAAGATGGAAATGGTGCTATGGCTCAAGTGGTAGAGCACTTGCCATAAGCAAAAGAAGCTCAGGGACAGCGCCCGGGCCCTGAGTTCAAGCCCCAAAACTGGCACCAAAAAATTAAAAAGTAAAGGCAGAAGCATATCCCTCTACCCTCAAAATGGGGGTGATCTCCACCTCGCTGGGCCCAGCTCTGGCCTCAGTGTCAGAGAAGGTCCCAGGCTCCCCTTAGCAGGGACACGGACCAGGGCCCCCTTAGGTGGGACAGAGAGCAGGACTTACCGGCTGGCCACTGGGGTCAGAGATATAGCCGTAGGCGATAGTTTTATCCAGGGTGAAGCCGAAATCAGCCCTCCGGATGTGGCCTACCACTTGGCCATTTCTCCAGATGGCCTCCAGGCCAAACATGGGCACTTTTCTAGAAGAAGCAGTAGACAGCTGGAACTCCAGGCCCCAGGGAGCCCCCTCCACAGCATCCTGGGGTGTCTGTGCTGTGCCTGCCCGAGCATGGGCTGATGGGCCCCGGGCCGGGCCCGCCTGCTGGCCAGGACACCAGGGCAGGGCCTGCGAGTCACCAGAGGATGGCCACCTGTTGGGCTGATTTTTTTTCTCAGTTTGCGGTCTTTGCTTTAAGGATTCATGATTACATTGCTATGGGAATGCTCACTGTAAACATTTTGCCAATGCCAAGTTGTAGACAAAGAAACACATCAAGTAAAATCTAGAGATGCCAGTACTCTCGTGACAGGTGACATTGGGTGGGCATCTACAAGCGGATCTCCTGGGCTAAGTTCCCTGGGTCTCCACTTATTTGTTCCCTTCCCACTACTCAGCAGGCCTCCAGCAGGCTCCACTGGTGGCTGCTAACACCTCCCCAGAACTAAAATAACCCCAAACCCACACGCAACCCAGGCTCCCAGGACCCAGCGCCCCCCAGAATGCGGAGAACTTGGGCCTGGCCCCCAGCCATGACACGCTCAGAACCACCCTTGGCAGGGGTGGAGGCTCAGGGCCCATGGCCCAGCCTCTCCCTCCACCTCTGCCACGAGAGCCGGGTGTGAACCCCCTCGCCCTGGTCCCCAGCTTTGCTCCTCACATCCATCACCGAGATGGAGATGGCGTAACTGGACAGGTCAGGAAATGGCACCACAGGGCTGCGGCACTGGCCAGGCCGGGGAGCGCCTGTCCTCGTGAAGGAAGTGTGTCTATCTTGGGTCCCCACTGACCCCTGCAAGCCTCCCCAAGACAAAGCTGGCCCTGGAGGGGGTCAGAGCTGGGTGACTGCCCTGATTCGTGTGCTACCTCTGTCTTTCCTTGACCACCTCCGGGGCCTCCGTTTCCCCATCCGTCACCGCTGTTGAGTGACTTCTGGGAGAGGCTGGTGGGGGGTGGGGGGTGAAGGGGGGGAGAGCAAGCCGCAGGGGTCTTGGCTGGGGACGGCAGGGCCCGCCGCAAACAGGTACTCACTCCTCCACCGTGAAGCCCACCAGGCGCCGGCGGAGGCCTGCAGCACGCTGCTTCTCCAGGGCCTCTCGGCCCAAGAAGGGCACCGGGGACTTGAGCTTGCAGGTGAAGGCCAGGCCGGCCTCCAGCGGGCTGTCATCAGATCGGAGGTCTGCGTGCCAGTGTCGGTAGCCTGAGGCGGAGGGGGGGGAGGGGGGAAGGGGGGACCTCTGGGTCAGCATGTGGCTGAAGTGGGCACAAGCTCTTCAGAAAACCCACATGGGTGCTGCTCACGCCCAGGGCCCTCAGCCCAGCCTGGGCATCCCAGGGCAGGAGGCTGGAGGGTGGAGGACTTTCTTCTCCAGAAGGTTCCTCCTCGTGAGCTCCCAAACTGACCCTGAGCATTCGGGCTCCGCGCTGCCAGGGTGGGAAGCAGCTGGGATACCTCGGGGCAGCTGCAAATGACTCTGGCCCTCATGGTCACTGTGGGGTGCCACTGTGTCCCCAGGGACTCTGGAGCCCGTTCTACTCTCGACTCCCCTTCTTGGAGAGGGCTCAGGTGGTGCCTGCCGGGCCCTGGGTTTGAGCTCCAGCAACAGAAGCTCTTAAAAGCCATACATCTGTCAGAGAAACCACGTGCTGAATTCAAATCCTGACTTGGCCCTGGCTCCCTCACCCAAGGCGGTGGGCAGCGCCTCAGCTCTCTGCGTCCTTGTACCCGGGTGCTGGGGTCTGCAGAAGCCCCCGGGGTGTGGGCAGGGCGCGGGGCTGCAGGAAGCAGTGTTGGGAGGCAAGACCTGTGGTAGACTGAAGCACCGCTACCTCCAGCTGTCCGGGTACCTCCCAGGTACCCCCAGATCCCACGCTTACCTTTCTCAATGCTCAGGGAGTCGATGGCCCGGTACCCCGCGTTGACAAGGCCGTGCTTGGCGCCTGCAGCCATCACAGCGCGGTACACAGACACACAGGACTCCCGGGGGATGTGCAGCTCCCAGCCCAGCTCTCCCACGAAGGACAGCCGCAGGGCCCGGACCTGGGGGCAAGGCCACAGCTTCGACACTGGCTTCCCAGCACCGGGCACCAGGCACTGGCCACCATGAACCCAGGGCAGCTCTTCTATCACTGGAACTGTGGGCTGGCCATGGGCCTGCCTGGGCAGATCGCCACCAAGGAATGGGTCCTCCAAAGCGGGTTCACAGGACCCACTCTGAAAATCTTCAGTTGAAGGACGGGGCCTCCTGTGGGAGACGCTGCCTAGGCCGTCCCTGGTCCTTCTAAGGTCCCCTGTGGTCAGACGAGTGACCACACACCAGGAGCCTCAAAGTGACAGAAATGGCCAGGCACTGGTGGCTCACGCCTGGAATCCTAGCTACTCTGAGAATCAAAGTTTGAAGCTGCCCAAGCAGGAAAGGCCATGCGATTCTTATCTCCAGTTAACCAGCAAAAAGCAGGAAGTGGCAGTGTCGCCCAAGTGATAGAGTGCAATCCTTAAATAAAAAAGCTTCAGAAGCAGCTCCCAGGCCTGAGTGCGAGCTGCAGGACTGACACTGGCACACACCGCCCCCCACACACATGCGCACACACACACACACACACACACACACACGTGTGTGTGCACACGTGTTAAGCAAGAGCACTAGAGACCCTGAGTTCATGCGTAAGTACTGGCAAATAAACAGGGCCAAGGCCTGGGTCTGTCATTTTAAGAAGCCCTGAGCCCAGTCTGTGAGGAGTGGGTGGGACCATTCCCGGAGGAGGCTGAGTCTGTAGAAAGCTTCCAGGCTGAGAGGTTGGTACAAAGCAGAACTGGAGTGGCAGTACAGGGTGGCAGGAGAGCAAGGCTGCAGCCAGGCCGGCCAGCAAGGGTCTTATCCTGGGCTGGGAAAGCCACCTGCCTGATTTGGGAGTGGGTGCCAGGACTGGGCCCCTGCCCCCCCCCACGGGAACTATACTGCCATGCGCCCTGCCCCAGGCTGAGCGCTTCACACACATCCTGCCCCTCACTGCCCACGTGCTGGGGGCACCGCTGTGAACTGTGCCACAGAGAGAGGCATGGGGGCCCGGAGGCATGCCCAGTCCCATGGTGAAGAGCTGTGGTGCCGGGAGATGGTGCCCTATACAACCACAGCTTTTCTAGTTCAGGTCCATGCCACATAGCTGCCCAGTGCCCCGTGCCTGACCTCCAGGGACCTTCTTAAACCCAGGGGTAAGGCTTGATCATTAAGGCCAGGACCCCACCAGCTCAACAAGGGGCAGGAAACCCAGAACACCCCAGAAGGATGGAGAAGCAAGGAGCTGGAGGAGCTTGAAGGTTCACGGGCTGAAAGGTGGGTAGGTCTTTGCAGTGTCCAAATGCACGGTATCTGTACCGAAGCTGTTGGACTGAGCGATCAACCAGAGAGCACCTGATCCTCTAATCGCTGCCACTGACAGACTGGATTCCAAACGCTTTTAAAACCGCATACATTTGCCCCGAGCTGCCATTTGCCCGGGCCTCTCAGAAAAACTCCGAATTACTCAGGAAATACACCATGGATGGCTCCTTATCTCTGTGGGGCAAGCCAAGGGCCCTGACACAGGCTGCCTTGTCAGCAGGATTCTAATTTTAGCCAGCCCATGGAGGAGTGTGGGGCACAAAGCTAGTCTCACTGTGAAACAGGAAAAAATCATTTGAAAGTGCACCCGTGAACAGCCCCAGTTACAGGTCTCTACGCAGACATGGTCCTTACCCATGCATAGCAGCCTCGTGTGTCTTCCAAATGGGGACCCCTGAGGAGGGGAGAGGGCTAAGAAGTACAGCCCCACCCCTGCCCCTGATTGGCCAGCCTCCCACCAAGGCCCGCCTCATCTAATTGATGGCTGAGGACAGGGCTTAGGGAAAGCAGAGCCTGGTGCATAATGACTTGGCAGTGGGGAACTCAGAGTTGTGGAAGCTGACAGGAAGAGCTTTAAGCCAGATTTTATTTAAATCTTTTTCTTGCCTTTAAGATAAAAGAGAGAGAACACCTTGGAGCTAATAAATGATTTCAGCAAAGTGTCAGGATATAAAGCCAACTCACAGAATTTGTTTCTAATGTGTTTCTACAAGCCAGCAATACCCACCCAAAGGAAGAAATGAGAACAACTCCATTTACAACAATATCTAAAAGAATAAAGTATCTAGGAACCCCAATGTTCCTACTGAGAAGCTGTCCACAATGTCCAGAGCGGCCGGCAGAGACACACAACACTGACTTTTCAGGAATGGGAGGTTAAAAAGAATAAATCTACATGAAAATTCATTTGGAATCTCAAAGAATCCAAATGGCCAAGTCAGTTTGAAAGAATAAAGCTGGAAGATTCACATTTCCTGAATTCAAACCATGCTGAACCCAAACTATGCAACCGAGACAACACGGGAGAGGCAAGAAGACACAACCAGACCAGCAGAATGGAAGAGAGCCCCCAGGAAGGAACCTGCCTTTCTGTGACAAGGGTGCCCAAAACAACTCCGTGGGGTCACACGAGGTCATCTGACCTCCTTCCAGCCAGGCCTGTCCTAACACTCGCCTGGCAAGGGACTCCGCTGTCCCCTGACCGCTTGAATAGTATCGGGGAACCACACCCCAACCGCAATTCCATTATCTTCTCAGTCACATCACAGAGCGGGCTTGTGACATCCTGTGGCTGTCCAAGGCCTCAGCAGATTTTCACAGCTCTTGGCGAAGGGAGTTTTTAGGCAGCAGCTGCAACCCAGTTGGCAAATCCCCACCCCATAAATGCCTCGAATTCTCTGGCTGGGGTGTCATGGTTTATCTAACGTGTGCCATGTAAGGCCACTCCATCCCGAGCCAATCCAGTCTTAGCAGCAGCACCGCCGGGCTCCTCAGCACGGGGAAAACACGATCTGAAATTCCTTTGCAGAAGAAAAACGTACTTATAGCTATGGCCTGTAATGGCTTCCAACCCAGGGCCTGTTGCTCTGCTAAGAAGAGACGGTCTCAGCCCCGAGGTGCCTGTCCTCAGCAAAAGGGAGACTTCCTTCTGTCCTCAGCCAAGGTGCTGGAACACCATGTCTGGCCCAGGACTGGCCGTGCTGAGCTCCCGGAGACACACCAAGAAAGTAGTTCCCACTGGAAATCTCGCTGGCTTGGGGAACAGGACAACGGCCTTCCCCCAGTCCCCTCCTTCCTCCAAGAATCCCAGGATTGTGGACACAGCACAGACCCAAGTATTCAGAGAAGCGCTCTTGCACAACAGAGGTGAGGCACAGCGGGGCATTGCCAAGTCCTCAGTCATGAGCAGAGGTCGCTGACCATGACAAGCTCACACGTGGTGGCCCATGGGGTCTGGGCCGCAGTCCTCGGCTCTCACCCTCTTTCCTCATATCCCTGCTCAGCAGGCAGTGGTGCTGACTGTGCAGGCGCATCTCCCCTCCCTCCCGTCCCCCCCCCCCCACAGCTGGTGCTGGTAGGCTGAAAGCCAATCAAACTTCTATAAACACTTGGTCCAGCTCCATCCTCCAGCCCCCGAGCCACTGCACACTGACCAACAGTTCAACAACACATGTTTAAGCCGGCACAAGATCATGCAAGAGAATATGAAATTCCCCCTGGAGTCCAAGAGGATTCAGTGTCTGGAGAGAGTAAAATCCTTCCTGGCCTAGCATGTGTGTGTGCTCTCACGTGCACACGTGTGTGTGTGTGTGTGTGTGTGTGTGTGTCCATACTGGGGCTTGAACCCAGGGCCTAGACACCACTCCTTAGGTATTTTGTCCAAGGCTGGCTTGAGGCACAGCTTCACTTCCAGCTTTTGGGGGGTTAATTAGAAATGAGTTCCACAGACCTTCCTGCCCTGGCTTTGAACCTCGGTCCGCAGATCTCAGCCTCCTGAGTAGCTAGGATTTAGGCTTGAGCTACTGGCACCTTGTTTCAGAAAAGACCTAAAACCTCACCTAGGCTTTGAGCAGTAGCCGGGTCATCGCTCACGGCAGGGAGCTATCCCTCGGAAGGCTTTGGCTCCCAGCGCTCTGAGTCCAGCGTGAAGGTCTGATGTCCACAGCCTCCAGGACTGTGGCTCTGCACTCTGGGCGCTGCCATGGGCCTCTGGGCAGGGGCCAGTCCAGCTTCTGCAGCTGGTAACAGATCATCCCCCCCCGCTAGACGGGGAGGCCACTGTTCCAGCCTTGGGCCAGTGGGGGCCCTAAGAAGATAGCTTTCAGGTCCACAGAAGCCACACACTAAAGGTCCCTGGAGCCCTGTGGAGAAGGTGGGGCCCCCTGGCCTGGCATTGTCTGATATGTCCTCCCTTGTAGCCCACACTTGGATTGTTCCAGCCCTTATACCGCAGGACTGGGCTCCCTGGCCACTGGATGAGACCTGCCCCCAGGAGGCCTCCTCTGGAACCTCCAGGAAAGAGTGAAGGAGGGACCATAAGGAAGAAGGACAAGATGCTGGTGTGGCTGCTCTTGGGGGGAGGCACGGGCATTTCAGGATGAGGCAGGGAACCACAGCCCTGGGCTCCACACTGGGGCCAGCCGCTTGCAGCTAACACAGGTGAAATGCATTCTGGAGTGTGGCCGGGTCCCTGGGAAGCGGGGTTACACTGGTGTCGATTGTCGGGTTCAGAAGGGCTCTCCGTGGCTGAGGACCTAAGTGCTGGAAGGCTGGCCTGGCAGGCGCAGGGCCCCGGGTCCTGTCCCCAGCACTGAGGGAAGCAGAGTGAAATGCCAGAACTGGCCGAAGGCCCACAGCAGGGCTGCCGGCTCGGATGGCACATCCTCATGTCAGCAGTAACCACTGAAGGCCGCCATGGGCCTGGGAGTCTGGGGCAGATTCCACGGACCTGCCCAACAGCCCATGCAACCAGGAGGCTGGGTTGGGGCCCAGAACCTTCCCAAGTCAAGACATGCCCACACACCTGGGCCTCCCCTGGGCAGGGCTGGGTCTGCCTCATGTAGGCTGGTCTAGCTCCTCAATTCTCTGCAGCACCCCACAAGACACTGGCCTGGTGCACTTCAGGTCTGGCATTAGAAGTCACCATCCTTCTACTGATGCCGGATCTAGGACAGCATTGGGCATGAGGAGAGGCCCAACCAAGAGCCTACCACCGAAACACCAATGGCTGCTGCCATGTGACGGGCACAGGCTCCCAGTCTAGGCTCCGGTCAGCTCCGTCAGCCACCTGAAGTCATCAGACAGTTGCCAAAGAGAAGAGACCCAACCCACACGCCTGGTGTGGGTGCTGCTCACGTGGCAGGGTGGTATTGGAGGGGTACAGGGGTCCCTAGAGGGCGCTCGGGGCGCATGGAGCACAATTACAGCATCTCATATGCACAGGCTGGGCGTGGAGGCTGGAGGGTGTGGAGGCTGGAGGGTGTGGAGGCTGGGCGTGGAGGATGGAGGGTTGGCGGGAGAGAGCACTCTGCGGCAGAGAGAACTCATTCATGAAGGCAGAGGCACAGGCTGGTCCCCACGTCTCTGCCAGACCTGCACGCACGCTACCCACTCACGAGCGCTCAGGGGTCTGAGATCGGGGCAATGGCCCTGCTCCAGGACCGGAAGAGGCAGATGCAGGTCTGACCAGGGCCCTGGGTGGCGTCCATCTCACAGGGATGCTTGGGGGTGGAGCCACTAGCTGGCACCAGAGAGGCCACCGGGGGCTTGGCCCAGTGCAGCTCAGGCCCCAGGTGGAGGCAGCCAGGGCCAGGCCAGGGCCTTGTGGGGGTGTGTGGGGGAGAGCAGCTGGAGCAGCCCAGTAGGGGGGAGGGAGGACAGGGGAGGGAGAACAATGGATTTTGGAGTGGAGAGGGATGTGCTCCCATATTGTCTCCCCCACACACACATCCAGCCACACACAGGCTCCAAGCCTTAGCACGAGAGAGAGAGAGAGAGAGAGAGAGAGAGAGAGAGAGAGAGATCCACTGCTTCCCCCCCCACCCCCCTGTCTACACATGGGAACCCAGCTCCAAAGTAGGTCGGACACGGGCTGATGATGCTCCACAGATGGAAGGCTGGACATGGCTGAGACCAGAGCTGTGCAGCTCTCAGCACCCCTACCCTCTCTGGTCCCATCAAGGCTTTTTTTCAAGAAGGAGGCAGGAAGCAAGCTAGTGGAACACCCCCAGACACCCCGCTTCCTGACCCCCAGGGAGCCCCTGGGGAGGGACGCAGGGGCAGGCCCTGCGAGGCTGTCAGTGGCAGCAGTGGTCTGCCATTGTTTATTTGCTAAGGGATCCTGCGTTACCCTCCCCCACCCCTCAGAACCTCTGCAGGCTGGGGTCTTGCTCCCCACAAATATTCCTTTTTCCTGGATGAGGGATGGGGGAGAGGGGCTGGCACCCCGCCCCCACCCCAGGGCCACACCCAGGTCCCTGACAGGAATTGTGTGCATGGAGGTCAGCTTGATGGGTGGTCCCAACTGCTGGCTTCTTAGAGAGGAGCTCAGGGACACCCCCCACAGCCTACGCTCTGGGAGCCTCGGCCCCCTGGGGGGGTCCCCTGCCAACAGCAGGAAATCACACAGCCAGGCTGCGGCGCAGGCCTGTCCTGGGGGATGTGTGGTCATGAGGCCACATTTTTTGGGATGGGGGCTGCGGGTGGCTGGGACGGAGCCAGTGCACTGCTGAGCACGGTAGTGAGCACCCTGATGTTGACCACCTGCTCCAGGGTGGTGTCCGGAGAGCAGAGGCCGCTGTAGCAGCAGGGCCTGCCCAGTGCCCAGAGCGCATGCCCAATGCCCACTCTGCCTCCCCCTCCCTCCCCCACAAGTCAAAGTAGAAATCACACTGCTTACTCTCCAACCAGGAGAGCCAGGAGAGGGAGAGGGGGACGCAAGCCCCGGGCTGCAGTGAGGCCCCCACTCAGGGTCTCGGAGCAGCGCCCCCAGGCCTGGTGGATCTGAGAGTCCAGCCTGCCCCGCCCGAGCAGCGCCTGCCCCACTGGGGAGGGCAGGAGCCACGTGAATGGCTCAGTGGCCCCCAGGAAGACAGGAAGTCACTGATGGGGCAGTGAGGCCTGTGTTTGGGGGAGGGGAACACCCCCCAACAGAGCCTCAGCAGAGGTGAGGCTCCAGGTAAGAACGGGGCCACACTGGGACTTTGACCACCATGAGTCCCCAAAAGCCACGCCCCCCGGGCTGCCGGCAGACTACCTCCAGCTGACTCACAGCTGAGGCCCAAGGCCAGGGAGGCGCCAGGCCCCGGGGTCCCGGCTCTGGTTTATTTCTTTGCCACAGCATATGCCACCCAGACCCCGGTGTCTCGTGGCCGCTGGTACTTACCAGGTGGCCTGCAGCCCTCACCAGCTGGTGGGTGGAGAAGGGGAAAGCCTCATCGCTCAGGTCGGCATCTACCAGCTCCTGGAGAATGGCCCTGCTGCAAGTAAGGACAGGGTGGGTCAGCAGCACAGGGGCGCAGTCTCCTGCGGGAGATGGAGGTAAACCATCCACGAGCGTCCAGGCAGGAGAGCCACCTTCCTAATGCCAAGATCCAGCAGCACTCAAGAGGCCAGACTGTGGGTCTGCTCTGGTCTCGGGCAGGTAAACTGAAGCAGAGCATCTATATCCCAGATCCCACCTGAGTCACCACAGATGACCATCCAGAAAAGCTGGCTTCGGAGGCCTCTGTTTTAACCACAGAACAGAGCTGGGTGGCAGGCCCAGCCCCGACAGGAGCCCCTGGACACCACCCTGCCCCCTGTCCTGCCCTTGCCCCCCCTCCCCCCCCACCTCGCCACGTGTCTGTCTGCAGGCTGGGTTGTGGTTGTCATGAGGCAGGGCACACTCACACTCTCTCTCTCTCCCTCTCTCTCACACACACACACACATACCCTGTCACCTGCCCCGCATGGCTGGAATATTCTGGAACTCTGATGCACTCCTGGTCTCTCCAGGCAGGCCTCTCTTTACCTCTACTCTGCACCCGAGGCCTGGCTAGAGCCACACACACACCCCGCGTCCCCTGGGCCTCCTGAGCCCTCCGCACTCCCACCAGCCTCCCTGTCCCCATTTAGCCCTTTGTCTCTCTTCTGCCCTTGGCACCGCTGTCACCTCCTCCAGGTAGCCCTCCAAGACTCCTGCCAGGCACCCTTCCAACTTTGCTCTGCCCCTCAACCACAGGCCCCAGGCCAACAGGCCCTGCAGGCCCACAGGATGGGCGGAACACACAGGCTTGGGCACAGCAGGACCTGCCTCTCATTGGCCGGCCCTGCCCCTCCCCACCTCTGCCCACCCAGGGTCCCCGCGGGCACCAGGGCTGTCAAGTGGCCGCTGATCAGAAGTGCATTCAACCCTAATCCCCACCCTCCGGTGCCACGAGCTGCCACCCACGCCCGCCCGCCTGAGGTGCTCCGCCGCGGCACAGTCCCTGCCAAGATCCTTATGTAACCCCAGCCCGCCGCCCCCCCCCCCCAGCCCAGAGAACGGCTCAGCGCCGGCTGCCTCTGGGCCTCTGCGCTCAGGCAGCCTCCTGGGAGCAAGATGGCTGGGCTGGACAGGGCTGTTTGTTGTGATCCTAGCCAGGGCACGGCGGGGCGGGGGGGAGGAGGACATGCGGGGGGTGCAGAGTGGGGGGGCCTGGAGGGCAGCCGCCCCTCCCAACCCCAGGTCCCTGTCCAAGGGGACAGGCAGGGGCTCTGGCAACCCCACGCCAGCCAAACAGGCTCAGTGATGTCCCAGCTCAGAGACCTGGTGAGAAAGAAGCTCACCGGCACGTGCTGAGCACCGGGCGTGTGCGCCACGCCGGCTCCGCCCAGCGTGTTCCCCCGGTCACCAAAGGCTGCCTGAACTGGTGCTCTCTACAACTGAAAATTCCACCACCTGGCTGGGAAGGTGGCTCCGTGGCAGAGCGCTCGCCTCGCACGCACGACACCCTGGGTTCCATTCCTCAGCACCACATACACAGAAGTGGCGCCGTGGCTCAGGTGGTAGAGAGCCAGCCTTGAGCAAAAGCAGCTCAGGGATGGTGCCCAGGCCCTGAGTTCAAGCCCCAGGACTGGCAAAAAGAAAAAAGAAAAATGCAACCACCTGTCAAGGGCTGGAAGTCCCATGGGGCTTAGCAGCTGGCTCAGGCCCACAGCCCGGGTGCTGTGTTAAGTACTTCCCACACCACTCGGCCAGCATCACCCATTGGATTGGTGGTGATGGTGGTGACATTATTACCCTTGTAGGAAGTTGAGGACAGGCTGGGGGGTGGGGGGCTGTGATGCAGAAGGCTGAGAGCCCGCAGTGGCTGGTAGTGAGAGGATCCCAGGCCAGCCTGGATCTCCTCTACCTTCCTCCTTCCCCACCCCACTCTCCCTCCCCATACATAAACAGCCCCCCAGCCCCCGTCCAGGGGCTCTGGGGCAGGGGAGCAGAGGCCTCCAGCTCAACAGGCCACGGGGCTCCCCAGAAAAGAGCAGAACCCGCAGCCTCCATCCTGGCCGCGGCGGCCAGAGGCTGCAGCAGGAGCTCAGAGTCCAGGTCCCCGCCCCTCCGGCCACACTGAGGAAGATTTACAACTGTACCGGCCAATGCGGAGAGACTGTGACCCAGTGGGGTGGCACCCACCCTCTCCCCGGGGACCCTGAGGAAATGGGAGATGGCCCCGGGGGAGTCGGTCCCCCTCTTCTGGAGAAGCCACGATAAGGCTCTGAGAAGGCGAAGACCTTGAGGACCTGGAGCAGGGAGCAGGCCGCTGCCCTGGGGTGAGGTGGGTGGTGACTCCAGAGGCCACAGTGGCACTTCCCATTGGGAGTCCGGCTTGGGGGCTTATACCAACCACCGATAGCTAAGAGGCTTGTCCTCACTTCCCCCTGACATCTTACTCTTTTAAAGAATGTATTTACTCTTGTTTTCCAATAAACATTGCTTCTGTTGAATGGCAACCCCTTTGTACAACTACTTAGATTAAAAAAAATGCAATGTAAGCCAGGTACCAGTGGTGCACGCCTGTGATCCTAGCCATCCGGAAGCCGCCCCAGGTGCCAACAGGCCTGTCTGCCTAAGTCCTTACCTGGCTGGGCCCTGGATGCTGAGCATGCCCAGATCCTCCGAGCTGTCCACGAGCTGGCAGCGGAACTTCTGGTCCTGTAGCACCGTGGTGATGTGGGACCAGTTGTGCTGGGCCGCAGCCCCGCCCACAGCCAGGTAGTAGCCATCCCCTGGAAGAGGACCCAGCCTCAGAAGGAACCCTGGGCACAGGGGCATGGGAGGGGGCTCCCAGGGGAAGAGACAGTGCTCTTTCCTTGAGATCAGCCTGCAGGGAGCCCCGGACCTCGAAAGATCAGCCTGCAGGGAGCCCCAGACCTCGAAAGATCAGCCTGCAGGGAGCCCCGGACCTCACTGAAGGAAGCGGGCCTCTGTGCTCCTCCGTGCCCTCCGTGCCCAGCTCACACAAGGGCCAGCCCCCCCACTCCCCACAAGCCCAGGCCTGGCCAGCCTTCGCAGACCCTGTGGAACCGTCACCCTCAGCCCGCAGCCCCTCTTGACCTCCTGACCACTGGCAGGAGCCCAGGCACCAACTCGCCCGACAGGACCAGGGTGAGTATCACCTCCTCTTGGAAGCCTCCTACCTCCAGCCCCACAGACACTTCAGTGACCCAAGCCCTGGACATGCCCAAGGGGCCGTATCCGCCCCTTCTTCCTGTCTCCCCACAGCCAAAATCACAGCGCCTGCGCACTGAGAGCCTCCATTGATGAGAGGCTGTCAGTGCCAGCCAGCCTCCAGGGAAGCCCTTCCTCTCTCTTCTCTGGAACCAATGAGCACAGAAAAGGAGAGAGAAGCCAAGAAGATAAGCCTGTCCCCAGAGGGTCCCCAGACCCCTCAGGGTCCTACGGAGGGACCCTGGAATTCTGGACATCGTTGGCTCCAGGACAGACAACCAGCTCCCACCCTTTTGTGTGCATTTGTACACACTATGACCTGACGGCCTGGCTTCTGGGCAGTTCCACCCCTCTGGTTACCCCAAAGCCTTTCCCGGGGGGCTGGAGGGTGCCTAGTGTCCTGACAGACTGCGGCAGTGGCACCCCACCCCCTGCTTCGCTTGAAGCTGGCCCCTCCCCCAGCCAGCAGCTCTAGAAACAACATATAGAGGCCCTGTGGGCAGCCAGGCCGGGCATCTCCCAAGCAGACAGGGCAGAGGACAGTGCTGGGGGTGGGGTTAGCCTCCCTCCCAGGCTCCACCCCATTTCTGTCCCTGGCATGGGGTGGAGACTGGGGTTTGGATCTAACTTCACTTTTTTTTCTGCAGGCAAGTTTGCCTTTTGCCAGATTTTAGATAGCGAATAAAGATGATGTACAACTGCTTCTAGGACTGACACCCGCTGGGTACGCTAGCTTGACACGCAGAGCCCGCGCATTCTCTCCATTGCTGGTGCGCCGGCTCACCACACCCTTCTAGGTGGCTTCTACCCATCTCTGAAGCCCTCCTCCACTGGATCAGGGCCTTCCAGGGCTTCCGGTGCTCCTTTCTCTTTCCTAGCCCCCATCTCTTGCCCTTGAGCTCTGCCCCCATGTGTCCACCCTGTACGGGGTGTGGTCCTGGACCCCTGCGGCCCGTTCATCTCTTCCTCTCCTGCAGCCCTGCAAAGGATCATTGGAGGCACGTAGGAATGCAGGGCTCACTGACCAATGGGCATCTGTGGTCTGACAAAGCCGCCATGACACCCTCGGAGGGCAAGACTGGTCTTCATCCACCCCACAGCCTCAGCCCAGAAGCAACCCCCAGTCGTCTGGGGCTGAGATCATTACTCCCATTCTTAGCAGCAGGAAGAAGTCCCCAGACCCCAACCCACACCAAGGATCCCATGGGCAGTCGACCACTCTTCCCTCTGCAGCCCTGACCCTGTGCCCCACCCCCACCTCTACTTTTCCTCTCAACACATGTGACATCCTGTCCTTTCCACCTATCGTGCTGCTAGATCCTGTTTCTTCCCACTGGAAATATAAGTGCTACCTGGGCCAGAACCTTCACCAGTTCATTGCTGTGTCCTCACATCTCCAGCTGAGCTGGATATACAGCAGGTTCCTAAAGACAGAGGCTGTAGCCAGACACCAGTGGCTCAAGCCTGTAATCCTAGCTACTCAGGAGGTTGAAGTCTGAGGATCACAGTTCAAAGCCAGCCTGGGCAGGAAAGTCCAGGAGATTCTTATCTCCAATTCACCACTAGCAAACTGGAAGTGGCGCCGTGGCTCAACGTGATAGAGTGTTAATTTTGAGTGAAAAAACTCAGAGAAAAAGCCCAGGCCCTGAGTTCAAGGCCCTGACAACAACAACAACAAAGAATTGTGACTGGAGATGTGGACAAAGGGTCTGACCCACTTGCCAGGGGCTCAGTCCGGGACTCAGCTCAGAGAATCTTGACTGAGCCCCATGGAGGACCAGCAGGGGAGGGGGAGGAAGTGGTCAGCCTTCCCAGTGGCCTGAGCTTCTGGCTGGCCTCCACCCCCTCTGGATGGTGGGATGAGATCTGCATAGCTAATGCCTGACCTGGACAGAGGGCATCACCCCCACTCCCTCCCCTGTCCCGTGTGAACCCTGAGGGGTGGGTCTGGGGGCTGAGGACATGGCAGGTGGGCATGGCCCAGTGAGAACTGAAGTGCTGAGCTACCCATCATGGGGCCAGGGGGGGAAGGGGGGACGATGCAGAGGCCATCTGGGTTCCAGCCTGGACACTGGTATCTGCCCATGCAGAAGTCTGGAAGCTGAGAAAGCCAGTCCAGCATGGATGTCCGGTTGGGGCAGGGAGGGGAGAGAGGCTGACCGCCAGGCAGCTGAAGGCATCCACGCTGAGGCTGCTCCAAAGTGCCACCACATAGACGGACAGGTTAAAAGACATAATCGCTGAGTGCTCAGCACACCAGCCTTGCTGCTTGAATAGAACCTGCATTTAGCCTGAACTGAGAGCTCTAATCTCCAGGCCCCAATGACAGTGGACATGGCAGGTAATTACAGAGCTGCCCTCAGCAGCCTAGCCCTGTCCAACCAGTGACCACCAGTCGCCAGAGCAGGCTGTAGCCATGGCAACACTGCTTTCCACAGCATCTCTTACCTTCAAAGGCAGGAGCCAAAGGGAAAGCCTGGGGGCCGGGGGCCAGGCGGCTGACTGTCAGGTCACTCTCAGTGCCCCCTCGATGGTTCAGCATGCAGGTGTACACTGTTGAGCCTAGGATAGAAGAACCGAGATCTGTGCCAGCCCTAGAGCTGCTGGCCTCAAGGTAAGGCAACCCAGGGCCAGAATCTGGAGAAGCCTGGCTAGAATCTGGAGAATCCCTGGCTAGAATCTAGAGAATCCCTGGCTAGAATCTGGAGAACCCTGGCCAGAATCTGGAGAACCCTGGCCAGAATCTGGAGAACCCTGGCCAGAATCTGGAGAAGCCTGGCTAGAATGTAGAGAACCCTTATCTAGAATCTGGAGAACCCTGGCTAGAATCTGGAGAATCCCTGGCTAGAATCTGGAGAACCCTGGCCAGAATCTGGAGAAGCCTGGCTAGAATGTGGAGAACCCTTATCTAGAATGTGGAGAACCCTGGCTAGAATCTGGAGAACTCTTGTCTAGAATCTGGAGAACCCTGGCCAGAATCTGGAGAACTCTGGCTAGAATCTGGAGAACCCTAGCCAGAATCTGGAGAACCCTTATCTAGAATCTGGAGAACCCTGGCTAGAATCTAGAGAACCCTTGGCTAGAATCTGGAGAACTCTGGTTAGAATCTGGAGAACCCTTATCTAGAATCTGGAGAACCCTGGCCAGAATCTGGAGAACCCTGGCTAGAATCTGGAGAACCCTGGTCTAAAATCTGGAGATCCCGGGTTAGAATCTGGAGAACCCTGGCTAGCATCTAGAGAACACTTGTCTAGAATCTGGAGAATGCTTGTCTAGATTCTGGAGAAACTGGCTAGAATCTGGAAAACCCTACTTAGAATCTGGAGAACCCCTGAGTAGAATCTGGAGAGCCCCGGCTAGAATCTGAACTTTGGCTAGCATCTGGAGAATGCTTGTCTAGAAGTTGGAGAACCCTGACTAGAATCTGGAGAACTCTGGCTGTCCACGGGCAAGCCATCCACAATGCCACCCTGGGGGGCAGAGGCTGCTTTCCTCCTGAATTGCCTGGACCTGGCTCCTCCCTTTCACCCTCATCTCAACTCATCTCACTGACAAGTTCCTAACCATGGGATTTCCATCTCAGCATGGTACCTGGACAGCACAAGTCCCTAGCAAGATCTGCAGAGTAAGTGGCAACATGGATGGACAGTGGGCAATAACTGGTGGATAGGGTAGACAATGAACTGATGGATGGATGGATGGATAGATGGATGGATGGATGGATGGATGGATGGATAGATGGGGAGGGGTGGGGTAGATGAATGGATGGGGACGGGATGTGGATGGATGAGTGAAGGGAGGAGGGGGAGGTGATAAATGAATGGTGGGGTGAGGAAGAGGTGCATGAATAAGTGGACGAGGAGTGGGAGAGGAGACAGGCAGGTACATGGGTAATGAGCAGAGGCACAGGAGGGCAGGAGAGGAGGAGGAAATGAGGTGTCAGGTGGCAGATGGGTAGAAGGGGATGCATGCAGGCAGATGACGGGTGGGTGATGAATGGGTAAGGGCAGGCTGAGAGGCACAGGGGTGAGTGGGAGGTGTTTGTGGGAGTGACAGGTGGGTACTGGCTGGTCGGTTGACCAGATGGTCATTGTTACAGGCCTCTTTCCAGTGTGGCTGCATCCTCATAAGAAGGAAAATGGCAGAAGAAGGCCGGGTGGCATCAGAGGCAGATGGCAGAAATGCCTGCTAGCCAATCAAGAGCATGGCTTCCCACTGCACTGACCGGAAGAGGCAGGAGGGGCCCTGGTGAGGCCTGGCTGGTGCCTCTGCTGAGCATCCGTGGCCTGCAGGGTCAGGAGGTGAGCTGTGGCACCTGTGGCTGCTCTGTGAAGCCACTGATACGTCTGTGGAGCTCAGTGATGGCATCCACAGGAAACAAACACCAATGAGGGCGTGTGGGTCTGGGGATGGGATGGGTGAGTAAGGAAGTAGGTGGATGGGTGACAAAAAAAGAAGTGAATCTCCCAAATAGTACATGCAATGTAGTGTGCTAAAAATTATTCAATATGTATCCAAAATTCAAGTGTGCTGAGCTCCCAGGAGTTATTACTCTGGCAGCACTGTGAGAGGCGGGACCCCAGTGGGCCAGAGATGCTGCCCAGGGCCTGCCACCACGTCTGCCTCCCAGCAAAGGAAGAAGGAAGCAGAAAGGGAGGAGAAAGAGGAGGGAGGGCAGGGTGCAGGAAGGAGGAAGGTCCCAGGGCAAGGGCCTGGCCGTGGGGCAGAAGAGGCTGGACAGTGGAGCTGAGCTGGGTCCAGAAGAAGCAGCCATGGGCTCCCATTTTCTGCCAGTTCATCTGTATGCCCGGGCTGGGTCTGTGGAGCTCCATCTGGGGCAAAGTATGAGAAGAGTGTGGGCCACCCAAGCCCAGCCCCATACCAGGGGGTCTGTGGACATCTGCAGAGAACAGCCAGTCTGCAGCCTTCCCGGCATCCACACCGAGCAGGTAGAACTTCCCGAAGTAGGACATGTTGAACACAGCAGCAGCCCCCCGGCAGGCCAGACACTCCTTCTGGATCTGCAAAGTCCCATGAGATGAGATTCAGAGGCCTTAGGGGGGCCCTGCCCTTTAGCCTGTGGGGGGGGCAGCTCTTCCTGAGCCTCGCTTCCTGCACGGCCCCGCTGAGAACACCTCAGGACACACTGTTCCCCAGCACAGGGGAATAGGACTGGCACGGAAAACTCAGAAGCCCTAAGATCACATCAAGAAGACTCTTTGAGCACCACAGAGTTAAATTCAAAATCAGCAGCAGAGGAGAAATTAGGAAACCCATGAGTATGTGGGAAACAAACAAGATATTCCTAATGGGAAACTCACGAGGGCTATTAGAAGCTACTGGGGGAGAGATAAAAGTGAAAAACAACTTGCCAATGCTCGTGGTGGTAGGAGGGGGTGCTCGAATATGCTACATTGGAAAAGAAAATCTCTAACTCACAGGCAACCTTGCATGCTGAGGAACCAGGAAAAGAGCAAACAGAAGAAAAGAATGACAAGGCCTCAAGCAATGGAATGAAATGGAATGAAAACAGAAATGGCAGCTGAGCCAAAAGTCAGCCCTTGAAGAGATCAACCAAACTGGCATACTTCTAGTTAGAGAGAAGGACCCAGAGAGAAGGCTCAAAGTAAAGTCCACCAAAATAAGTATCAAGAAATGGAGACTAGAGGGAAGGGTAGGGCCAAGGAGAGAGGGGTGTTAGAATGAGCGGGGGAGGTGGGGGGAAATGAAGGCAAGAATTCATTGTATACACCACAGAATTGAGAAATGTAAGAGAAGGGATGAGTCAAAGGGGGTGAAGATGTTCAAGTGATGACACAGATCAAGATGCACTGCACACAGTGAATTGCCTTGTTAAGTGGCAAAAAAAAATCAATACATAACCTAAAATTAAAGTAGGGAAAGGAAGGGGTGAGTTAGGAGGGGCAGGTGAGAATGTTGGAGGGGTAACATCGATCTAGATGTGTTGTATTCATCAACTGCTTCGGTGAATGGCAAGTCCTTCATACAACCACTGAAGATAATAAAAACTATTCAAAAAACCAAAGCAAACAATAACAACAACAAAAAGACCAGGGGCTGCTGTGGCTCCTGCCTGTCATCCTAGCTACTCAGGAGGCTGAGATCTGAGGACTGCGGTTCAAAGCCAGCCCAGGCCTAAAAGCCATGAGACTATTATCTCCAATTAATCACCAGAAAACTGGAAGTGGCACTGTGGCTCAAGTGGTAGAGCACTAGTCTTGAGCTGAAGAGTTCAGGGACAGCATCCAGGCCTAGAGTTCAAGACCCATGACCAAAAAAGAAAAAAGAAAAGGAGTGGAGGAGGAGACATCACTACCTACCCTACAGAGGACTCAGGACTACATAAGGAAGATTGTAAGGAAAGAGCTTCCTGGAAAGACACAAGTCTGAAATTGGCTGAAGGGCAGAAAATGTTCCTGGAACCTCACAAAAAGAGGTTCAATGGGCTCCTCCAGAATCCCCACACAGGAATGCATAGCCCCAGATGTCTTCAGGGGCACATTATCCCAACATTTTCAAAGAGCCAGGTGCCAGTGGCTCATACCTACAATTCTGGATAATTGGGATGCTGAGATTGAGGAGGCTCTAACTTCCAGGATAGCTTAGGCATACACTCAAGATACCTTCTACACAGAAGCAGGGTGCAATAGCACATGCCTGTCATCTCAGCTGAGATCTAAAGGATCACAGTTCTAAGCCAGCCTAGGCATAGAAATCCATGACACTCCATATCAATGAAAGAGACTAGGAGTGGTGGCGTGTGCCTCTTACCCAGCTGTAATAGGAAATATAAAATAGGCAGCCTGCAGTCTATGCACAGGCCTGGGCAAGAAGCAAAGACACTAATGATATGGTGGAGGACATAAAGATGGAATATGATATTTGACTTGGATTATGTAAAATGGATACTGAATGGTTTTAAGAAATAAATGTAAGTGTGCTGTGGATAAGACTTCCCTAGTAACGCGTTATTTTAGCTAGTTACTTTAGCTAGTTACTTTAGCTAGTAACTAATTGTAACTCTGCAACTCTGTAACCCTGTCACTCTGTAACTCTGCTTCTGCTGTTTTCTGAGCAATGCAAGCCCTAACCCAGCAGACCATCACCACCCTTTGTTCTATTCCCCTGCTTCCCACAAGCAAAACCTTGGCGGGAAATTTAAACTTAAGGCACGCATTTCTTGTAACAATCATTGGCCAAAACCAACACCCAGCCTCTCCCTTTCCCCCGCCCTAGTCCCAAATGCTTAAAAGCTGATGTAGACCGGCCCTCAGGGCCATTTCCTGGGATCCCAACTCCAGGTGCGGTCCTGGCACACCAGCACTTTTTGCTCAATAAAATCTTTTACATTTTCACTGCGGACTGAGTGTCTCACTGCCCCTCCCCACTACACTATCTCCAAATAACCAGTGCAAGCCAGGCACCAGTGGCTCACACCTGTAATCCTAGCTACTCAGGAGGCTGAGATCTGAGGTGGATCATGGTTTGAAATCAGGTAAGATAGTCTGTGAGGCTTTTTTTTTTTTGGTCAGTCATGGGGCTTGAACTCTGGGCCTGGGTGCCATCCCTCAGCTCTTCAGCCCAAAGCTAGCACTCTACCACTTGAGCCACAACACCACTTCTGGTTTTCTGGTAGTTTATTGGAGAGAGTCTCACAGATTTTCCTGCCCAGACTGGCTTTGAACCTCAATCCTCAGATCTCAGCCTCCTGAGTAGCTAGGATGACAGGCGTGAGCCACCAGCACCTGGTATCTGTGAGACTCTTGTCTTCAGTTGACTACAAAAAGCTAGAAGTGGAGCTGTGGCTCAAGTGGTAGAGGGCTAGCCTTAAGCACAAAGCCTTAGAGACAGCACCCAAGCCCAGAGTTCAAGGCCTAGGACTAGCAAAAAGACAAAAGTGCAAAGAAAGGACTGGAGGTATGACTCGACAGTAGAGTGTCTGCTTAGCCAGCACCAAGTCCTGAGTTTGGACCCCATGACTGCTAAGAATAATAGTAATAACAACAATGCTCCAAGGAAGTAATGCCAACTCTTCATAAAATGCCCTAAAACAACGTAACAGTAAGAAATGTTCCCCCAATATGTTTCAAGTGACCAGCAAAAACCAAAAGATAGAAGTGATGCAAAAACAAAAGATAGAAGAAACTACAGACCAATGCCCTTAAGGCTAGACGTAAATACCCTCAATAAGCATAGCAATCAAACACAAAGGCAGGATGGAAAACCACCATCCACTAGAGTATGCCAGGAACATGAGGTTTGTTTAAAGCCCCCAAATCAGTTCACACAACATACTATCTTAATACAATAAAAGGCAGAAGCCATATCACTGTCCAACAGAGGCAGAAAAACGATCTGACAAAGTCTACCTGGCCAGGATAAAATCCCACAGCAAAGGAGAAGCAGGACAGGCCACAGGCTGGCAAACAGCACCTGCAGAAGTCTCGCCAACAGCACACCGACAGTGTTTCACCCATGGCCCACAGCCCACACTTTGGGCAGGAAACACAGTTTATCCACCCTCACCAACCTCTGCTCCATACCTCAGTGGATGCCCTGGCCAAGGCAACTAGGCAAGAAAAAAAATAACAAAGGCATCCAGTTTGAAAAAGAAGAACCAAAAATCCCCTCCTTGTGGACGACTCAGGCAGGTAAATGCTGGAACTAGCAGTTCAACAGACTGAAGGATACAAGATCAATGTACAAAAAGAAAAATAAAAAAGATCTATTGTGCTTCTCTATATGAACACTGAGCAATCTGGGAAGGAGATGAAGAAAATAATTCCACTCACAACAGCATAAAAACTAACAAACATGCTTTGGGATTCAATTGATAAAAGAAATGCCAAATATGTACTCTCCAGTCTAGAAAATGTTTTTTGAGGGGGTTTAAAGATCTAAGTAAACGGAAAAAACACCCCCAAGCTCACGAAATGGGAGGTTAGCTATTGTTAAAGTGACAACACACCCAAACCGGTGTGCAGAGAAAGCACAATCCCTGTCAAAATCCAGTTGTCTCCTTTGCACGCACTGACAAATGCAGCCTTAAAATTCTCTGGGGACCAAAGTATCCAACACAAGTTTGAAGGAGAAGAAAAAAGTTGGAATACTCATGCTTTCTGATTTCCAAAGTTCATACAAAGTTTCTTACAAACTTCTTACAAAGCCCAGTGCTGGACGGCCCTAAGGACAGATATGCAGATCGACGGTCCAATGGAATAAAATTTGGAGAGTCTGGAAAGAAACCCCTTGTATTGATGTCAAATTAGCTTTCCACAAAAGTGCCAAGGGATTTCCTTGAGGATTAAGAGCCTCTTGCAGGCAGTATTGAAAAACCAAGATGACCAGCTGCCAGAATGAATCACCAGGAAGGCACTGATGGCTCACGCCTGTAATCCTAGCCACTCAGGAGGTTGAGAACTGAGGATCATGGTTCAAAGCCAGCCCAAGAAGAAAAGTCCATGAAACTCTTATCTCCAGTGAACCAGGAAAAAGCTGGAAGAACTGGGGCTGAAGTGGCAGAGCACTAGCCTTGAGCAATAAAAGCTTAGAGACTGAACCCAGGCCCTGGGATCAAGTCCCAGGATGATTGCACGCATGCGCGCACATGCATGCGAGCACACACACACACACACAAAAGAATGAAGTTGGACCCCTCCCTCACACCAAGCACAAGATTTAGCTCAAAATGGATCAGAAACCTAAGAGTTAAGTAGAAAAATTATAGTAATAAGGGTTAACACGAAAGTAAATGTGTTTGGTGTTGGGTTAGAGTCCGACACACAGAACGCCAAGAGCACAAGCAAGAAAATGGGGAAAAGGAGATGAGTGGGGCATCACCAAAAGTTTCAAAAGTCTAAAGCCAGTCAAAGGCACCTGCAGCGCAGATGACCCTGAAGAGGCTTGAGTATAAGCTCCCCCCTGCAGACACCGCCGGCTTCACAGAGTGCCCACCACAGTGCCTTTGCTGACACCGCCAGGCTGCAGAAAAGCCCAGCTTCCTAGATGTCTGCTTGCTGTCTGCGGCGCTGGGAAGCCGCCAGCGTGGAGACCGTGTGCGTGTTTCACGGCTCCACGCACTTGCGGAGGCCGGATGAAGCAGCGCAGCCAAGCTGGCATCTCCCCCAGCTCCCACATCCTGGAGGGCCGGGAGTCCCACAGCTCGCCGAGCTGCAGGTGTGGAGGTGCCAGACGCAGCCCATGCACTCCCCGGAGGCGGCCGCCGGGGACTGGGCACTACGCCGGCCCGCCAGCTGCCAGCCTTCTGGAGAAACAGTCCTCCCGGTTCCGTCTCCGAGGCCTTGGCAGACACGTATCACTAACGGTGGAAATAGATAGTCCCTTCCCTTTGAGGCTGCCGGGGTGTGCAAGATGCAAACACACAGCCCTGGCTGAAGAAACGTGGAGATTCTGGGGTGTGGGGAGGACCTGCCTCAGCCAGGGGCCTTGAGCAGCGGGCACTGCCAATCCCACCTCCTATGGGCACCAGGACCCCCTGCCACGCTCCCCAAGCTATCCTGGTCAGTGGGAGACAGCCTGGCCTGATGCCTGTGCCCTTGACCCTGATGTGCAGAGTCAGGGCGCTCGGGCAAGGGGCCGCCAGCCTCACCAGCCCACTAAGAGCAAACAGTCTCCACCGCACAGCCTCCTCTGCTGGTTTACCACGAAGGGCCCACCCAGGGTCTGATGCCTGGGTCAGCAAGCCCGCCTCGTCCCAAACCCAGTCTGCTACAACTAGGGGTGGGAGCCCTCTGGGGTCCCCAGGAAGAGGAGCCCCTTCCCTCGCAGAGCTCACACAGCCTTGGACCAGAAAGGCTCAGAGAAGCGAGGGCCCTGGCCTGGGGCCACACAGCCTACCCAGCATGCTCTGCCTCACCCCTGCCCCTGCAGAAGCACGGACACCCAAGCCCGGCTGTGGCAGAACTGAGACGCAGAAGACGGAGGGGAGCGGCCAGGAGCGCATCACGCCATCACTGTGGCACTGAGGCAGAGCGGAGGGCGGAGGGGGAAAGACGAGGTGCTGGCAGGGCCGGCACCCCTGGGCAGCTCCACCGAGGCCTCTCCCGCGGGAGGGTGGGAGGGGCGGTGCTTACCACGTGGTGGTGGGGCGAGAACTCGAAGGTGTACTCGTCCTCCAGCAGCCGGCTGTAGGCGTGGTCCTTGTGGGCCGGGTGCCCATAGGCCCCATAGTAGTCGTAGTCAAGGACCTGGGGCAGTGGATACACGCACCATCCATTTCCTTCCTTCCTTCCTCCTCCCTTCCTGCCTTCCTTCTTTCCTCCTTTCTCCTTCCCGCCCTCCCTCCCGTCTTTCTCACCGCCCCAGCCCCTGGGTTTCTGCTCCTTGTGACACCCTTGCTCCAAACGCTGGCACCTGGCAGGTGTGAATGACAGCCACCTCCTGCTCCCAGGTGAGAGAGTGTGAGGTGGACACGGGGCCCCCTGCTCCCAGCCCAGTCCACAGAGGCCCTTCCCCTCTCCCGAGGCCCCCGCAGGACACCCCGCCAACTGCCGGTGCCACCAGCAGAGCTGCCCCAGGCTGGCTCTGGGTGGTCCCGAAGCCTGCTGATCCAGACCCTAAAGTATTCTGATCCCACCCTGTCCCCCAAGCTGTTAAAAACGCCGGCTGAGATTCGTGGGATCAAAGGCAGGATGTTACGTGGCTTCATGGTGGAGTGCTTGCCCAGCATCCATGAGGCCCTGGGTTCGATTCCTCAGTGCCAAAAGTAGCCCTATGGCCCAAGTGGTAGAATGCTGGCCTTGAGCGAAAGAAGCTCAGGGACAGCGGCCCAGGCCCTGAGTTCAAGCCCCAGGATTGGCAAAAAGAAAAACAAACATCAAAGGCCGGAGGTCCCCAGGCCGGCCTCTGTGCCCGGTCCTCAGGGACCCTGGGGCAGGCCCAGGGTCCACCTCTGGCTGTGCCTCCCCTGTCGACCCCCGAGGGCCCCTCCCCGCGCGGGGCCGTGGATAAGCCGATCACACTGAGGTGTGCTCCTCCTCCCAGCCGGCCTCCTGCTGACAGAAACCCACAGCTGGAGGTGCCAAAGACACGCGGAACGCAGGACCACGCTCTGGGCTGCTCCTGCCATCTGGGGACCCTTCCTCCCTTCCCGCAGGGCGCAGGCTGGCGCTCGGCCCAGGCAGAGCCCCGAAAACCCGGCCCGGTGAGGCTGGGGCTCGGGCCTGTGCCCCCACAAGGGCGCTGGGCTTCGCACATGCCTAGCCTCAGCAGGCGAGCCTCGGGCCTGGGTGGAGCCCAGCCCCAGCCCCAGCCCACAGCCTCCCCCAGGCCGCACTCACCGGAGCCGCTCCGCCGGGGTTGAACCATCCGGGTCGCTCCCAGCCCTGCCGCTCCTGGAACACGCAGCCTTGTCCGAGCAGCTCCTGCGGAGACAGCGCCTTGGCTCCTGGCCCGACCGGGTGTAGGGCGCAGCAGGCCCAGCCCACAGGCACCCAAGGCGGCAGCGCCAGGCCGAGGGCTCGCAGAGCCTCGGTCACCCCGCCGCCCCCAGGCGCCCGCGAGCGCGGGCCGCGGCAGGGGAGGCTGGGGTACCTCGTGCAGCGGGTCCCTCCTCATGTTGCGCCCCGCCAGCGGCTCGTCGTGGGGGAAGACCACAGAGTAGTTCTTGGCGTAGGACTCGTGGCTGCGCTCCCGGATCCAGCGGGGGTGGTCGGTGAGCGAGTGGTGGAAGCGCCTGGCACGGGGAGCAGGAGGCCGGTCAGCCCTGGGGACGGCCTCAGGGCGGCCACGCCCCTGCGGGAGGCCACGCCCCCGAGAAGGCCACGCCCCCGAGAAGGCCACGCCCTGCGGGAAACGTCCTCTAGACTGGACACGCCCCTCGGGAGACCACGCCCCTGTGGGTCGCCCCCAACACCAGCCACGCCCATGCAGGACACACCCCCAAGGGAGACCACACCCCTGCAGGACAGGCCCCCAATGCCGGCCACACCCCTGCAGAGCCCAGTTTGTGCCACGGCCCCCTGAGGCCACACCCCCAGGCCCTCCTCTGGAGTCCTCTCTAGCATGGATCCCAAACCTGAGACCTCTGCTCCTCACCTGTGACCTCTGCTCCTCACCTGTGATTCCCTTCCACCATAGCTGCTGGGCAGTGGGTCACTGGGAACCCACAGCCCAATGTGGTTCTCACTCCCAATAGGGCTCTGGCCTTAATCCTGTCACCCTTCTCTGAGTGACCCATGGGAGGGAGGACTTGGGACTCCAACAACACCTGGCAGAAGTCAGTGTCAAGGATTTTTTTTGGGGGGGTCCGGTCGTGGCGCCTGAACTCTGGGCCTGGGCGCTGTCCCTCAGCTCTTCAGCTCAAGGCTAGCGCTCTACCACTTGAGCCACAGTGCCACTGCCGGCTTTTTTCTTTTTGCTTATGTGGTGCTGAGGAATCAAACCCGGGGCCTTGAGCATGCAAGGCAAGCGCTCTACCACTGAGCCACCTTCCCAGCCCCAAGGATTTTTTTTTTTTTTGTCAGTCGTGGGGCTTGAACCCTGGGCCTGAGCTCTGTCCCTCAGCTCTTCAACTCAAGATGAGTGCTCTACCACTTGCACCACAGCACCACTTCCAGTTTTCTGGTGGTTTATTGAAGATGAGTCTCACTGACTGTCCTTGCCCAGGCTGGCTTTGAACCTCGATCCTCAGAGCTCAGCCTCCTGAGTAGCTAGGATGACAGGTGTGAGCCACTGGCGCCCAGCCGAGTAAAGGATCTTTAGGGGAGCTAGGGTGTATCTTAGGGGAGACTAGGGTGTATGTGAAGCAGAGAGAGAGAGAGAGAGAGTTTAAAGACAGCAGCACAGCTAGGCACCTGTGGCTCATGCCTGTAATCCTCATGACTCAGAAGGCTGAACTGAGGATTCCAGTTCAAAGCCAACCTGGGCAGGAGATTCTTATCTCCAATTAACCAGCCAAAAGCCAGAAGTGGAGGTGTGACTTAAGAGGTAGAAGACTAACCTTGAGTAAAAAGACTAAAGGACAGCACCCAAGTCCTGAGTTCAAGCCCAGTATCAGTGTGTGCATGAGCATACACACACACACACACTCAGAGCAGCGGCCTGTAGAACTCTTGTCCCCTCCCCCCCTTCCCCTCCAGCCATTGTGGAGGTCATTACCTTAATGACTTCTTGGCTGGGCCCCCAGAGTCTGAGCTTCGAGGCTGAGTGCACCGCTGGGCTAGCTGGGGGCCCACTGTTGTGCCTGGGGAGGACCTGCAGGACCAGTCCTCACTCACAGCCGGGGCTGTATGTGCAGCCCTGCGGGGCAGCTCCACCCTGCAGCCCCTGCTGTCTCTGAGCCCAGAGGCCTGCGGCACACCTGCAGCCTGGTCTCCCTGCCTGTGTGGGGGCAGGCCACCCACCAGTGTGACCACCTAGCATCCAGGACGCAGCTGCTGGGTCCAGGCCAATCTGCAGAGCCCGGGGCTGGAGCTGGACCCCTGCCTGCCAGGGCTACTCTCAGCACTAGGCCACCCAGCCTCTCCCCTGTCCCTGTTCTCCATCCCTCCCCCAGCCAAGGGTCACTCACACTCTGACCCCAGCAGCCACCATCTCTCCAGAGAACCCTGTCAGAACCACCCTGGGGCTGACCGACTGCACGATTCCAGCCAGCACGAGGTTCTGATAGAGCACGTGGCTGCCGACAGCGGCCCTGAATAACAGTGCTCCTCCAGGAGTGCTTACCCAGTGCAGACAGGGCTGAGAGCCGTGTGCACATTCCCCTGGGTATCTCATACCCAGTGCAGACCAGGGCTGAGAGCCGTGTGCAGATTCCCCTGGGTATCTCACGGCTGCCTATGCAAGGCCTGGCTCACGTTTGAGGGCCCCAGGCTCAGACAGGTCCCATAAGCAACCAACACTGAACTGGAAGCTGTTAGAGGTGGCGATGAGGCCCCCGAGGGTCCTGAGAGGAAGCCTGTATCCAGCTCAGGAGGAGGCTGGGGAAGGAGGCCCGAGGCCCCTTGGCTGTTGGGTCAGTCTGTGGTCATTCGCCATCGGGCCCATGGAGCCAAGGGACACCTGCCAGGCAGCCCCCGGCTGCTGTAACACTGCTGGGAGGGAGTGCTCATTCTACCCTGGGGAGGGACGGAGGAGGGGGCAAGGAGGGGTGGGGCGGGACACACTCTCACCCTCAGACAGCTGTAGACACTGCCCCTGCCCGTGGGGACCAGCAGGGTGCAGCCCTCAGCTCAGCTGAGGGACATGGCCGCCGTTTCTGCCTGAGTAATGACAGAGCCAAAGCCAGAGCCACCTGCTACGCCTAAGACCTCCCCTGGTATCAAGAGTGGTCCACGCCCCTGGCTGGGTGGTTAGGCGTGGGACCCAGCATGCCTTGGGGCAGGCCCCTGTCCACATTCACAGGAACGCAGCTCAGAGGAGATGGCTGCTCTAGGCTCGGCTGGGGGGAGGGGCAGGTGACCTCTGCCCCCGCTGAGAGGGAGGCAGTGGCCTGGCCCGGATGCCACCTGGTGCCCAGTGGGCTCTGGACCCTGCACGTGGCTGGGGGCCCACGGCTGACACTGGCTTTTCCCCCCGGACATGTCCCTCACTGAGCCCCTGTCCTATTTGTAGGATGAGGGGACAGGCATGCCTCTGACCTTCTGGGATCATAAGCAGGCGGCAGGCCGGCAGAAGACAAGCATGAAGGAGGTGTAATTGGTGCTGAATCTTCTCCTTTCTTTTGACGCTTCCCTTCTATCTCCTCGCTCTGTCTCCCTCTGCCATGGGGTTGACCCTCTTCTGAGCACTGACCGCCCCGGGTGACCCTGGCATACTGCATGGGGACAAGTGACCCCAACCAGCCTGGTGCCACACCCACCCCCCGGGATCCCGGGATCAACAACAGCCCAAGGCTCCTGTGGCGCAGCTGTGTGGCTTCAAGCTGTGGCTCTGCTCGGCTGTGTGTGGCAGGAAGGGTTTGGATGGCCCTTCCCTGAGGCCTCGTGCAGCTGTACCATTTCTGGAATATTCCTCTCTGGGGAGAGTCGGGGAACGCAAGCACAGGCAGGCCCTGCAGAGCCACAGAGCAGCCTTTACGGCCGTCAGCCGGAGACATCCTGGGGGTTCAGCCGGACAGACACCACTCCCCACAGACGCCATGGCCTCGCCAGGCCAGGAAGAGACGCAGGGGTGCCGGGCGCCCTGAGCAGAGACGGCAGTCCCCCGGCATCTGCTCCCTGCAGCACCAGTGAGCCAGCAGAGGTCCCCTGGGGCTGCCGCCTGCCAGGCTGCCCTGCCAAGTACCTGCGGTGCCCAGGGCCACTAGGACAGCTGGCCTTGGGGACCAGCTAGGAGCAGAGGTGGCACTGGCCGTGGGGGCCCTGTCCTGTCCCCTCAAAGGCCCCGAGGAGGTGGAGGAGCCCCTGAGCAGTGATCCTTGTCCACACCTGTCCAGGCCCGGCTCAGCCGTGTCCAGAGTGCCTCCCAGCCCCCCAGCCACGCCCTGCGCCGTGTGCGGCCAGCCCTGCCCCGTGCGCGGCCAGCCCTGCACTGTGCACGGCCAGCCCTGCACTGTGCACGGCCAGCCCTGCCCTGCCCCGTGCGCGGCCAGCCCTGCCCCGTGCGCGGCCAGCCCTGCCCCGTGCGTGGCCAGCCCTGCGCCGTGCGCGGCCAGCCCTGCCCTTGGGCTCCAGGACACACTTGCCTGATGTCGTAGCTGTACATGTCCTTCTCTGGGCGCCCGTGGATGATCCAGTGAGCCAGCTCCTGCCCACAGCCCCCGCCCAGCATCATTCCTGCCAGGAGAAGTACGGGACTACAGTCAGCCCCCCTCCCTGGGACCCCAGCCCCAGTCCCGGGGACCCCACTCACCAGCACTGTTGAAGCCACAGCCCAGGAAGAAGCCTCGGAGCTCAGGCGCCTCCCCCATCAGGGGTTTGTGGTCAGGCGTGAAGGATTCTGAAAGGGACGGGACAGGGAGACCTGAGCCTCCCTCCAGCTCACAGGGACTTAGGATGGGGTCCCCAAGGCAGCAGGGAGGGGCAGGGACCTGGGAACTCCTCTTCTCTTTAGCCCCGCTCCAGCGGGGATAAATGTTTGTGGAATGAATGAATGAAAGAATGATCATAAATTTCTCAGGAGAAGCCTTCTCCTTCTGCAGCCAGTGGGCCACAGACCCCAGCGCACGGGTAAGAGACCAGGGACCCAATTATGAAGAGCTACACTTGGATCAAACAAATGGAGGCCAGGCTCCTCCCTGCTCTATACCCTTCCAACCTGTGAGACCCAACACAGGACCTCGGTGCCTTCGTTTCCACACATGTGAAACCAGGATAACATGGTGGTCGAGGCAGGCCGACTGGACAGGGCAGCTTGTCCTCAGATGGACTCAGATGGGTGTGTGTGCCCAGGTACTGGTCCCAAACCCCAACCAGAAGTCACATCAGTTCACAGGAAATGAGTCCCAACAAGTTCAGCGAAAGGACACAAGAAGTCAGGGACCATGCTGCAGGCCTGTCATCCTAGCTACTCAGGAGGCTGAGATCTGAGGGCTGAGGTTCAAAGCCAGCTTGGGCAGGACTCATCACCAATGAACCACCAAAGAACCGTAATGGAGCTGCGGTTCGAGTGGTAGAGCACTTAGCCTTGTGCCAAAAAAGCTAAGGGACAGCACCCAGGCCCTGAGTTCAAGACCTAGGACTTGAACATGCATGTGCACACATGCACACACACACACACACACACACACACACACAAAGATATGAAGTAGTATTTCAACATTCCGCCGAGCGTGCGCACACTGCACGCAGTGCTTCTGGTGGTGCAGTGTCTCGTGCGTGCTTTGGGAGGAGTCCGTGTTCAGGGGAGCACTGCGGGGGACGTGAAGCCCAGGCTGGATGGACATGTGTCACTTGAGCTTGGCTGAAGAACCTGTGGGGACTGGACAAATATCAGCCAGGACAAACTGCACCATCCACCTGGCAAGCCAAAGAGGGGACAGGGCCCAGCGGGCGCCCAGGTGGGAGTCGATCGTTGTCTCCCAGTGAAGATGCCAGGGAGGGCCAGCCCGTCCCCCTCCGGGGGGGTCTGGGGACCCGCTGAGGTCCCATGAGGCCAAGGACAGAGGCTGGGGCAGCCATCTCGATGGGATGAGCTAGTCAGACAAGTGAGGTCCAGCGGGAAGGCAGCGTCGCCTCGGTCCTGACCCCCAGCTTGCCTGTGACCTCAGCCACCCAAGCCTCCCCCTACATCAGACCTGAGGCTTCCCTGTCCTTCCCTGGAGGGTTCAAACCCAGAGCAAATCTCCAAACCTCCCTCACCGCGGGATGAGACACAATGTCCTCATGTACACCATCACCCCCAAAATAGAGCCTGTGGGAGAGTGAGAGCTTCCAGGCTAATTAAAATAAGAGAACCGCTGGTGGGGGGGGGGTGGATTTCAAGCCCCTGGGACTCTTCCTTTGCTCCTCGCTGTCAGTCCCCGCGAGCCCCGGGGACCATGAGTCACGGCGCCCTCCCCTCCCCCCCCTGCGGTGCCCATCAGCACCCAGCTCACTCTGCCCTCCCCCCGGGCCTCACACCTCCTCCTTCCCCAGAGCCACACACACCAGCGCAGGCCGGGCTGGCACCTGCGCAGGAAGGAACTCCAAGTATTCCAGAACAGGGAGGCTGGACTCCAGGGCCACGGCGCCCCCCACGTCGGACCCCTCCCTCCCCTCTGTGCGAGGCCGCCGGCCGGCTGCCTGGGCTCCTCACTGTCCCCCCACCGCCCCAGTGCTCACTGCAGGTGGCTGGTCTGCCCCCAGCTTGACCCCACCTGTGGCTTCTCGTCTTCTGACAGCTCCTGTAAGGAGATGCCTGTCACCCACTCCACGGATGGCAACCCCGGGGCTCCCAGACCTGGGCAGGGTCTGAGAACTCAGGACCTAGGCCCTGGCCAGTGCTCTACCACTTCAGCCATACCTTACTCTCAGCTGTTTACTGGCTGAGTGGAGGGAAAGTGTTCCAAGTACTTTTCTGCCCAGGCTGTCTTTGAAACACAGTCCTCAGATCCTGGTCTCCTGGGCAACTAGGGGGGTGACAGGCATGAGCCACTGGGGTCTGGCGGGGACAGAATTTCTTTTTGCATAACACTGTCTTTCTGTTCTTGTCTCTCTAACTGGAGGTCTGGGGCTCCCCCTACAGGGGGAAGGTGGCATTCCCACGCGATTCTATGAGGTCGCCATGGGGTCACTGCTCTGCTCTACCCACCCGCTGCCGGCCCCGCCCCACACATACCCCCAGCCTGGCATAGCACTGACTCCCTTCCTCCTCTAGACAGTCCGCCCTGTGTCCTTTCGCTGGGGTTGGAGCCCTGGCCTGAGTGCCCGGCCATCCTGGGCATAGATAAGCTGCCCTTCATCAGGGAAAACGCAGTGTGGACGGATGCTGCCTCACGGGTGTCGGGTGGCTGCCCGCTGGGCTGCCCCCAGCTCAGAAGAGTCCTGCCGGGCCTCACATGCCTCACGTTGGCCCCCAAGGTCAGGAATGGCCTCCTGCTTCCCCAGCGCCACCCGGGACCCCAGCTGGTGGCCTCGACCCCTGACCCTGACCCCAGAGTCAGGACAGAGCCCCTGGTGGAGAGCTGGAGGCCGAGCCCACCCTTCTGCTGCAGCTTCCCAGGAGCCAGCCCAGAGAGCCTGGGGTTCAGAACCCCTGGCCAAGAAGCTGGCTGCATGGGGCTGGTCTCTGGCCCTGTGGACGGCTGGAGTCACGGAGGATGGAGGCTGAGGCGTGGCAAAGCCAGCAGGGACCATGGGGGCAGGGCTGGGTGCCACACCATACGCATCACGTCAGAAAGGCCCGAGCCCTTCCGGCCTTCTCCCTGACCCTCAGGCCACAGCAACAGGGTAGCTCATCCCCATTCTACAAATAAAACCCCAAATGCCAGGGGTGAGTCGAGTCTGGGACCTAGAGCCCTGGCTGGGGACTGCACATGCAGGATGATGTTTTGGCGGCCAAGGGCCAGAGCAAACCCCTGCCTGTGCCAGGCCTGGGCATCTGGGCAGCAGAGAAAGATCACGGCAATGCCGGAGAGATGGGGCTGGGTGACGGTGCAAGCTCAGGGTCAGCCCCAGGCCACCCCAGGAAGAGGCCCACCACCAGTGGGTATCACCTGGGGACCCGAACGCCGCATACCCCTACCTCAGCCTTTCCACTCACCCGGGCCGCAGACCGTGGACTTGATCCCTGTCGTCCCCAGCACCGGGACGCGGTGGATGGCACCTTCGACGTGCTGGCTGAACACGTCCCAGTCCAGGTCAAAGAGGCCAAAGGCAAATTTGTTTGACACCTATAAGGGCAGAGCAGGAATGTGTCCCCAGCCAGCCCTGCCAGCCCTGCCTCTGAGTAGCTAAGATTATAGGCATGAGCCACCGGAACAAGCTCCAAAAGTATTCTTTTTGGCCAGTCCAAGGGCTTGAACTTTGGGCTTGGGCACTGTCCCTGAGCTTCTTTAGCTTAAGGCTAGCACTGTACCACTTGAGCCACAGCACCTCTTCCAGTGTTTTCTGTGTATGTTGTACTGAGGAATCGAACCCAAGGCTTCATGCATGCTAGACAAGCACTCTATCACTGGGCCACATTCCCAGCCCCCAAAAGTATTCTTAGAATACTTAAAGGTCTCGAATTTCTCTTCTATTCTTATCCAGTTTTCATCCTAACTACTCCACCAAAACTGCTTGTATCCATGCTAACATGTTGGTGACATGTTGGTAACAATCAATCTCAGTCACATTCATCAGCATCTTCCCCACAGTCATTTTTTTTCTTTCTTAATGTGGGTGCCAGGACACTGCACTTACTCCTTTCCAATTGCTCTATCTCACTATCCTTTGCCAACTCTCCCTCATCTTCCCAACATCTTGATACTGGAACGTATCTGCTCTTCTTTTCTTGGACCTTTGCTTCTTTCTATGTTCATCCTAGCTAGTCTCATGGTATTTACTTACTTACCTACTTGGTTATTTGTTCGGGGCACTAGGGATTGAATCCAGGGCCTTATGAATCTCTTATCAAAGCTGGGTGCCAGTAGCTCATGGCTATAACACTAGCTACTCAGGAGGCTGATATATGAGGATCTCAGTTTGAAGCCAGCCCAGACAGGAAAGTCCCTGTAAGACTCTTATCTCCAATGGACCACTTAAAAATTGGAAGTGGATTTGTGGATCAAAATGATAGAGCACTGTCCCTGAGCAAAAAGAGCTCTAGGACAGTATCCAGGCTTTGAGTTTAAGCCCCACCACTGACAAAAAATAGAAAAACAAATCTCATATCACAATTTTAAATACTATCTATGCTGGAAGAAAGCAAAGGAAGGGTTAACATTGTCCAAAAAGACTTATGTTACTGTAACCCCTCTGTACATCACCTTTATAGTTACAATTTAAAGGGTTTTTTTGTTTTGTTTTGTTTTGTTTTTTTAGCAAATTGTATTACTTAGTCGGATACCAGTAGCTCACGTCTGTAATCCTAGCTACTCAGGAGGCTGAGATGTGAGGATCAAGGTTTGAAGCCAGCCTAGGCAGACAAATCCAAGAGACTCTTGTCTCCAATTTACCAGCAAGAAAAAGGCAGAAGTAGAGCTGTGGCTCAAGTGGTAGAATACCATTCTTGATCAAAAAAAAAAAAAGCCAAGGAAGAATGTAAAACCTTGAGCATGTTTAAGTGCATTACTTATCTGTTTGTTTGAAACTAAGATAGAAGTCTCACCCTTTACCAGAAAATAGACAGCATTTGACTTCAAAATAGCCATGGAGTTATGCTACTGTGGCCTCCAATCACATACCAGGTGGAGAGACCCTGGGGAGAGGAGGGCAGACCATGGCCTGCGACGCCCCGATGTCAGTGCTGACACCCCTCAACCTGCTCCAGAGGTGTCAAGGTGCCAGGTTTCGGAGCCCAGGGAGGCCGGGCACCTCTCATTCCCACCCCAGAACCCTCCGGTCTTACCTCCTCCCAAAAGATGGGGTTGGCCTCATAGCCACCCACAGACAGGGCGTCCCCCTGCAGGCGGAGGTAGACCGAGGCATCGTGGTCACGAACATTCGGCATGTTCTGGAGGGCAGAGCAGAGAGACACGGTGGCCCCTGAGCACTGTGCCAGGCCTTGCGCCTGCCCCAGTCACAGCCCCAACGTGACTACAAACCACCTTGCAGGACCCCAAAGACAGCACGGGGGCGGTGGCCTCGAGTGCAGAGGACAGGCCACTCCCAGCCAAGCCTGTCCTTCCCCAAACACCACGAGAACAAAGGGGAGGAGGGCAGGCGTCAGTGGCTCACACCTGCAATCCTAACTACGCAGGAGGCTGAGATCCTAGGACTGAAGTTCAAAGCCAGCCTCGTCAGAAAAGTCCGGGAAACTCTTACCTCTTTTTAACTGCCAAAAAGCTGGAAGTAGCCTTATGACTCAAGTGGTAGAGCACCAGCCTTGAGCAAAAAAAGCTAAGGAGAACATGAGTTCAGGCCCCAGGACAGCTCAGAAAGGAAAAGCAAAAAAAAAAAAGCTGGAGAGGAGCAGGCCTTGCTGAGTGGGCTGGGGCAGAGCACTCCTGCGTGGCTGGTGGGGGAGGAGGGGGGAGAGCAGACCGGTCCCCTCAGCTCGGTTCCAGATTCAAACGGGCTTAGGCACGTGGCCGAGGGGCCTGGGGGGGGGGTCAGGGGGGGGGTGGGGGGGGGGTCAGAGCATTCACACGTGGCCGGCGGAAGCAGTCCCTGGCCCCATTGCCTTGAACATAGCCTGATGCTTCTTTGGAAAAGTTAAACAGTCACGGTACAATCCAGGAATTCCACTCCCATGTACACACTAGAAATGAGAACGCGTCCACACAACCATTTCCACATGAGTGCTCAGAGCAATACAAATGTCCACCGGTCCATGATCATGATGTAGTTGATCAACACAATAGAGTATGAATATTAGACGGCCATGAAAAGAGATGCCATGCTGGTACAGACACTGGAAACACAGGCTGAATGGGAAACGCCAGGCCACAGATCTGGGGACTCAATTTACACCAGAGGTGGGAAACAGGAAAACCGATTGAGATAGCCATGGAATCCGAGGGGTCTAGGGCTGAGAAGAGGACTGAAGATGGGAAGGATTTGGGGGAGAGGAGGATCCAGGAAACGCACGAGCTGAGGAGGACTTGCTAACCGTGTCCACGTGGCCATACGACACCCAACGCCGACTGCTGACTTCACCACGCAACAAAGCCAGCACGCTGGAGGAGGACCGCCATCTGCACTCCCTGCCCTCCCTGGGGAGGACGACACCGAACACCGGGGCTAGAAGGGGACAGGCCTGGAATGAGGCTCCCAGGGGCCCTTCTGAGTCAGGGGCCAAGGCTGTGAGCACCACCTACACACCACAATGCACTATGCAACACACCACAGTGACCTACACACCACAGTGACCTGCACACCACAGTGACCTGCACACCACAGTGACCTGCACACCACACAATGACCTACACACCACACACCACACAATGACCTGCACACCACACAATGACCTACACACCACAGTGACCTACACACCACAGTGACCTGCACACCACAGTGACCTTCACACTACACAATGACCTACACACCACACACCACACAATGACCTGCACACCAGTTACCTGCACACCACAGTGACCTGCACACCACAGTGACCTGCACACCACAGTGACCTGCACACCACAGTGACATGCACATCACCGTGGCCTTGCCGTGATTTCCAGCAGCAGCTTGGTGAGGGAGGTGGGGCGCCTGTGGCCAGGGAAGCCCACATGTCCGTGCCAGGCACAGGTGCTGGGTCCTCCTGCTCCCTGGGCTGCCTCCTCCCAGCAAGTACTCAGCTCAGCGCCCCAGCCCCACTGGGTGCCTTCAGCTCCGGGGCTCCGTGCTCTCGGGTCTGCCCCCGCCCCACAGACACCCCGTTTCAGCTCCTTTTCATCCAGGCGTGGAAGGGAAGGCACTGTAGCAAAGAGACAGAAGAAAACCAGCAAGGGCCCAAGACCAGTATGGCTCCCCGAAGCTGGGAAGCCCTGCGTGGCCCAGGCCCTGGCCACCCTGGAACTATGACCTGAGCCTGGAGTCCTGGCCTGTAGCTGCTTGGGGCAGACAGCATCCTGCAGCCGCGGTGGCAGGCCCAGAGCACTGCAGACCGGGGGCCTAGGTAGCACACAGGCTCCAGCCTCAGACCTGCCAGGGCCGGGGACCGGAGCGGGGAGGGGGGGTGGGGAGGAGGTCTGTCACCAAGGAATGAGAGCACAGCAATGGGAGGGCAGGTCAGAATTCCAGCCTGTCCCCCACGCTGGCTCCTACAGCCTTCACACTTCCTCGTCCAGAGGGGCACGGGTGCTCTGCCTACTGACCCAGGTTCCCCGTCCCCTGCAATGGCAGCTGTGGGGCTGGGGACTCTTTCCCATGCTCTGCCACTCAGGATTCCTGATCTGCTCTGACCTAGGCATTCACGGGAGGGGGACGGCCAGCTCAGTCCCGCTGCTTCTCAGAAAGGGTCACTAGAAGGAATTAAGCATGCATGTATGGACTTGGTGGAGACCTGCCTCAGAGACTCCCTTCCCCGATACAGCCTCTGTCCTCATGCTCCATGGGCCTCAGCCTGGCCCTCCTGTAGCGGTCCAAGGGCAACCCCTGGTGGCCACCCAGGAGAACAGCTTCTCTTGACAAATGGGGGACAGGTGGGGTGTGAAGCCTTGGCTCCCATGTCACAGCGTCCCTGTGCTTTATCCAGCACACCTAACCAACGCATGGCCCCTGGCTGTCAGGGCCAACAGTGAATGTGTGCCGGGCATTCGATGTGCCCAGAAAAGGGGGCAGGGAGAAAAGCGTGCCCAGCGGTCAGGGGAAGGAGCCCATGAGCCGTTTCTGCTGTCCCTCTCCACCACTACTGTCCACACAGCAGCCAGCCTGGCTCTCCCCTGGCTTCCTGAGGGAAGCCCGGCTCCTGCAGGGCAGGGGTAGCAGCCCCTAAGAATGAGGCTTTTACCACTGGCAGGTTGCTGGGGCCTGATCCTAAACAAGAACCGTGTCATCTCTCACTCTCCCAAGCCCCACCCCAGTGGCCCAGCTCTCCCACCCGTCCTGACTGCCCTCGGTGACCACCACTGCCTGTGGTCCATGTCCACCCATCCTGACCGCCCACGGTGACCACCACTGCCTGTGGTCCATGTCCACCCGTCCTGACCGCCCACGGTGACCACCACTGCCTGTGGTCCATGTCCACCCGTCCTGACCGCCCACGGTGATCACCACTGCCTGTGGTCCATGTCCACCCCCCCTCAGGTCCCCCTCGTCCGTGCCATCCTCCATTCTTGAACTTGTGACCGACAGGTAGACCCCACCCCCATCTAACTGGTCAGAGAGCAGCCAGTCAAGCCTCTCCGGGTATGGTCAAAGGTACAGGCTCCACCCTGCACAGGAGCCTGAGTCCCCATAGTCAAGGTGAATTCCTTGTCAGAGCCCTCTCCACGCTCTTATGGAATTGCTTCACAGAAGAACGTGTGTGTGTGTGTGTGTGTGTGTGTGTGTGTGTGTGTGTGTGTGTGTGTGTGTGTGTGTTGATACTTGGGCTTGACTTCAGGGCATAGGTGCTGTCCCTTGGCTTTTTCATTCAAAGGTGTTGTTCTACTACTTGAGCCACATCTGTACTTCTGGCTTTTGGTGGTTAAAGATAAAGCTCTCTTTGTCTTTCTTGCCAGGCTGGCTTTGAACTGTGATCCTCAGATCTCAGCCTCCTGAGTAGCTAGTACAGGTATGACCACTGGCACCTGGCAAGAACTAGGTCTTTAGCCCTGGTTCCCAGAGTAGGGCCTGAAACATGAAGCCAGTTTGATGAATGTTGAATAGAGATTCATAAATGGGTGGATGACAGAGGAATAGGCGAGGGAGGATAAATGGATGAGAGGGATGAACTGATGGATGGATGGACAGACAGATGGGTGAGGGGGTGGGTGGGCAGATGGATGGGTGGGTGGGTGGATGGATGGGTAGATGGACAGACAGATGGGAGGGTAGGTAGGCAGATGGGTGGGTGGATGGGTGGGTGGGTGGATGGATGGGTGGATGGGTGATCGAGCGGTTGGATGGGTGCATCGGTAGCTAGGCGGGTCGATTGGTAGAGGAAGGATATACAGAAGAGATGGACAGATGAATGGACAGATACATAGATGAACAGTGTATGGTTAGAGGAATGGAGGCAATGAGGGAAGAGTGGGTGGGAGGACACTAAACAAAACAGGCAAGGGAACAAGTGGAGAGATCCGAGTGGGGAGGGGGGCACGTCAGAGAGGGAGCGAGGAGGGGAGGCCTGGATGAAAGGTAGGAGGAGGGTGGGAGGATGGCAGGTGAAAAGGAGCAGGAAAAGGAGCTCTTACCACAGAAGAATGAAGCAGGACAGGACGGGGGGGAGGGGGGAGGGGGGAGGGCACAGGCGCGGGGCCCAGTGCCAGCAGGTGCACCAGTTCCCAAGTTCCCTTAGCAGAGGGCTCCCAGCCAGGTTCTGAGTACCAGGCATGGGTGCCCTCTTAAAACCAGAGCTCAGGGCACACGCAGGAGCCCTGAGCCACGGTCCTGCCCAGGCTTGGACTATGCTTTGAATATCAAGGGAAAGTCCTAAAGTGCACGAGATGGGGAGGGAGCGTGGGGGGAGGGGGAGGAGCATTTCACCTGGGCTACTTCAGGTAATTCTGACACCACCAAGAAACATCCAATGTTATGACAGATGGGGAGACTGAGGCTCAGAGAGCCCGGAAGAGCCAAGCCACTTGTAAGTGCCCAAGCTGGGGCCCAGAGCTAAATCCTTACCCCACCAGCACCCCCTCGCTGCCCAGCACAGATGTGGGGCTGCACCTACCTGGATTCCTTCGATACGCTCTGTGACCACATAGGCATGATGCATGGCCACCAGCGGGACCTTGACTCCAGCCATCCGGCCCACGGCACTTGCCCACACCCCTAGGGGCAGAGCACGGGCCACTCAGCTCTGCTGGTCCAGGGAGCTGCCATCCCCAGGGGCATGGAACGCCTCTGCAGACCCCTCTGCCTGGCCAGGACTCCCCTGCAGCCCCTCCCCAAGCCCTGCAGAGGGGAGGATACACCGCACACCGCAGTCAGCAGGAAGGCCGGCCCTACCTGCACAGTTGACCACGCAGGGCGTCTCGATGGAGCCATGCTCTGTCTCCACAGCCGAGACCCGCCGCACTCCAAAGTCATCCGTCCGCACACGGATGCCAGTCACTGCACAGTGTTCGATGACCTGGGACCAAGAGAAATGAACTGCTCCTAGGCTCCGGAGCAGCTCCTGTCCACCTCTTGCCCCTGCCGGGCCCCTCCTGGAGATGCAGGGGGTTTTGTTTCATTTTATCGCATTCCTTTATGTCATCAAGAAAATGAACCAGAAAACCAAATCCACCCTGGACTTAAAAACCTTGCAGCCAGGAGGGCAGGAGCACCACGAGATGAAAAGTAGCTGACTTTTCTTCATTTAAGGAAGGCTCCTCTGGTTAATAGAAACAGGCTTGCGAGCCACAGCCTAGCAACCAATAAAAATAAAACCACAAAACAAGCTACATGCCCGTGGCTCACACCTGTCATCCTAGCTACTCTGGAGGCTGAGATCTGAGGATTGCAGTTCAAAGCCAGCCCAGGCCGGAAAGCCCAAGAGACTCTTATCTCCAATGAACCACTAGAAAACTGGAAGTGGCGCTGTGGCTCAAGTGGCTCAAGTGGCTCAAGTTAAAGAGCTCAGGGACAGGACCTAGACCCAGAGTTCAAGCCCCACAACAGACAAAAAAAGTCACAAAACAATGCACCGCTTGGTTCTAATGTATATGTATCCCCATAGGAGGGAGAAAAAAAGATTAGAAACATGCTAAAATCTCCACAGTGGTTACTATGGGGTGGTTTGCATTTCTTTGCTGCTTGTTTGTCTTTTCAGTTTTTTCCTTCAATTACGTATGGGGTTGATGAATAAAGATAAGTTTAAGAGGGAGATTAGCTGCCTTCTGACTTGTCTGTAATCCTACCATTCAGGAGACTAAAGCCCGAGGATCCCAGTGGTCAGCCTGGGTGAAAAAAAGTTTATAAAACCCATCTTAATCAGTAAGAGTTGGGTGTGGTGTTGCAAGCTTATTATCCAAAGCTACAAGAGAAGCAGAAATGGGAGGACCACAGTCCTCATCAGCCCCAGGCAAAAGCAGGGGACCCTATCCAAAAGATAAAGCAAAAAATGTGAAGGGCACGGCTCAAGTAGTAGAGGCCCTTACCTAGCAAGTACAAATCCCAGAGTTTAAATCCAACACTCTAAAACATAAACAATAAGAGGGGACCAGAGGGCACCCCACCCCTCCCCCCACTGGTGCAGCTGAGCAGACCCTGGAGAGAGCGGAGGCATTTGAGAATAAACACAGCCTGCCCTGAACTGAACTGGACCCGAGACCCTTACTGTCCCGGGTCATACGGCAGCTCCAGAAATGTTTTGGCCTCTGCTCTGGGGACCTTGGGCAGGACGGAGGGGGCTGATCGGGGGCCCCAGAGCTGGCGGCCGCAGGCCAGGGTACCTGTGCTCCTCGGGCAGCCGCCGCCCTGGTGAGAGTGGTACAGGTGCCAGCGGGGTCCATGGTGCCGTCGTGCGGTACATACAGGGTCCCGTAGAGGTCGTCCACGTTCATCAGGGGGTACAGCGCCTTGGTCTCCGCTGGGCTCAGCACATGGGCCTCCACGCCGTAGGCCTTGCCCAGCTGAACGGTCCAGAGGAGACTGAGCCAGTGAGGAGCAGGACTCCAGGCTGCTCCGCACCGCAACCCCCTCCCACGCTGAGCCTGGGCCAGCACGAGGTGGAAGGCAGGTGCACGGGCAGGAACGGCTCCACGGCCACGCTTCCATCTGGCTCAAACACAGGCCAGCTCCACAGCCTGGTGCAAGTTGCTTAAAGCCCACGCCCAGAGATAGAGTGAGAGTCCTGATGAAGGACTTAGACCAGAGCCGAGGCAGGGCTCACCCCTGTAATCTGAGGAGCTGAGTTTGAACCACCTCAAGCAGTGAAGGCCAGGAAACTCGTATCTCCACTAACCCGCAAAAAGCCAGAACTGGAGGTGTGAACACGCACACACACACACACACACACACACATGCCTTAGAACAGTACCTGGGTACAAACAACTATATACATTTTAAAAAATGAAAATTAGCTTCACAGTCTTTTATTTGTGACCTGAGGATTGGGTTTCCCGGTCAGGCAGCCCAGCTCCTCCAAGAAAGGGAAGATGGGCCTGGGCTCTGGAGATCCTGGTGGACAGGCCACACCCTTGCATTTGATTGGCCCAAGGGCATCCAGTCAAGTGTGGGGTTGGCCCAACTCACAGACTCCTCCCAGCTGGAGATGAATTGAGCCATTCTCCAGGAATTATGAATCAAGTGTGGGCTCGCTACTCAGGAGGCTGAGATCTGGAGATCACAGTTCCAAGTCAGCCCAGGCAGAAAAGTCCATGAGACTCTTATCTCCAATGAACCACCAGAAAGCCGGAAGTGGTGCTGTGGCTCAAGCAGTAGAGCGCTCGCCTTGAGTGAAAAAGCTAAAGGACAGTACCCAGGCCGAGAGTCCAAGCCTCAGAACTGGCACCAAAAAAAAAGTGAGCTGGTCTGTCCTCTGAGTGCCCCACCCCCCACCGGGGCTGTCCTCACCGACATGAGCCTTTTGTATTCATCCAAGCGCTGCCGGTTAGACGCGATGAAAAGACCCCCGTTCTCGATCCAGCCCGTGTGCAGCCCGGTCTCCTCCTCCAGCTCACGGCTCACCACCCGCCTAGTGTGGGCCAGGAGCTCCACCTCCACATCGCTGGGCCGCAGCTGCCACAGCAGACCTGGCCCGGGAACAGGTGCCATCAGTCCCTGGGGAGACAGTGCTGTAGAGTGCTCCCTCGCTCGCCCCCTCACCACCACCCCAGCCCGCACCTGCTGTGTGCCAGGTGGTCCCAGACGTGACACGCTCTCGCTCCAGCAGCACCACCCCACTCACGCCCAGCTTGGCCAGGTGGTACAGGGTTTGGCAGCCCAAGCTGCCGCCACCAATGAGGACCACGTTGGCGGAGCTGGGCAGGGGCTGGCTGGGTCCTCGGGCCACCTCCGAGGGGCCCGGGGCCTCCTTCAGGGTCCGCTGATAGGGCACACTCTTCTCTGCCTGGGGATTGGCCACGCTGGAGAGGGGCCTCGGACCCAGGCCCCGGGCAGCTCTCCCTCCACGGCAGGTGGTGGCCAAACGCAGGGCTCGGCTCAGTGAGGCCATGAGGACTCCGGCTTCAGCACCTGTTATCTGGGGACAAAGCTAGGCTGGGTTATAGCAGGGCCAACAAGGACGAGGGCTAGGGTGGCCCAGTCTCCAAGGCCCCCATGGTGTTCCCCCACACACACCAAGGCCAAGGCCAAGGCCCCTCCTGGGGCCTTTGCATGGCGTGTGTTCATCCATCCAGAAACCCACCCACCCTTCCACCTGTCCATCCACTCAGCTCCAATCCAGCATCCACCCAGCATCCATTCATCCACTCAACCTATCTGTCCATTTATTCATCTACTGTCCATCCATTATCTATCCATCATCCAACCGTCCATCTACCCATTCATTCAACCATCCATCATCCACCTATCCATCACTCATCCATTCATCTACCCATCCATCCAACCATCCAGCCTATCCATCTATCCATTCACCCATTCATCCAACTACCCATCCACCCATTCATCCAACTATCCATCCATCCATCTAGCCATCCATTCATCTACCACCCATCCGTTATCCATCCATCTAAACATCTGTCCATCACCCAACCATCCACCAGCCATCCATCCAACCATCCATCACCCATCTATCCATCCATTCATTCACTTATCATCTATCCATTCATTTACCCATCCATCTACCCATCAACCTATCTATCCATTCATTCATCTACCCATCCATGCATCATCCATGCTTCATCCATCCATCTTTCATCCATTCATTCATCCAGTCATCTGCTCATTACTCATACATTCATCTATCTAATCAGCCATCATCTATCCATCCATTCACCCACCTGTCCATCAACCCACCCATCCATCATCCATACCCCTATCCCTCCATCATCCATCTGTCCATCGATCTGCTCATCCACCTATACATCCACATACCCATCATCCATCCATGTATCCGTCTATCTACTCATCCATCCATCTAGTGTGTATTAAGGGCCTGGGACTATAGCAGCTCTAGCTAACCCCAGAGGAGGCTGCTCTGGCAGGGAGAGAATGTTGGGGCCACAAGAGTAACAGAAAGGAGAGAGCTAATGTGGTTGGCAAACATCTCAAATGGCCTGAGGAGTCAGGTTATCTAGGGAGGGAGGGAAACAAGAAGGGGCCTCTCTCACGCAGACACTCAGGACCCAAAAAAGAAGAGGTGTGGCGGTGTGGCTCAAGTGGTAGAGGGCCATCCTTGAGTGAAAAAGCTAAAGGACAGTGCCCAAGACTGAGCTCAAGACCTGGTATCAGCACACGCGAGAAATTAAAATGTATGAAATTTAAAAAAAATTAAAAGAATGTGATGTTAGGAAAATGAACCCTTAGATATGTATTTAAATGTTTTTTTCTTTCATGCATTTGTTTCTAATGCATTTATAAGATTATTTCTTTGTTGTTTTGTATGTCCTTCCCCCACAGTATAACTCCTGCTTTCACCATATTTGATGTTGGTATAATTTGTGGAGGAGATGGGGAAAAACAAGTCGTTTAAGGATACAGGTGGACCTGTTGCAACAATGAGAAGTACAAGTTGTCATGTCGAAAATGAACTTTACAACTTTGGTGTGGGGGGGAGGGGGAGGAGGATTGGGTGTGGGGGGGAGGCTGAGAAGGGATATGAAGGGTAAACAAAGGAGGAGGCTGCAATGCTTAATAAGAAATGTACTCATTATCTTGCCCATGTAATTGTAACCCCTCTGTGCAGTATGCTCACAAAAAATTAAAATTTAAAAAAATTAAAAGAAAAAGTCAGGGCACCGGTGGCCAGCACCTGTAATCCTAGCTACTCAGGCGGCTGAGATCTGAGGATCAAGGTCAAAGCCAGCCAGTGCAGGAAAGTCTGTGAGACTCTTATCTACAATTAACACCAGAAAACCGGAAGTGGTGGCTCAAGTGGTAGAGCGCTTGCCTTGAGCTGAAGAGCTGAGGAACAGCGCCCAGACCCAGAGTTCAAACCCCATGACTGGCAAAAAAAAAAAAAAAAGACAGACACTCAGGACCCAGAGATATGACAGGGGAGTTGGGGAGGCCGGAGTAAGGAGGCCTCCATGGCTTTGACAGGCCCCAGAAGCTGCCTAAGAGTGGAAGGCCCGCCCTTGGGCTGAGCTGGGGAGAAACTGGAGCTGCAGGTGATGGACGAGGAGGAGAGGCAGGGGTGGGGCAGGGGAGCTGCGTGCAGGGAGAGCCGGTGGAGGGAGGCAGCAGCACAGGTGTTAGCAGCAGCCCAGATGGGATGCGAGCTCCCCCCACCCCCAGGAGCCCCCAGAGAAGCCATGTCTCCCCCAGTGCTTCCCAAGGCCCAAGCAGAGGGAGGCTGCGGGATCCAGACCCACCCCCACAGGGCCTTCCAGACTCCCAGAACTCCGTTCAGGAGTCTCCTTCCTCCTCCTCCTCCTCCTCCAGGAAGCCCTCCCAGAGCTCTCCAGCTAGAAAAGTTTGGTAATAACAAGAAAAATGTGCCACAGAGCTCCACCCGAAGGAGAGTTGCAGGAGCCGCTCCTTCCGGTGGGAAGGAGAGAGGGCTGCAGAGCCACCCCTCGGCTTTGCGTCTCTGTGGCTTCCCCTCTACCCCACAGCCTCCCAGCTGTCGGCCTGCCTCCGGCCAGCAGTGTAGCTCAGGACTGGGGCTGTGGGGGGGAAGGGGTAGAACTCCCCCTCTGTAGGTGTCTATGCATACCTCTGGTCCTTGGAGGTCCTTAGGCTTCCAGAAGCTTCCAAGAACGGTCTCCTACAGGGGTAAAGTGCAGGTCATGGTCCCAGGGACGGCTGTCCAAGGCCAGTCAGGCACTGCCCCTGAGTGGGGCATTGCACACCTGTGGGCGGAGCCCCCTCCCTTCCTTGGGCCTGCCATGTGCCCTGTGTGGCCTGCCAGCCAGTCGGGATGGGGGCAGGGCCGCCCGGGGCCCTGGCCTGCGGCTTCAACATTAACCTGACCCCCGCCCCCAGCTCTCCCCATTCTGCACTGAGCTTCTGGGCCCCGGGCCAGGGCAGAGGGGCAGAGCCTAGTCTCAGGACCAAGACCTTGGGCCGCAACTCAGCCTCTCTGAGAAGCAGGGCCTGCAGGAGGGTGGAGGGACCCAAGCCAGGCCAGCATCTGCCATAGCCCTCCTCAAACACTGGCCGGTGGCTCTGCCCTCCCACACTGCTTCCCCACCGCAGAGGCAGACAAAGAACCCAGCCAGAGCCAGCGCCCCCGGCAGAGGCAAGGCTCTGCCCCTCCCCGGGGGTACAGCAGGCAGCTCCCCAGGCCAGTGCCCGGCCAGTGAGCCAGTATCACCTCCTTCTTTCCCAAGTAGGCCTCTTAAGAACTCCAAGACAGCGGCTGTCTGCCAGCCCAGAGTGCCTGCCCCCATGTGGGCGGGGCCACCCCAGCTCCACCCCCCCAGTCCAGCTGGGCAGCTGCCCAGTGGGCTGCTCCTCCAGCTGGCTGCTGACCCAGCCCGGCTGAGTCCCTGAGCCCAGCACCCAGAGCAAGCTGGCGGGCTCTGTTTACTAACTCTTTCATGGGGGTTCCGGAAGGCCCCCAGAGCCCAGCGCCCTGCCTGCTTGTGCCTGCCCAGCTCTCCAGGCTCTGAACCTCTCTGCGTGGGCCCCTGCGCCTCCAGCTAGGCTCCCTGGGCAGGGAGTCGTGGAGCGTGCAGCTGGCTCACCTGAGACCACACAGAGGACCTGGCAATGTGTCTAAGGAAGGGAGCCACGGGCTCCTGTCTGTCAGTCACCTGGCTGGAGTTCCCGCCCGCCACAGGCCTTCCAATGGGGAAGTCAAGATGGCTGCTGGAGAGGCCAGTCAGGCGCCGCCCCTCCAGGCAGGATTGGGTGCTCTGGGGAAGTCAGGTCCAAGTCAGTACAGGTGCGGCAAGAATCTGGAGGTGCTGGCCTCAGAGGGACCCCCGCCCCCTCCCCGCCCCCCTCTGCCCGTGGGGTCAGAGGAGTGGGGGTTTTGCTGCCCACTAATCCTGCAGCAGTGTCCAGCTGACCCTGGAGGGCCCCCAGTGCCCACACTGCTGGCATGAACTGTCAAATCACGGCGCTCTTATCTACACCAACACTGGCCGGCTGTCCTGCTGCCGTCCTGTCTGTCCTGCACATCGACTGAACACAAAGCACTGAGCCACCTGAGTCCCTGCCCTCGAGAGGCCTGGGGCAGGACGCAAAGCCAGAGGACCCCCGAGGCTAGCTGCACGGTGGACCACTTGGAGCTAGGGGCACAGGGCACCCCAGTGGAGGTTGGCACAGGGCACCCCAGTGGAGGTTGGCACAGGAGCACCCCAGCAGAGGCTGACAAGGGCGCCCCAGCGGAGGCTGACACAGGAACACACCAGCAGAGGCTGACACAGGAAGCCCCAGCGGAGGCTGACACAGGAGGCCCCAGCGGAGGCTGACACAGGGCGCCCCAGCGGAGGCTGACACAGGAGCACCCCAGTGGAGGCTGACACAGGAGCACCCCAGCGGAGGCTGGCACAGGAGCACCCCAGCGGAGGCTGACACAGGAGCACCCCAGCGGAGGCTGACACAGGAGCACCCCAGTGGAGGCTGGCACAGGAGCACCCCAGTGGAGGCTGATACAGGGCGCCCCAGCGGAGGCTGACACAGGAGCACCCCAGTGGAAGCAGTCTGGGCTGAGGTGGTGACTACCACTGTTTTCAGAGTCTATCTCAAAGTAGAGAGATCTGAGTCCCGGCCTCCACCAGTTCAAGGCTACCCTGGGTAGTTTGCAGTCTTGGACAGGGAGAGAGTGGCCTGGCTGGCGCCTGGGCTCAGTTACTGGACCGGGAGAAGGGCAGGTTTGTGGGGTGAGGTTGGGTCCGATCCACATCGCCCTCAACGTCCTCGTCCTGGCAGTGTTGGGGGCGGGGGTGGGGGGGACACCGTGGTGACCATAACCCCTGAGCAGCAGCCAGGCAGCCCAGACCCTCCTGACCACATGCTCTGAGGACATCTGCCAAGTGATCACTCACCAAGAGGGCAGAGCCATCGCCTGAACTTTGGACGAGGGGAGGTGGTGGTGATCGATCTGGGCTCTGTGGTGGCTGCTTGGGGGGGGGGGAGCATGGCTATGAGCTTTATGGCTCGCTGCTGGTCAGGGGATGTGGTAGGGGGTGTGGCTCGGCTCTGGTGCTCTACTGGTCGGGCGTGGTAGGGGCGTGGCTCTGGGCTCTGGTGGACGTGGGGGGGGGGAGGCATGGCTCAGGACTCTGAGGGTCGCTGCTGGCCGGGTTGTGGTCGTGGGGCATGGTTCCGGGCTCTGGGGTGTGCTGGGGGCCCGAGTGTGGTCTGGGGCGTGGCTCCAGGCTCTAGTGCGCTGCCGGTCGGGGGTGTGGTCTGGGGCGGGGCTCCGGGCTCTGGCAGCTGCTGGCGGGGGGTGTGGCAGGTCCATCCCTCCCCTGGGTGCTGAGGACACTAGTCCCACCCACAGCCCTAGGACTGAGGGAAATGGGGAAACTGCAGCATCAAGGTACAGGGTCGGTCCTCATCACATCCCAGCTGCAGCTGTGTTGTCCAGACTCAGTTTCCCCACCTGAGAAGGGATTGTGACCCTGCAGTGTCCGCTTCCTAGTAGCTCTGAAACTTCCTATGGCACTCTCCCCATGAAGAAAACAGAGCTGCACATGGGGACTATGCTCAGGGGGAGGGGCTGCCCCAGGCCCATGGCCCTGGCCAGCCACGCACCCAAGTGATGGCCCTCGTGGCACTCTAGTACTGCTCCTCGGTCTGTCACTGCTGGTTGGGATGGAGCTTGTAAAATTTTTGCTTAGGCTGGCTTTGAACCAAGATCCTTCCGGTCTCCACCTCCTGAGCAGCTGGGATCACAGGCCTGAGCCACCACTCTACATCCACGCATTCACTGTGTCCATTAAGAATATCCATCTCCCTGGGTGCTGGTGGAATCTGTGCTACTCAGGAGCTTGAGATCTAAGGACCACAGTTCATAACCAGCCCGGGCAGGGAAGTCTGCGAGTCTTTCATCTCCAATTAGCTGGAAGTGGAGCTGTAGCTCAAGTGGTAGAGCACTAGCCTTGAGCGATAAAGCTAAGGGACAGTGACTAAGCTCAAGCCCCAACACATACACACACAGAGAGAGAGAAAGAGAGACAGAGAGAGTCATGCTTTTTGTGGCCCCTTCTCCTTCCTCAGGGCCTGAAGTAAAACGGTCTTGCACAAGTCACAAAAGGAGACCCAGAGCAAGACCTGGGTTCCAGGCTCAGCAGGCACAGGCCAGGCTCTGGATCACCACCCAGAACCTTAGGACTCAGGGAAACTGAGGCATCAAGGGAGGGGTGGGTCATCATGTCCCAGCTGCAGTTGGACCACGTGGGCCCGGAGGGAGGCGCCAGTGAGCACTGCTCCCAGGCAGCCGTGGCTTTTGTTTTACTCGAAAAAGTAAAGGAGCAGAATGAGATCAACAAAGAGAATAAATAAATGTCACCTTGTAACTGAAGCAGACAAGGTGAAGTCTTGTTCCAAGAAGAGACCAGACTGGTTGAGCTTTCTGGCTGCCATCCCCTGCCCTGCCCCCCCCCCCCGCTCTCCCTCCCACCACCCACAGGAGACAGCAGTCCATCAAGGGTGTGATTTCACAGCCTGTAATTCAGCCAGGTTTGATTTATTTGCAATATACTACTTGGGAAAATTACATCTGAAGTGGAGAGTTTGAAAATGCTATCACGGAGACTAACACTGTTCAGGACAGAGATGCTTTGTTCAACCCGGGGAAAATAACTACTGGGCCAGCAACGAATCCCCTCGACTTCGCCCTTACCCCTCTCCAGCCCCCTACCTTCCACTCCTGCCTCCAGGTGTGTCCCAAGGCTGTGTCCCACATCAGTTACCAAGATCTGGGCCAGATCTGGTACAGCAGTGTTCTTCAAGTTTGGGGGATTGGTGGTGGTGGTGTGCGTGCCAGTACTGGGGGCTGAACTCTGAGCCTGTGTTCCCACTCAGTTTTCTCTCTCACAGCCAGCACTTTACCACTTGAGCCATTTTCTTTTTTTAAATGTAAATCTTTTATTCATATATTGAAAGTATTTTTTGAGTTTTCCCTTAGCATTTGTCAATATGCTATTGTTTTAAGTTTTGTTATTATACAGGGTATGTGCAGAGAACCATGCCTTCTTTTTGCTGGCTAATTGGAAATAAGAGTCTCTTGGCCTTTTCCTGCCCAGGCTGGCTTCAAACTGTGATCCTCAGACCTCAGCCACCACAGGGAGGGTCTGCCTGCAGCGCCCTTGGCCATGAGAGGGCGGGACCGCTGAAGACCTGGCAGCAGCCGGCGCTGCTCTGTGGTGGGCTGAAGCCAGGAAGTTGAGCGCATACTCAGCAGTGTCACACAGGCCCTGGCAGCCTTGGCTGGGGACGGACGGGTGCTCAGGAACGGAGCCTGGGATCCTGGCAGCAGGGGCGGGGAGGGGGGGAGGCAAATTCCTGATGATTTGGGTTTTCTCTATCTCACATCACTCAGTCCACGAGTGTGGAATTTTTATCTCCAATGCTAAGAGGTGAGGGCTGGCATTTGAATTGGAGAAGAGGTCCCGCACAGGGAATCTACCGCGGGGCGCCAGCCAGGAGAGGCCCAGCGGGCAAGCCAGGCCCCCACAGGGCGGACGCTGCTGGACCCGGATGAAGAAGCGGGCATTCCCAGGGCCCAGGCAGAACAACCCACTCACTTTGAAGAAAGAGTTTAGGTTTATTTGCAGTAAAAACCGTGGTCTGGAAAAGAACCGACTGGCGACTGTACAGTTAATGTTCCATTTCTGGGGTATCCACTGGTTATGGGGCCCCACCTCCCTGACGTGCAGGCTCCGGCATGCTCCCAGGCGCTCCGGGCCTCGCTCCTCGGCCCCTCCTGCGGGCCGCAGCCCCGCGTGACCCGGCCTGACTGCTGCCACCCTGCTCAGCACAGTGCAAAACCCAAACCAAAGCAAACACAACCTTCTGAACACAACACAAAAACAAACAAACAAACAGGGTTCTACATTATTTTTCCCCAGTGTCTTTCATTAATCACAACTCATTTTGAGACCAACTAAAATATACATCATTTGCTTGCTATTATAAAATCTCTTCCTTATTATTCACAGATAACGGGAGATTTGGATGAATTAATTACAGACTTTCTTCCCCTTAGAAAACGAACAGGTCAAACAAAAAACACAGCAAAACAAACCCAAACCAGGGTCAAGCACAAGGCTGGCACAGGACACTGGCATCAACACAGAGGGCCAGGGTCCCCCCCACCCTGGGTCCAGGCTGGGCAGGCTGAGCGAAGGGCCTGTGCAAAGTGCTGGGTGCGCCCAACTCACGACGGCTGAGTGCCTCCTCCTCCAGGCCAACCCTCCACCCACTGGGGCTCCCTGTTTCTCCTTACTTGGGGGCCTTTGCAGGACCCTGCCCAGCTCCTAGCTCCTCTACCCTCCCCACTCCCTCCCCACACCTCTGCAGGCGGAAGCTGGAGACCACAAGGCCGACCTCGGCCAGCACAGTGCACCCTTCAGCACAGCTACCCCTTCCCAGCCAGGGTTGGACAGCTGGCCCTAGGGAGAAGGGGACCCTGTCTCGGGGAGACAGGGTGGCTAGGGTCTATGCCACGTCAGCGTACAGAAAATAGGGCCTGGCCAAGCCAGTCTGAGGTCAAAGGCCAGAAGACATGAGCAGGGCGAGGGGACGGGGCGGAGGCACCCCAAGAGCACTTATTTCAGGTTGGCCACAGGCTCAGCTTGCGCACTGCAGGAGTCCCTGGGAGACCGAAATCTCTCGTGCAAATGAAAGAAATCCCCACCCCCCGGGGGACCCCTGAAGAGGGAGGCGGGCAAGCGGAGGGGTGCCCTGCGAGCTCAGGCTCTCCGGAGGACATGTCCCTGCAGCAGGACAGACGTTCGGGGGTTTAGGAGGGGCCCCGTGAACAAGGAGCAGGTACCATGGATCAGGAAGGAGGGCCGGGCCGGGAGAGGGGCTACGCAAAGGGCCACGAGGGGGTGAGGGACAGCCCTGCCTGGGACGCAGCGAGACCTGGACCCACGGGCTCTCCTCCACACCCCAGCGCTGCCCCAGTGAGCCGGAACTACAGCAAGAGGCCTAACACTGGCCCCATCTGCCCCCAAGGCCCAGATCCCTCAAAAGCAGCAGAGAAGACAGGCGGCTGAGTCCAGTGCCTGAGCCGACTGGGTGGGGCAGCCCCTCCGCTGCCCCCAGCCTTCCGAGGAACACCAGCTGTTGAGCCCTAGGCTCCTGAGCACCATCTCAGCCTGAGGGTCACGCCGTGGCTGTCGCCCTCGGGCGGCTGGTGCTGCTGCTGAAGCCCCTGTCCTTGAGGTGGGGCGGGGGCCAGCACAGCTTTCCTCTATGTACAAGGAGGGTCCCCAGGGACAGGCCACCCAGGCCAAGTGATGGGAAAGCACCCTCCCTGTCCCTGAAGGCTGGTGACAACCAGAAGGCAGGTGGGCATTTCCTCTGGGAGCCACGGAAGAGCCAGGGAGGAACTTCAGAGCTGGAGAGACTCTCCCAAGAAGATCCACGAGTCCTGTCCCCGCTCCTGCCGTCACTGGACGCCCTCCTCTTCCACATAAGTTGAAGGAAACCAGCCGATCTGAAAAAGATGGCAGCAAGGGTGTGAGCTCGGGGCTTGGTGTGGGCCAGGTTCTCAGGGCCTGATGGAGAGGCTGCTGGGCTGCCTCACAGAGCCAAGGGAACAAACCAGGAGCACGCCAGCCTTGTTAGGGTACTCTGCCAATCAGAAGAAAAGAAAGAATCAGGTCCTCTTGAAGGAAATCCCATCACCTAGAACCTCTTCACCGACCAGCAAGACACCCAGCGCCGACCAAGAAACAAGAGAAAGTACAGACAACGGAAACCCGCCCGTGGGCACCAGAACTGGAAGCCAGGGTCGGCAGTAACTCTCTCAAGGGGCATGTTTGAGAAAACATTCCCTGCAAAAGGTGGAGAAGTGGAACTGGAAATCAAGTATAAGTCTTAGCAGCCACTCAGGAAGCTGAGAGCTCAGGATCACGGTCTAAAGCGAGCCAGGACAGACAGCTCCAATTAACCATCGAAGAGCAAGAACTGGAAGTATGGCTCAAGTGATAAAGCAGAATAAAAAAGTCCAGCAAGAATGCAAGGCTCGGGCTAGGAAGGTGGCTCAGTGGTAGAATGCTTGCCTTGCTTGCATGTATGAGGCCATGGGTTCGATTCCTCAGCACCACATAAACAGAAAAAGCCAAAAGTGGCATTGTAGCTCAAGTGGTAGAGTGCTAGCTTTGAGATGAAGAGCTAAGGGACAGCACCCAAGCCCAGAGTTCAGGCCCCACGACTGGCAAAAAAAGAATGCAAGGCTAATATTCAGGTGCCAGCACATGCACAAGTGTGTGCGCGCGCACGCACACGCACACGCACACACGCACACACACACACACACATACACACACAGAATCAGGGAAGAGGGGAATGAGGTTAATGCAACTTCAGGACTAGGGATTCAGACTCAAGACACCTGGATCCAGGATCAGGGAGAAGGAGCACGGGGAACATTATTGTGATGACTGATGGAATCTGAAAATGGACTGTAGATGAGATAATTACATGAAGGGGAACAGCCCTGACCTTAGCAAACACTTGGGGGAAACATGACTCTCCAGCAATTTGCTCTCAAGTGGCAACAATGTATGAACTCAAGACTGCTGCAGGAAAGCTGCCAGGGGGCTGAACACAATGTGCTGTCTCAGATGTAGCAGCCAAAGTGCACGCCCTAACCTCTAAGGCAAACAGTTACATCACAGCGAAAGCATCACTAACCAAGCAATAGGAAGGCAGGGGAACAGATGAAGACACACTAGCTAACCCCAAAGTAGTAAAGAAGGGAGAGCTAGGTAAATAACCAGCTAGGCGGTAGCTCCCCACCCATACATCCCAGTGACTACAATAAATGTAAATGGCCTACATAGGCTCACTAAAATGCAAAGACTCAGACCTACAAAATGCCAGCTGCTTGCTTAGGGCTGAATGGCCCTTTGAAGCCCTGTACAATACCCTGTAGGCAGCTTCAGCCCAAGGAAGGCGGGGCACATATCTTCAGGATGGTGCTCTCATGCCCTGCTGGACACAAGATCTGGGTCCAGCCAAGGACCCAGATGGACACTAGGTTAGAGGAACCAAAGGGCTTTGCAGGATCTGAGAGCAGCCAGGCAAGGAGTCACCGGGTCAACCGGACACAGTGAAGGGGTGGGGCGGGGTGTGTGTGGCGGAGCGTGTGGGGTGGGGTATGGACAGGACATCAATGGGCCCTCAAGGATGACAGGAGCCTGGTTAGGACCCCAGCTCCCATCCTCAGCCCTGCAGCTCCCTTCCCCGCAGACAGGCTGCACTGTGCACTAGCCACAAAGATATGGGGTTTGGGAGGGGCCTGGGTCCAGATCTGAGCCATGTGACTCATTCCAACATGACCTGGGGCTCGTGGTAAATGTCTGGAGCCTGTTTCCCCGCAGGGCTATCCCCCGTGGGGGAAGAGTCCGTGGTGACAGGGTACCTGAAACAGGCTGGGTGACTCTGAGCCTGGCAGGGACAGAGATGGGCCTGGTGTGTCTGCGGTCTGCACTCACCCGTCCATTCGTCTCGCCTTTCCACCAGCCCTGGTCCCCTCCGATGCGGCTATAGATCTTCACCACATCCCCTTCCCGCAGCGAGAGCTCCCTCATGTCCCGTGCTGCAAAGTTGTACCTGGCCACGGCGGTGCCGATGACCCGGGGCGTGAACACTGTGGGGAGAGACGGGAGGGGCTGAGCAGGTGCCCTTGTGGTGTGGGTCGTGGGCACACAGGGGGAGGACACGGAGGGCCCCCACACCTCCGCGGGTTTGGCCTGCGTCTCTGCACTTGATGAGGGCCGGGGTTGTTACCCCTTACCCTGGGCGGCCACACAGCAATGGACACTGTCCTGCGTAGCAGGGCAGAGCCCACACCTTGTCCACTGAAGCCCCTACCATCTAGCTATCCGAGGGCCCACTGAACCAGCTCAGCACGGAGCCTGAATGACAGGTGGTAATGACAGTAACACACAACAGCCCACAGGAAGGTGGAGAAGAGCTTGGGCGCTGGTGGTGGGCGGCCATGTGGTTACCGGGAGCACAGCCTCCATCCCCACACCTAGGTCTCATGACAGCCCCCAGGCCGTCACGCAGGCCTGAGCCACCCTCCAGTCACTCCCACAACCAGAGGCAAAGCTCTTCACCAGGGACAAAGCTCTTCACCAGAGGCAAAGCTCTTCACCGGGGACAAAGCCCTTCACCAGAGGCAAAGCTCTTCACCAGGGGCAAAGCTCTGGACGGCCAGGCCAGGATGGGATGGGATGGGGGACAGATGGGGGCGGGGTGGCCGTTAGGGCCTGGCCTGACGCATCCTCAGCTGTGGCAGCAGCCCCCCCCCCCCGCTGCTCCCCACCCTCCTTGCTTCCCCCCCATTTCCCCCCCCCTCTTCCCCCCCCCCGGGCCCAGCAAGGACTGTCAGGCCAGGCCAGGGCCCGAGCAGCAGCGGTACCTGACCAGAAAGGAGCGGAGGGGCCCTGGGGGGCAAAGCTGAGGCCCTGAGGACTGAGAAAAGAAAAGTTGTAGGAAGCACAGGAAGCTGTAAAGAGGCGAGAGAGCGCGTCAGGAGTTGGCAGGACCCGGGCGGAGCCCTCATGGGATGGCTCAGAGCCGAGGGAGGGACTGCGGGCACCAAGCCCTACCTGGGAGCAAGGAAAGATGCCAAGGAGCGCGCGTGGGGGCTGAACCCGGGGTGGTACGGCACCGTTCTGCACCGTGTCCTGACGGTCAGTGGGGACAACCTCTCCCCTCCCACAGCCCCAGGCCTGCCCCCTGCCTTGGCCAGCTCTGCCTAGAAGCCAGCAAGCCCCTTGGCCCCACAGGGCCCCGTGGACGCCAGGAGAGGCTGGGCTGGGAGGACCTGCCCCACCTGCTCCGGGCCATCCTCAGGGAGGAGGCTTCCCCCTAGAGGCAGCCTAGGGACCAGCCCCTGCCTCAGGGCCGAGGCTGAGGGCAGGCAGGATCTGCCTTTGGCTACTCCCAGGGCCAGGGTGCACTTCCTGCATGCCTCCTGGGTAAGGTCCTCCAGGCAGAGACCCCCCCCCCAAATTAGGGAACTGGCAAGGGAGGGGGCGGTGGGGCAGGGACAGGGAGAGGGAAGGAGGGCCTAAACCATACTCCCTGCCAGGGTCACCAGGGCAGGGGCTGGTGAGGATCCGGGTCCTGGAATGGGGCAGCAGTGGGCACCTCTGGGCACAGGTTACCTGGTGACCGGCTGGAGACCCTGGAGGCGGCCCGCTCCCGGGACTTGTAGGGGAACTTGAGCGTGGTGTCCAGCTGTTTGAAGCTCTCCTTGAGCGAGTGGCACTGGTAGTACTCCACCAGCTCCTGCAGGGGGCGCACACTCGCTGACACCAGCCTCTCACCCCACCCTCCCACAGCCTCGGGTTCCAGGGGTGGATGACTGACTCGGTCCCCACGGGAAGATGCAGGGGTTGGTGGACAGGCTGCTGACTGCCATGTCCTTTGTCATGTGTCCAGCGGGGGGACACGCCTTCAAAGAGAAGGAAAATGACTCATGGCCAGCCAGGGAGAGGCTCAGCTACACTGAAGGTGGGTCACCCTGAGGGGCAACCAAAGATGGGGCGCAGAGCATTGGCTTTAAAAGGCCTGCGGGGAGAGAGGCAACCCTGGGGGCTTGCCCACAGAGCCTGTGGGTACTCTGTTTGCTTAGAGCTCACCACATTAATTACAGGCAAGGTCCTCAGTATGCTTGTGATCAGGAAAAGAAATAGCCAGGCACAGTGGCTCACACCTGCAGTCCTGGCTACTCTGGAGGCTGAGGCCAGCCAAGGCAAAAGTTCACGAGACCTTCATTTCAATGAAAAGCTGGGTACAGTAGCATGTGCCTATCATACCAACTAGGAGAAAAACATAAATGGGAAGAACAGGACCCAGGCTGACCCAGGCAAAAAAGCCCAAAGTTATCAAAAAATAATGAAAGCAAAAAGGACTAGCAGGATGAGTTCACTGGCCAGTCACGGCTTTAAGTTCAAACCCAGCGTTCCCCACACATACACTAAAAGCAGAAAGAAAGAAAGAGAGAGAGAGAGGAAGGAAGGAAGGAAGGAAGGGGGCCTGGGAAGGTGGCTCAGTGGTAGAGTGCTTGCCTTGCATGCATGAAGCCCTGGGTTCGATTCCTCAGTACCACAAAAGCAGAAAAAGCCAGAAGTAGCACCATGGCTCAAGTGGTAAAGTGCTAACCTTGAGCTGAAGAGCTGAGGAATAGTGCCCAGGCTCAGAGTTCAAGCCCCACGACTGACAAAACACACACACACACACACACAGAAAAAAAAAGGAATATAGAAAAGAAAGAAAGAAAGAAAGAGAAGGCAGCAGGCACTGGTGCTTTCACACCTGTAACCCTAGATACTTAGGAGGCTGAGATTTGAGGATCACAATTTGAAGCCAGCCAGAGTAGACAAAGCCAAGAGACTCATCTCCAATTAGTCAGCAAAAAGCCAGAATGGGGGTGTAACTCAAGTGGTAGAGTACCAGTCCAGAGTGGGAAAGCCAAGCTAGAGCATGAGGCACTGAGTTCAACACCCAGATTTGACACACACACACACATACACATATATAGAACAGCAGGTGCCATCCTCAAGTTACTTGGAGGAGGATTTTGCCCTCCACTCATCCCGCCTGGGGCAGAGGTGGGGGTTGCGGGGGGCTGTCAGAGGTACCCGTCTGTCACAAAGCCTTACTAGACCTTGGTTTCTGCGCTCGCAGCAAGGGCCGTGTGAGAAGCCATGTCAACGAGGTGGACAGCCGAGAAGCTCTCCAGGGCAGGCTTGGGGGGAGGGGTCAGGAGCCCCAACTCAGGCCACGACCTGTCCCCAGGCCCTCACAGGCCCGTTTCCCTGGGTTTTGCCCACACTAGGGCCACGCTTCCCGCCTACAAGTGGGGGCTGGGACGGGGCTGCTGGGCCCGCTCTGCAGGTGGGGTGGGGTGGGGGAGCGGGGGAGCTGCGGGCGCAGGTGCGGCCGTACCAGGAGGCTCTCGAACTTCTTGGCCTCGGTGATGTGGATCCAGTTGTCCTTCTCCACCACCTTGATGTGCTTCACCTCCTCGTTGAACCTGCACAGACGCACGGCCCCGCGTGCGAGCCGCGTGAGCGCACGCTCACTGCAGGTGTGCAGCAGAGACTGACCCCCACCGCACACAGCTCCTGCAGCTGCTGGGGCTGCAGCCCCACCCCGGCCCACCTCGCTGATGCCCCAACGCCCACTCCAGGGCACCATGGATGCTCGGCCCCGCCTCTGTAGTCTACAGCCATAGCCCCCAAACTTTTGTGGGGCCTTGTGCAAAGGTGATGAGCTCTGGCAGTGCTTATAAAGAGGGGCCCTCTGTTCTGGCTCCCCACCCCGCAGAGTCCTGCCTCCAGCTCCCCACTTTGGAAGTCCCTCGGCAGCTTCCCTGTGTGATGGGACTCTGGCTGGATGCAGGCATGGGGTCCGTCCGCCTGTCTCCCACAGGTAGGACGCGTGTGGTGTGGGCTGCACCTGGTCCGACAAGCCAGGCTGCCCGGACAAGCCAGGTCGCGCCTGGGGGCCCATGGAGAAGCGGTGTGGGACACCTGGCTGGGCACAGACCACCGCGCTCAAGGCTCTCAGCCTCACTGACACCGCGGCAAGCCAGATGCCACTGGTTGCTGGCCTGGCTGGTCAGCGCCCCAAGACACCCGTCCACAGGAGTCCTGTGCAGAGAGGACCGACCGCCCCGGTCTGTTTCCGTGAGAATCTGGAGGAGTTTCCAGGAGGCCTGGCATCCAGGGCCAGACTTGCACCATACAAAGCAGCTGCTGAGGGTCCCCCAGGGTGGGAGGGGTGGAGGCAGGAGCGTCAGTTAGGAAGGAGGATGCACTCACGGAGGGCCGTGAAGCAGGGCCCCAGGCCAGCCATGTAGACTGCAAATGTGTAGTCTATCCAGTATATGTTGTGTTTACAGTATACATACCACATACACTATATTATACACATATATCACGTAGTGTATGTAGTATATGTAGATTTATATGGTATACATATACGCTACTTGTGATGTATAGCATATACGCTATATGCTACATAGTATATATAATATGTGATATATATAATATGTGTACACTGAGTGTATACATACACACACACACACACATATATATATGCATACTCTTATATACTGGAAGAGGTCCCACAGGTCCCCTGCTGGCATGAAGTAGTGTGATGGCCCCACAGAAGGGCCAGGCCCTGGCAGCGGCTCCCACAGCCTCCACCCACCACCCGCCCCTGAACAGCAGCAGTAAGCTATGCCCCATTGGAGAGCACGGAGTGCGCACCGCACACTGGGCTCCGGGGAGGCCCGCAGGCCCCGGCAGCCCTGAGGCGCGGCATGAGGCTTGGTGTGCTGGTTCCTGCACCAGACAACAGCACCCGACACACACCCAGGATGGGGAGGGGGGCGGTCCCCAGAGCTGTCACTCACTTGATACTTATGGCGAAGCGCTCGGCCTCCGCAGGCCGCTCCCGGATGAGGTAGGTCCCGCTGGCGTGGGACTTGAGCAGATTGTCCGTCTGCTGTCTTTCCATGTTGCCTGCAAACCTAGGGCAGGGGAACCAGAGCTGTGGGCACAGCGCTGACGGGGTGAGGCCCATGCCCAGGGCGCCCGCCACGGCCTCACGCGCTCATCTGAGCAAGGGATCACCACCCAGATGAGCGGATGCGAAAGCACTGTGCGGGGCACGGCCGAGGCAAGGGCCGGCACTGGGAGCTCAGCAGCACACAGCGGGCTCCTGCACACAGCGGGCTCCTGCACACAGCGGGCTCCTGCACACAGCAGGCTCATGGGAAGGCCAGAGAAGAGGAGCTGAGGAGCGGCCAGGGAGAGCAGCGTGGAACTAGAGTGCATCTATTTCTGAAACTTTGCTCATTAGTTCAAAATCAGCCTGTGCAAACAAATCCCAGAGACTCTTCTTGTTTTATGTGTTTTGTTTTGTTTTGTTGCCAGTCCTGGGCTTGAAGTCAGGGCCTGGGAACTGTCTCTGAACTTCTTTTTTGCTCAAGGCTAGCATTCTACCACTTGAGCCACAGCGTCACTTCTAGCTTTTTCTGTGCCTGTGGTAAAAGGAATCAAACCTATGGCTTCAGGCATGCTTGGCAAGCACCTTACCACAAAGTCACCTTCCCAGCCCTCCCAGAGACTCTTATCTCCAATGAATCAGCCAAAAGCAGTAATAGAGGTACGGCTCAAGTGGTAAAGTGCTAGCAGTTAGTGAAAAAAAAAGCATGAGGCCCTGAGGTCAAGCTTCAGTACCAGTATAGGCACACACAGGCAAGCGGGCAGGCAGGCAGGCGCGCACACACACACACACACTTGGAGACACACACACACACACACACACACACTTGGAAGCTCAATTAAGATTACATTAAAACAACTTCAACCCCAGATGCTAGCTCATGGATCCGTTTCTGAGACAAGGAAGCAGCTCAGGCAGTCTGGGGCCGAGACTCTCACCCCAAGCCTCTGGTGGGCAAGTAGGGCCAAAAGCTCACCACAGAGGGGCCAGCAAACGCCCACTTCAATGACCACGATCCACTCACCAGGGGTAGGCAGTGTAGTCGATCTCCCGGGACGGTGGCCGGCTCATGGGCGGCTGGGGGCAGAACACACGTGTGTTAATGTCCCAGGGGGTGGGGAGGGTGGGTATTCCGTCATGGACTCAACCCTGAGCCTGGCAGTGTCTGCGCTGGACTTAGTCCCAGCACCCCTGGACTGGGAGATCCCCATCTGAGGAGCTGCTCAGGGAGCCTGGCGGAAGCAACGCCTTCCTTGATGGAGGGAATGAATGACTGAATGAATGAATGAAGTCGCCACTGGTGAGCCCCTCTTCATCCCTGGCCGGGAAGGACGAGGCGGCAGGAAGCCCTGGCAGTGGGCGTGAGGGTACTCGTAGCGGCTGAGGAGGGTGCCAGGTCCAGGGCTCAGTGCCCCTCTGGCCAGGCCGCCACGGGGCCTCACTGGGCAGGACCTCGGAGGCCGGGCGGATGAGTCTCAGGCCACTCACTGGGCCAGTGACCCCTGTCCACCCGGTCCCCAGTCCCTGATCCACCCTGGAATCTCCCTCCGGCAACAGAGGGCCGGGCAGGGCCCGGGGTAGGGCCCCGCACCCCCAGGGAAGGGGTGGCCCTTGGCAGTCCCCTGTCACTGCTTGCTGCCTTGGTGACAGAGGACACACCACATCCTCAGGTGACAGAACACGTGGCCTTTTCGCCAAGTGCTGTCAATTCCAGTGGGAGCCTCCTCCTGCCTAGGCCCCCAGGGCACGGCGGCCTGCGGCCAGCTGCCAGCGCCAGTGGCCACACACACACAGCAGGGGCACCGTGGGCAGTTCACTGCAGCCGTGGGGCGAGGGTTCCTGACCGCAGCCAGTGATCCCAGGGAGAGGACAGCTTACCCCGTGGACCCCTCCCTCCCACCCACACTCCCCCGCCCCTGCAGCGCAGACGCACGGGAGCCACTCACCCTCCCATCTACCGGACATGGCTTCACCGATGTGCTGGGAAAGTACCCTGACTTCCGGGTCTGCAGCAGCCGGCCCTGGAGGAAGGGGAGATTCGGAGGGGTCATCTGGGGTCACGCCAGGGGCACACGGCCACCTGGATCCTGGGCTGAGTGCTCCTTCTCCTGCTACAGTCTAAACTGGCCTTGTACCCATCGGGAGCAGGGAGCTCCACCCTGGGTCTCCGCAACACCTGTCAGGGACAGGGACTCGAGACCCCCTTCGCCCCTCTGGATGACCCATCACGCGGCTGTCCAGTCTGGTTTAATGAAATCATGACTGGGCTGGGGACTGTGGTTCAATGCCTGTCATCCCAGCTACTCAGGAAGCTAGCCTGGGCAAAATAAATTAAAACAAGTGACCTGGGGCTCCACTTTCTGGAGGCAAGCTGTGCATCCCTGGCTCGGAACTGGACAGGTCACCAGGATGGCTCTGGGCATAGTGACCCCCGGGGCTGGGCAGTGCCGGGACAGCCCACCGCAACACGAAGCTGGGTGGCGGGGGAGGCCGGGCACAAGAGCCCAAGCATGGGGCCACACCACAGACCCAAGGGGCCAAGAACTGAACGCTCAGCCCCTCTCACCCACAGTCCACCTCCCGCTCCCGCCCGGCACCCACCTCCCACCACTGTGACTCCGGGTCGCCCCGCTGCAGCTCGATGACGTCCCCCGTCTGGAAGGTCAGCACAGGCTTCCCGGGTGGGGCAGGGTTGCCGTGGTAATTCTGCACCGCCACCATCTTGGGACCTACAGACACAGGGGGTGAGGGTAGGGGTTGTTGGCCAGCTTGCCCTGGCCCACAGGCCTTCCAGTCCCAGGGAACTCTTTGGGGAAACAATTCCCCCAGACACGCGGGCACCGGCGCCTGTGGGGCTCCTCCCATCCCCCCCCCATCCTGTGACAAATGTTTTAAGTGGCCGGTGGCCACTTTGGGGGAACATTATCTGGTCTCTTCCTGTGCCATCAGCTCTGTGAACTGCGGAACGGAATGGAGGGCCAGGGTCCTTCAGGAGACCGATATGACAGGGTCTTACTAAAGGCCACAACTGGTGATGTCTAGGACTGAAAGGGGGTACTGAGCCCCCCAAGAATGTAGGGCTCGTCTCAGGCTGGACTTGGGGTCTAGAAGCAGTATTTGGGGGGGACTGTGGTTTTCTACAGATTTCATTCAGTATAAATAGATGGTGCTGAAATCTGCAGCCAATTGGAGGCCTCAGCCCGAGAACCTACGGATCAGACTAAAGCAGAGGCCAAAGCAGAGGCCTTGGTAAAACATTCCCGTGTGCCCAGCAGCTCCAGCCCCACCCTGGGTCGGGAGGACCAACACTGTCCACAGGCTGGTCCCGGCCTCAGGGCACCTGGGTGCCTGACTAGCAGGCACCAGGAGGCAGCCGTGGAGGAGGGAGGGACAGGAGGAATGGGGGTGGGGCAGGGGGGAGGGGCCTAAGGCTGGCAGGGAGAACGGCTGGCACAGGGGATGTCACCGCGCCTGGCCCACTCCTAGAGCAGCCGCTCACATGGACAGTGGCAGAGGGACAAGTCCAGCACACACTCACCCGGTCCCGCTCCGGAAGCTTCCTGTGAGGATAGAGGCAGAGGTAAGGGCAGGCTCTCCTCAACCTTTGACCCTGTCCATTTTAGTGCCCCACCCCCTACAAGAACCAGGGCAGGGTGCAGTGGGGCGGGGTTCAGGCACTTGTGACAAGAGTTTCCTCCATGGGCCTTTCTCCAGATTCAGTGTAAACCCTCCCCCCACCCACCCTGGCCTGGCTCCCCTCACCCCTTACCACGGAGTCCTGCCTCCTCCAGGAAGCCCCCCACGGCCACCCCAGTCTCCACACCCCGTGGAGCTGTGCACCATGCTGTGGCTCCACCCCTTACAGGACCTGGCATAAGCCAATCAACGCCACCCAGTGGGGCAGGGACCCGTTGATGTGGCCAGTGTGACTTGGAGACCAGTCCACACTGGGCAGTGAGCAGCCGACCTCCCCAGGCCGCCCATACGGAGCTCTGTGCTCATAAGCAGGTGTGGGGTAGGTGTCCTGTGCTGGCCACATGCCCCAGCTATCCAGGGTCCCCAGGGGCCATGCATGGAGCCCTCCTCCCACAGTGGAGGGACTCACCATGTCTGCAGAGGAACCTGCAAAGGAAGCAATGAGAGGTCAGCGGGCAGCAGCACGGCAGCCTCGCGGGCCTGTGAGGCATGGCTGCCAATACTTTCCATGTGAATTGTGGGTACACGGGCTTGTGAAAGTCTCTCTGTTGTGCTAACAACAAAATCTTAGCACGTGCACGCGCATGCATGCGTGTGTGTGTGTGTGTGTGTGTGTGTGTGTGTGTGTGTGTGTGTGTACACTGGGGCTTAAATTCAGGGCCTCCCACTCTTGCTTAGTTTCTTCATTCAAGGCTGGTGCTCCACCACTTGGGCCACAGCTCTACTTCTGGTTTTTTGCTGGTTAACTGGAGATAAGAGTTTATTCATAGACTTTTCTGCCCAGGCTGGCTTCCAAACACAATCTTCAGATCTCAGCTTCCTGAGTACCTAGGCTTTTAGGCACAAAGCTCCCCCAGTGCCCAGCTTCTGTTGGCATTTGTGTTTAGGGAAACCACTAGGGAGCCCAGGCCAGTTATCAGACCCAAGAGAGCACAGGCTTTTCTGCCAGGCCAACCAGGGTGGCTGAGTGGTGTTGGGGCTCACAGGAATTTTCTGCAATTGATTAACAATGCCTGCTGTGGGCAAGTCATGGGAGGAGTGAGTGCTTCGCGTTGTGTGTTGAAGTGTCTGGGGCATGAGTGGCTGGTCAGATGCAAGGCAAGGTCCATCCTACACTGCCCCAGGCGAGATGCCACTCACCACTGGTCGAAACAAGGACCAGGACAGCTGCTTCCTGTGGCTGGGGCGTGGGGGGGTTTAAAACTGCCGAGACTCACCACTGAAGACTGCGCTGGGCACAGACCCTGGACTTACAGATCCCAACTCAGGGCTGGGACCCGAGGGACACTGGTGAAAGTGTCACGGTGCCCAGGGAGGGCCCCATACAGGGCTTTCGGGACATTCGGACCCCCGTGAGCAGCACAGTGCACCTGCCTTCGCACAGTGCAGAGGTGGACACTGACCGTGGCCAGAGGAGCCCTGCCCACAGCTGATCCCAGGGACCAAGACAGCAGCACGGACCAGAAAGAAAGCAGTTCGGATGCATTCCGGGGGACCCAGTGTCCCCGAAGCAGAGCACCAACTCCCTCCACCCCCGGAGGAGACACCGGTTCCTGAAATATTGCCTGGGGCACCCAGGGTGGGGGACTGGATGACTTGAGAAAAGGCATTAACAGGCGGCTCAGAACGCCTCCCCCTCCCCTCCCCACGCCAAGAGACTGCCTCTCCTTCCTACTTCTCTCCTCTTCTACATTTTCCATGGGAAATGACTATCTAATGATCAGGAGAAAACTAAATAAGCCAGAAAGATTGTTTCCCAAAATAAAAAAGAACTTAAAAAATTCAAAGCATTTGCCTAGGTTATTTCTAGCTCAGTTCATGGTCGTGTTTGTTTTCTTCATTTCTTCTGTTGTGGGTTTTTTTTCCCCTTCTTGGTTTAAAAAAAATAAATACATTAATTTTAGAGCAAAGCACACAAAAAAGTAGGCATGCAATCCGCCTGTGTGAGGGTTCAGCCACAACAGGGTGGTGTTAACAAGCAAAGCGGAAAAGCCGGGGCCGGGCTGGAGAGCCACGGGAGGCTTCTAGCCGAGAAGGGACCCCACCAGGGGGTTCTGGCTGCCAGACAGACGCAGGGGACCAGGGGTCTGGGTGACCTGGTAACCTTGCACTGGATGGGTCATTGGCCAGCACTGGGCCAGAATTGGTAGTAATTGATCACTAATAATTAACAATCAATACATCATTGATCTAGTCTCAGCTCAAAATATGTGCGGTGGTGGCATGCTCAGGGTAACAAACCAGCCCAGCTGCTTCCTCTCTTCCAGACAGGAGTCCAGCCCTTCTGTGCATGGGCACTGGATCAGTGGGACTGCAGGTTGGTGATGCAGGTGGTCAGCCCTACTGGACTCATCCCATCCACCTAGCTGCATACCCAGCCCGCTGCCCAAGGCCCGGGGCCTGGTCCCCACCTGGAGGGCAGCCACGGGGCCAGGCTGCTAGCTGAGATTCCTGCCACCGTTCATGAGCCTAGACTTAGGGTGAGCCTGCTCTGACTCGTTCCCTAGCGTGAGACAGCAGCATGCTCAGCTGGTGGTGAGGACCCCCATGGCCCATGTACCCACAAGGAGCTCGGGCTGGCTCTCCCTCTCTGGCCTTGGCTGCCCCTTGTCAATGCTTGGTCTGTGCCGTTGGAGCCATGTTGGAGACTGAGGAGCATCTGCCCCTGTTGGTGCTGGCAAAGCTCAAACCCTGCCCGAATGCCGTCTGCCCATCTGACAACTGGGCATAAGAAGGGGCACTCCAAGGGCCGTGCCCACGTGCACGTGTCACTGCTGCTGGCCAGGCCTCTCGGGCAGGGGACGGCCATGACAGGTGCTATGGCTGGAAACACCGTGCACCTGCACAGAATGTCTGAACCCATCTTTTGTGTTTTTTTTGTGCAAGTCCTGGGGCTTGAACTCAGGGCCTGGGCACTGTCCCTGAGCTTCTGTTTTTGCTCAGGGCTAGCGCTCCACCACTTGAGCCACAGAGCCACTTCCAGCCTTTTCTGTGTATGTGGTACTGAGGAATAGAACCCAGGGCTTCATGCATGGGAGGCAAGCACTCTACCACTAGGCCTCATTCCCAGCCATTTGGCCCCATTCTGGGGTATGGATTCTGGGAGCGTCCTCCTCAGATGGAGGGTCAGGCTGCGATGGTGACTCTGGAAGCCGAATTAGGGAGGACTTTGCAAGGGACCCCTTGGCCCCGGCCTCCTGGTAACTGTTTCTCACAGTCTAGGTCAACTGTTTCTGCTTCTCATCTGGCCCTGCCCTGAGTCACAGTGCCAGGGAGGAGCAGGCAGGTGCGGCCCACGGCTCAGGGCGCAGAGGTGGCCGGGGCCAGCCAGCCGGGCTCTGTCGCGTACAGCTGGGTACTCACTGAACTTGCAGGGGGGCATGACCTCCAAGCACTCCTTGTGCGCCCCAACGCCACACCTGGTGCACAGGTAGCCCTGGTAGAAGGTGCCCCTGTGGGGAAGGGCAGGGGGTGAGGGGACGTGGGGCTGAGGGCAGAGCCCCTACCCTCTGGAACCCACCCTGGAACCTCTGTCCCTCTAAGCCCTGCTGAGCTTCCAGAATTCCTCCTCCTCTAGGGGCACCAGCCAACCCAGCTTGGTCCCTGAACCCACAGCAGCCCGGGAACCCTCTGGGTGAACCCAAGAATCTGGGGCCCAGGAGATCAGGAACATGGGGCAGAGGGCGAGTGCAGGGCTGGGAGGCCGGGGTGGCATCATCAGGGGATTGGGGGCCGGGGCAAGCTCACCTGAGGAACATCTTACAGGCCTTGCAGTTCGTGGTCTTGTCAAAGGTGTACATCTGGAAGCTGTGATGGTTGGCATTGGCCTTGTCCGGCTTGATGTTTGACCTGGGGGGAGGGGGGAGGAGAGCAGACGCTGCCTAGCAAGCCTCCAGGTCCCACAGACAGGGACCAGCCAGGGCAACTGCGTTGGGACCAGACTGTGTACCCGAGGGCCTGGATTGTGAGCCTGGCTCTCCTCTTGACACCAGAGAAGGCCGTGTGTAGAGGGCTGGAAGCTTTCACTGTACCTTTCACTGTGCCACAGAAGATATTCAAAGCCCAGAAAAATGCTAGACACAGAGGTGTGCACCTGCCCTCCAGATGTGGTGGGCAGAGGAAGGTCACAGTCTGGGTCGGCATAGACAAAGAATGAGACCCTATCCCCAAAACAAATAGAGCAGATGGGTGCCAGTGGCCCAAGCCAGTAATCCTAGGAAGTCAGGAGGCTGAGATCTCAGTGTAGGAAAAGCTGTGAGATTCTAAACTCCAATTAACCACTAAAAGGCTGGAAGTGAAGCTGTGGCTCAAGTGGTACAGCACTATATCCTTGAGCCAAAAAAAAGCTCAGGGACAGTGCCCAGGCCCGAAGCTCAAACCGCAGAATTAGCACAAAAAATACAATAAATACCCAGAGCAAAAGGGCTGGAAGTATGGTCTGAGGGAAGAGCGCCTGCCCAGCAAGCACGGATGCCTCAAACCCCAGCACTGCCCAAGCCCAGTGAGAGCAAGCCTCCAAGCCCTGCGTCCTGAGGATAGGCCGCTAGGCGTCCTCTGGCAGCACAGGGAGGCCCTGGCCTGCGGTCAGGCATAGGAGGCTGAGCCACCATGGTGGCCTGTCCCCTGGGATGGCCAAACCCACCTGGGAATTCCAGGACAGCAGGAGGACCCTCCTGCTCCTGGAAACAGCTAATAAGCTATGGGCCAGGGCACAGGGCTGGAGCCGGCCGAGTCTGGGCATTGGTGCCTGCCTCCCGGGTGCCCCCACCATGCTGACTCACATGGCCATCTCGAACTGCTCCATCCACCGCCTCTTCATGTCCTCCGTCTTGCAGAAGAACTGGAAGCCCTGCTTGCCTTGGAGGTGGATCAGGTAGAAGCCGTAGGACCACTGCAGGGACAGGTACACTCACAACTGGCACAGTGCCCGCACAGGCACACTCTTCTCCTGCCACCCCTGGGCACACACGTGCCCAAGCGCACACAGGCGCTATGTCCATGCGTCACGATGACTACGCATAGTTTGGACACGTGGGTCATGGCGTGCATGTGCACCTGTGTGCTGTGGCCATCTGTATGCCTGTGTGCACGTGTGTAGGCATATGTGTGTGGGGGGGAGGGGGGGTTGTGCAGGGGATCCTCTCCCCTCCCCCACCTTCTCCACACAGGCCCTCAGCTGCATCAGCCTGCGTCAGCTCCCCAGGGCAGGTCCTTGGGAGCCTCTGGCCAGGAACTTCCCCAGGGCCTGTCCCCAGACCCCCCCCCCCACCTCTCTCCTGTCCCCTCACTTCTCTGAATTAAAATGAGAAAGGCAGGGAACAGGTGGCCTGACTGGGGCACCCAGTCTCTATGGATGGGAAATGGCATCAGGAGGTCTGGGAATGTGGCCTGTGTCCATTGGGAGAGAAGGAGGGAAAGGAGGAGGAGGAGAGAGGGTGGGAGGAGAAAGGGGGAAGGAAAGAAGGAAGAAAAGAAAGAAGGGAGGAAGGGAAGAGGGAGGGAGGAGGGAGGGAAGGGAATGGAAAAGAAAGGAGGAAAGGGGGGAAAAAGGAGAAAAAAAACAGGAAAAGATCAAAGAGAGGAGAAAAAAACAATGAGGTGGAAAGAAAGGACAGAAGGAGAGAAGCAAGGAGGAGGAGGAGGAGGAGGAAGATGGAGAGGGAGCAGAGGAGAGGAGAGGAGAGGAGAAGAGAAGACAAAGGTGGAGAGGAAGGCTGAGGATGACCAGGTTAGAGACCTACGGCCTCACCCAGGGGCAGCCTCCACCCCCCCCCCCGTGTCTGTTCTCCGGGCTGCGGAGGGAGGCAGAGGAGGGGTGCCCCAGCCCCGTCTACTGAGGCCCTTGGGCCAGGCTAGCTGAGGGGGGCGGGGGGCTTACCATCTTCCCATGGGACTAGGAAGCATGAGGAGAGGAAAGGAAAGGGGAAGACAGGTCATTAAAAGACTTGGCCCACCCTGGGGAGGCTGACAGCCCCACATAGGGGTGGTGCCAGCCACTTCTCAACACCCTGAGTGGGCAAGCAGGAATGGGGCTCCCAGTGGGCCAGCTACTCCAGCTGGCCTCGGGACGCTGCCTGCTGGGTCTGCAGCCGGCCCCACAAGCTCTGAGGCCCAGGGGCTGGGTCCTCAGCAGCCTGGCTCCTCACATCTGGTGGCCCGCACACAGCAGGTGCTGAGGCGCTGGGTGCTGAAGAACAGAATCGGAGGGCCCCAGATACCCCCACCAGTACCCTCTCCCTCTTCCCATTCAGAGGTCATGGCCCTGCTCCTAGGGTCACCAGCCCACCCCCTGAAGCCACTGTCCTGCTCCCTGTGGCCACTGCGCCCCCCGCCGCCACAGCCCCACCCCCTGCAGCCAAAGCCCCACCCTCTGCAGCCACAGCCCTACCCTCTGAAGCCCTGCCCCCTGCAGCTACAGCCCCGCCCTCTGCAGCCATAGCCCTACCCTCTGAAGCCCTGCCCCCTGCAGCTACAGCCCTGCCCTCTGCAGCCATAGCCTATTCCCTGCAGCCAAAGCCCCACCCTCCACAGCCATAGCCCCACCCTCTGCAGCCATAGCCCCACGCTCTGCAGCCCCGCCCCTGCAGCCATAGCCCTACCCCCTGCAGTCACAGCTCCACCCTGGAGGCTATGGCCCCAGCCCACTAGATGGACATGGGAATCTGATAAGCCCACCCCCAAGTCCTCCTCTAAACAGGACAGCAGGGATGCAGACAGGGGAGACAGGCCTGCTTGCTACGAAGTAAGACGACATTGGAAGAATCAGGTGGAAATCAAGGTTGAAAGTCTCTCCCTTCACCCCATCCCAGGGAGCTGGGGTCCCGTGGGCACCCACCCCCAGCAGTGGGCGTGTGACCAGGTGAGGACCCCAGTTTTCCTGCAGGGCCGCAGTCTCCACCTCAGCGGACTCCAGCGAGGTCCGCTGTGCACAGGGCCCCATGGCTGCCCGGACTCAGAAGGGCGCTGTCACCCTGGGAACGAGGGGCCCACCTTCTTGATGTCCTTGTTGTGCATGGGGTCGTCGGTCACCTTGTGGAAGAGCAGCTCGATGACCTCCTTCAGCTCATAGCTGTAGCCCTTCCTCTTACACACGATGACCACCTTGTCGAACAGGAACAGGTACCTGGCCCAGAGGGCACACGTGAGGGCCGGCCTCCTGCTGGCCAGGTGTCCCAAGGCACAGGACAGCACCGAGTCATAGGGCCAGGCAGAAGGGCTGGGTCTTTGCACAGGCTGCCCTGCCCCCAGACCCATCCACCTGGGGTGTTATCCCCCAGTCAGACCTCTGCAGCTCCTTCCTCCGCCCTCCTCAGCCTCCCCTAGCACCAAGCCCATGGCCACTGGCCCTAGATGGGGACAGGAGGGGGATGGGGTCTGAGAGAGCAGGACCCTAATTTGCAAGAACTCCAGTTGCTCATACACAGTGGGCATTCACAGTTGTGTCTGTGTGTGTCTGTCTGTGTGTGTGTGTGTGTGTGCGCATGTGCATTTGTGCTAGAAGCTTGAACTCAGGGCCTGGAGTCTGTCCCTGAGTTTTTTTGCCCAAAGCTGGTGCTTTAGCTCCACTTCTGGCTTTTTGGTAATTCATCAGAGATAAACAGTCTCATGGACTTTCCTGACTGGGTTGATGTCAAACCACGAGCCTCAGATCTCAGCCTCCTGAGTAGCTGGGAATACAGGCATGGGCCACCAGCACCCAGCCACTGGCAACTCTTAAGTCTGCAGCTCACTCCAGCCTTGACTACGGGTGCCTGACCACCCCTGGGAAGGGGCAGGCACTCGGTAGAAGACTCACCTAGCTCTCAGGGCCAGCCCAGCTCACTGGAGACTGAGCCGGACAGCAGAGCCTTCCCCCCTGCCTCGGCCAGCCCCCACCAAGCCAGCCTTGTATCTGTGCTAGGACAACTTCACCGCAGTGCAGCCACTGGCTGCCGCAGAGAAGGAAGGAAGTAATTACAATGATCTGCACAAAGTCTGCGGGCAGTGGCTCTTTCCTCAGCAAAGCCTGTCTCAAAGGCACTTGGGCCAGAACCCAGCCTAGGGGATGCCCACCTGACCCCCTCCCTCCACTCACCTGTCTTGTTTGGTGTGGTTGACTATGGACCGGACTTTCAGTTCCCCATCAATCTTTGGCCTCCCAAATTCCTCGAGTTTCACTTGCTGGGGAAAAATAAAAGGCAGAGGCAAAGTCAAGGGCCCCATCCCTGAGCACCGGGAAGGCAGTAAGCACGTGTCCAGGGAGGGATCCACAGAAATCTGGGCCTGTACCACAGTGTGGGGAGCACAGGGGGGAGGAGGAACAGGGCCGAAGGCCTGTCCCCACTCCTCAACACACACACACACACACACACACACACACACACACACACACCCCACAGACTCTCTCCTGTCCGGGGAACAATGAGTGATTTGACCGCCTGGGTCATGTCAACAGACTGTTTCTGTCTGGGGTCCAGAATGGGATCTGGTAGGAAAAGGCAGATTGCCCAACCCTGAGAGCAACCGGAGAACAAGCAGTGCCCGTCCGGCAGGGAGGGTCCGGCCGTCGTCATCTCCCACACGATGGGGCTTTCGCACAGAGCCCTGCTCGGGCTCTGAGATAAGTCTTCAGTTTCCCTTTGCAGTGTGCCTCTGCTGTGATCCTGAGACACACAGCTCCACATGCCCTGGGAGGCTTCCAAGGGACACACACACAGACACAGCCCAGGCAGAAAAGGGCAGAGAGAAGACAGGCGCCGGTGGCTCACACCTGTAATCCTAGCGACTCAGGAGGCTGAGACCTGGAGGTTTGAGGCTTGAAGCCAACCTGGGCAGAAATGTCTACGAGACTCTTATCTCCAGTTAACCAGCAAAATGTAGGACTAGAGGTGTAACTCCAGTGACAGACCTCGAGCTTTGAGCAAAAAAGTGAGATCCTGAGTTCAAGCCCCTTACCAACACACACGCACGCACGTGCACACGCGCATGCCCAGGCCCACGCACACACAGAAATAGGGACAACTCCAGACTGGGTGTCACCACAGGCCTGGCAAGACGCTCCTGAATATCTCCTCAGGTGCCTGAAAGCTGCTGAGGGCAGCGACCAGGAGAGGTGCTGGTGGCACCCATGCAGGCTGGGCCAGTCAGGGCTCTGCCCCAAGTCCTGTGTCTTGTCTCCCTGGCACAGAGAGACGTGCCATGAAGAATGACCCCCCTCTTCACATGTGTACCATACCCAGGCAGAGAAGACAGTGGATGCCGGGCAAGTGGGTATTGGTTAGCACAGATCAAGTCGTGTATGCTTCCAGAACTGGCCCAGCTTCTCTCCCCAGCTGGCTTCATGGGCTGGACAGAGGTTGGCCTGGCCACAGGTGGGGGGGGGAGGGAGGAGTGACAACCTCCCCCAGTCCTCTGAACCCAACACTGTCCACTGCTTCTCCTGGGGCAGCACAGATGCTGGTGGCCACGAGGTGACCAGGGAGCCTCCAGCCAGTGTGGAGAGGGACGGCAGTGTGTGAGTCTGCATGGGCCAGAGAGGCTGCTGCACTTACCAGGTTTTCAATGGAACTCTGGAACTCGCTGATCTTTTTCAAGGTCTCTTTGTCCCGTTTCACTTCATTTATGTACATGGCCAAGTCCTAGGTGACAAAGGCAGGGTTAATGCCTCCACCCAGGGGAGGAGAAGCATTGTGGCCACAGGACCAATATAATAACTAAGGCAAAGATGGCAACATGGGGACCGAAAGAAAGAACACAGGCCATCAGCATGTGCAACCATGCCCACAGTTCTGACTCTGGGCACCTAGAGTGGATCCCTTCTATACCATCAGCAGTGCTTCCAAATTAGAATGGAAACAGAGCTGCAGCAGGCCACAAGCAGCCCACTTCCTGGACCAACCCACTCTCAGGAAGCAGCCACCAAGACCCCATCTGCCCTCCTATCCTGGGCACAATGAGCGGCCAGTAAACCTCTCCTACATTGGGAGCTAGGTTCTAGTGCAGAGCCTATTCACGATGCTGCCATCATCCCAAAGGCCACCAGGGGGCGGTGTCCAACTTTGTTCCAGAAAGTTTGCAGCAGCTTGATGGTGGGCACACAGGACTCACCCAGCCCTGTCGGTGGATGGCCCCAAAATGCAAGGAGCTGGGCAGTCACGGGCTGGGACTGGCTGCTGCTTCCTCCCTCCTGGCCTCACGGCCCACATCCCAGCCTTGACCTTAGCAAGGCTGAGCTTCCTTTTAGTCCATTTGTGTACAGTGTGTTTTGTTTTCTCAGCCGCTTGCCTTCCAAATGAGAAATGAATTCCCAGAGACAAGAAACCCCAGAAAGCCCAAAGCTGCTTCACCACCCGGCCTCGGAGTCCAACTGGCCCCACCAGACCCGAGACTGACTCCCAAGCCACAATCTCAGGCCCCTGAGGGCAAAGCAGCTGATCCACAGACAGGACCCTCCACCCCGCATCGAGCTCAAAGGCTGTGACGGCTTGGCACAATACCCCCTCTGCACTGGGGATAAGTGCGAAGTCCTTTAGATCCCTTGCAACCCAGAAGCTATAGGAGCTGATCACGGTCTGCGAGATGTACAGGGGAGCCCGTGGAGACCCAAGAGCTATGGGCAGGAAACGGCTCCATCGGGCGACCTGGGCTGCCTGCGGGCGGGAAGCTGCAGGCCGGCAGCAGGCAATGCTGGGCGTGGGCTCCGGATGAGCCAAGCCTGCTACCTCAGGACACACAGACAGGTCTCGGCTGGCTCATGCACCTAAGGGAAGGGTTTATGATGACTCACACACCCAGGGACAGGTCGGTAGCATCTTGTGCATGCCCAAAAGGGGCCTGTGCTGGCTCACATACCCCAAGAATAGATATACCCTGACACACCCGTGCCAGGGAAAGTGGTTTATGTGAGCCATGCCCAGGGGCAGGGCTGACCAGCTCACACACCCCAGAGAAGTCTGCACTGTGCTAGCTTTGCACCCCACAGAGGGCAGGTGTCATCAAGGCTACTGCCATGGGGAGGGGATGAAGAACCTTACACAGCACCGCACTGGGCTAGGCGCCTGGCTGGAATACCAGTGACGGTGGCCAACGTGGGCCTGGCGGGGGAGACACCAGCATGAACAAGCCTGTCAGGAGTGGGTGGGACTCGAGGGGAAGCCAGTGGCCCAGGGGCGGGGGAGCCGGGGGAAACGGGGACAACTCCTCCTGGGAATCAAAGACGGGGTGGGCAGGGTGCAGCCGGTGAGGAGGGCTCGGCCTGAGGATGCACGGCACGCGGGAGGGCGCAGAGCCCGTCCAGGGGCCAGGGTGGCGGCAAGATCTGCCTGCAATCTGGACTTTTAGGGGGCAACACAGCTGTCAGTGGGGTGCCACAGCTTGTGGAGGACCTGGAGCACACGGGTCGGCCTCAGAGGGCAACGGGAGCCACAGAAGGTTCTGGGCTGTGATTGTGGGCAGTGGGATTTTGCAGATTGAGGAGGCGTGGCCAACTGGGGCATGAGGTTGGTGGCAGAGGGACTGGACCAGGGCTGGGCAGGGTGAGCCCTGGCTCCTTGGACGGAGCCGGTGCCTGGGAGCGGCCAACAGCGCGTGCATCCATGCTGACCCGATGCTTCCCTGCCTCGGTTTACCCACCTGCATGGCCTCCAGTGCTTCTTTCAGCTGCTGCCTCTCAGGCCGGTCAGTAGAATGACTCAGGAGTTCCTGCAGGAGCAAGGAGAGTGGGGGTCACCCTTTGGGGTTCCAGCCCCTGCTGGAGCCCCGATCTGATACAGCATGTGTGCGCACAGAGAGGGAGTCTCAGCACAAAGCCACTGCCCACCCAGCAGCCCAGGCGGGAGTTCAGTGCTGATTCCACTGGCTACAGACTTCGTGGGTAACGGGAGAGGGTTCCTATGGGGGACACATTAAGGTGGCAGAAGGCAAGGCACGACAGGCTGACGGTCACTGGTGACGTACTGAAGAACCTCGAGGCACCAGCGCCATCTTCCCTCCCAGCCTACCTTTTCTGGAAGCCTCCTATTTCTATTTGACCATGGCTACTAGGAAGCTCACCTAGTTGGTTAAACAATCAACCATAGTAGCTTTCTTATGCCTGGTCTGAGGATGCTTTCCTGTCTCCTTCCATTTTCCTGGCTCTGCTTCTGGTCTTCGCTGTAATTTTTGCCTGTATATTCGCCATGACAGCCTTTCAGAGTCTGATAAAGAGTGGTATGTGTTCTATGTAAGTACCAAACCACTTATGGCCTAGTATCGGGGCACTGTCATGGCTGGCTGTGTGTGCCAGGCACGGCTGTGGGTGGAGCCTACCTTGAGCAGCAGGTGGTACTTCAGCACCCGCTGCATGGGCACCACCAGCAGGTCTTGCAGCTTGAACTTGCCGTCCTGGACCTTCAGCGTGCACTCCTGGGTACAGAGCACCAAAAGTGGATGGGGGGCCCTCCCGCAGAGCCTGACCCGCTCAGGCCAGCGCCCAGCCCTCTCCTGAAGGTGTGAGCTCAGCTTCCCGTCCAACAAGACACAAAGGGGGAAAAAACACCTCAGGAACACACCAGTAGCCCCTCCCGCCTTCCCAGCGCGTGCCTCCCAGGCTCTGTGCAGTGAGCTGCATGCTCACAGCCAGGCCCGGCCTCTCTGCCGGCAGCCCATTACCTCCACTTTCTGCCGGAAGTCCTCCCGACTGGCAAGGAGCTGGTTCAGCGTGCTCTGGGCGTGTTCCATGCGGCTGCAGTACTCCCCATAGATCAGCAGCCTGGGGGTGTACTGCGTGTGAATACATGCACACGTGCCTGGGGTCCACGGCACGTGAACACACATGCGCAGGCCCGGGTTGCACAACAGGTAGGCACGCATGCACATGCCTCAGGAGTACACGGCATGATGCCATGTGAACACACATGCACGCGCCTCAGGGGGGGGTGTGCACATGCAGGTCTGGTAAGACGCCCAGGCTGCAGAGACCTGCTTCCTTCTCAGACAGGCCCAGTGAGCGTGCACAGCAGGGCCCTGCCCGAGGACTCCTCACTGAACCCACATTCCCACTCCCACACGCCACCAGGCTAGAAGGGTGTGAAAGACTGTCAAGGGGGCACCTGCTACCCACACCCCCAGGAAGTCACTCTTGTTGTCTACCTCAGATCATGGACCCCGGTTCTATTTGCATTCTCCAGCTTCCCTTCCACCCCCACAAAGAGCTATGCCAAGAGAAAAAGAGAGGGCTCTGCCTCCAGGCTGGTAGATACAAAAAGACCCCTCACTTCTGGCCCCCAGGTGATCCTCACCCAGGAGCCAGGCCAACTGGGGAACCCTGAGTGGCCCCGTTGCCTCTACAGAGCACCTGAGTCCCATGATCAGACACCTGTGCCATGCTGGCTCAGCCTGGCAGACAGGCGCCGCCTGCACCCCCAGCCAGGGGAAGCAGCGGGGCCCAGGAGTCTGAGGCTCCAGCCAGCCAATGCCGCACACCTCCCTCCTCTCCTTTCCAACCTGTCCCGTCTCCCCATCACTCAGATTCTCCTTGGCCATGGCAGTGCCGACGCCTGGGGACAGTTAGCCTGTTCATATTTGAGACCACAAGGCCCAACTACCACAAGGCCTATAGGTGGAAGACCATGCCAAGGAGCTGGCAGGGACAAGGAGGGTCAGATGGCACGGCGGGTGCCTGGCTGTGGGTGGTGCAGCTGAGACTGGCAAGCCTTAGGTGGGACATGGAGCCCGGCGGAGGGCCTAGGAGGTCCAGATGGGGCTGGGAATGTGGCCTAGAAGTAGAGCGCTTGCCTTGCATACATGAAGCCCTGGGTTCGATTCCTCAGTACCACATACACAGAAAAAGCTAGAAGTGGCTCTGTGGCTCAAGTGGTAGAGCGCTAGCCTTGACGGGCACTGTGCTGTCACACAGCCGGCTCAGGGGAAGTCTCCAGCTGCTGCATGCCGCTGTGTGGGTCACCGGGCAGGTCTCCCACTTCTGGGCCTCAAACCCTGGGGACCAGTCCCTTTCCCAACCCTGGCGTTCAGGTCTAGAGGAGGCAGGAACAAGTGGAAAGCACATTTCCCACAAAGGATGCATCAGCTCAGCAGAAGACATCAGCACAGGGCTGGGGACGGCGCTCCACCCTGCCAGGCTCTGAGCCGACATCCCACTTCCTGCAGACCACCGCATGCCTGGAGCCTGGGCCTCCCGGTGAGGGGCGGGCTGCGCACACCAGGGAACACCTGACTGGGGTCCCAGGCACGGCATCCCGGCGGCTCACCAGCTGTGACGACACCAACATGGCTGTGTGCAGCGTGAACACACGGGGCCCATGTGAAAAGTCCTGATGGCTGCAGAGCACGTGCCCCATGCTGAGGGGCAGGGGGGGTACATCCAGGCCAGGAGCTCACCAGATGCGAACCCAACCTGTTTTCACGTAAGTAAGCCTGTCACTGAAATGAGGGTGTTAATATGCCACTTGGTTAAATGAGGGTGTTAATATGCGACTTGATTAAAACCCTCCATCACTGGAAGCAGTTGGGGAAAGTTATTTTCTGCTTTAAAAAAAAAAAATCAAGCAAAAGCTTCAATGTCCCCAGCAAAAAGCAGAGGGAACAGCCTAGAGACATTTAAGAGGCCAGGGCAGGCGGGCCTGATGACTCATGCCTATAATCCCAGCTACTCTGGAGACAGAGGTAGGATGATCCCCCACTTGACGAGCAGCTGCTTATCCATCCACATCCTCCCTCTCATTTCTTTGACTGACACCTTCCCCTCCCACCCGCTGACCCTCGCCCGGCCAGGCAGGAAGGCAAGGAGGCAGGTGAGGACACAGGTGAGGCTCCTCAGAAGAAAGCACCGGGTCGCAGGGGTCCAGGCTGGATGGAACCCTGGCCTGAACCAGACATGGCCAGTGGTCCTGCCACAGGCCTGCACTTGCTACTTCACTGATAACCGGCTGGCGCGGAAGCAGCCAGGGCTGCTCACAGTACGGGTGAGAGACACTTACAGAAAAACGTCTTTTCATCTTCCTTCCTCTTTTGTTTTAACAATGCTGGGGACGGAGCCCAGGGCCTTTTCGTGCTGGACAGGCCCTTTGTCACTCAGCCATGCCCCTGTCCCTTTTTTAGTTTTTTTTGGGGGCTGTCTTGTCAAGTTGTCCAGGCTGATATGGAACTCAATCCTCCTAACTCAGCCCTCTGGTGAGATTACAAGTGTGTGATACCACCCCAGCCTGGAAGAAAAACTCAGAGACCTAAAAGATGATGCCCACCTGTAATCCAAGCACTGGGAAGACTGAGATAAAAGGGTTCCGAGTGCCAGGCCAGGCCAGGCGGCCGCCGAGTGAGACGCTACCTCAAAACAACAACAAAACTGCCCATAGCTCACGCCTAGAACGTTGGCTATTCAGGAGGTTGGAAGTGGACGGATTGCAGCTTAAGTAGACAAGCGGGGGTAGGAAGTTCTCAAGACTGTATCTCAAAAACTAACAACCAACAAAACAGAGTTAGAGGTGTGGCTCAAGTGGTAGCTTGCCTGCCTAGCAAGCATGAAATCCTGAGTTCAAACCCCCAGGACCAACAAATAATTAAACGAAAGGGCAGGCCAACCAAATGAAGTTCACACCTTCACACCACCACATTCTCACCTTGGGCACAGGGCCCGTCCGCCCTGTGACCAGAGAGGCCACTTTACTTGAAAAGGTGCCCAGCAGCGGGCAGAGGGCAAGACAAGAACGTTGAGTTCGTGTGGTCTTTTTTGTTGTTGTCGTTGGTCATGGGGCTTGAACTCTGGGCCTGGGCGCTGTCCCTCAGCTCTTCAGCTCAAGGTGAGCGCTCTACCACTTGAGCCACAGTGCCACTTCCATTTTTCTGAGTGGTTTATTGGAGATAGGGGTCTCACAGAGTTTCCTTCCCAGGCTGGCTTTAAACCATGATCCTTGGATCTCAGCCTCCAGAGCTAGGATTACAGGTGTGAGCCACCCACGGCTGGCTTTGTGTCTTGAGCAGGCCAGGCCAGCAGGAGGGACACGGCCCCTCCTCACCCAGGGCTGGGCTGCAGGCAGGAAGCACTTACTTCCCACAGTGGCCCATGATAGACAAGACCCAACACACGTCCAGCGGGAGCCTCAGCACGTGGCCTCACGGGCCACAGGGTCTCTGCGGAGGTCATAAGGGTAAGGGTTGGTATGAGGTCCCACTGGGTTCAGGGGCTCCTGGGTCCAACACTTCCATCTACAAGGTACAGAAAAGGACTCGTGGAGCAGACGCGGGAGGTGAATGAACTGCTCCAGCATTCAGGAAGACAGGCGGCTTCTCCCGGGGCCTCTCCCAGGGCCTTCAAGGGGCATAGCCTGGGGCAACTTTGTTTCAAATGGCACCGGTTTGGGATTCTGGCCTTCAGAGCTAAGACATTTCTGTGGGTTGAAGTAAAGTATTCCTGAGATACCTCTTTCTCCAGACCCCGCCAGCAGCCAGCACAATGAGTCCTTCCCATGAGAGTGGGGGCCATGGAGGCGGGGGGGGGGCATGGTTTTTCTGTTCCTTGTTTTGTTTTTGTTGGTCATGGGGCTTGAATTCTGGGCCTGGGCGCTGTCCCTGAGCTCTTTAGCTTAAGGTGAGCACTTTAGTACTTGAGCCACAGTGCCACTTCCAGTTTTCTGGTGGTTCATTGGAGATAAGAGTCTCACAGGCTTTCTTGCCCGGGCTGGCTTTGAACTGCGATCCTCAGATCTCCTGAGTAGCTAGGATTATAGGCGCTTGGACCTCTGTTCCTTGTTTTGGCTTTCTTGTGTTGTGTTTTTGTGTGTGCATGCTGGTACTGGGGCTTGAACTCAAGGACTGGGCTCTGTCCTTCAGCTTTTTTGCTCAAAGCTAGTGCTCTTTGGCTTGAACCACAGCTCCACTTCTAGGTGGTTAACGGGAGACAAGGGTCTCATGGACTTTTTTTTTTTGCCCAATCTGACTTCAAACAGACATCCACAGATCTCAGCCTCCTGAGTAGCTAGGATGACAGGCGTGAGCCCCCTGAGCTCTGCCTTGCTCTTTTCCTCGAGATCCCAAACGCAGAGTGAGTTCTGAGCTGACTGAGGAAGTTGGTTTTGGAAGCAGAAGTTGCCAGCCTTAATTTTAACCACAAACCTGAATATTGTTGAGTACAATTACCCAGGGCTTGGAACGAAGCCTCTGCTTGCACACATGCGCACATGTGCCCACACGTGCATGCCTGTAACTCCCATTCCTTGGGCTTCTCTGGTCCACCCAGGATACTGGATCCCCCCTGCCCGCCACACCCCTGGAACCAGGCAGAGGACATTGCCACTGTCCTCACACAGCCTTCATGGCTGTGGCCTCTTCCTGCCCGCTGCATGGCCCAGATACCCCAACCTCTGCACCCCGTTTTGCCTGAGCATCTGCCTCCCTGGGCCCCTTGCTACAGGAAGTTACAGGTCCACTGCACAGAGCTGGGTTCCAGAACCTCCATGTACATGCACCAGGCTCTGGCCCAGCCAAGGGAGCATGGACATTGCTTCTAGAACAGTCTCCCACCTGCCTGCTTTCTCTCACCCACCCAATCCCGACCTCCCATGACAGCCGCGGTGGGGGGGGTGAGGGGAGGGCACGTCAAGCTCACAGGATGTGAGCTGGAGTGTACTGAGGACACAAGAACAAACTGGGAATGTTAACGGCGTCGCCGGCTCTCCCCAACCTGGGGATGGAGGTCAGGGCCTAGAACCAGAGACCCTGAGCCTCAGGCTCAGGGCCAGAGGCCTTCCTGAGACCTCCACCCTACAGAGGGAAGTCAAGGGCATCCAAGGGTTTGCCTGTCCCTGACCGTCATCTCTAAATCCAGCACCCTGCAGCCAGGGCTGGCACAGAGTGCCTTCCGTCGCATTCTGAGCTGAGGGAGCCAGCCCAGGGCCTTCTCCCGGACCACCCCACGACTCTTGGTAGTTCTTCTGCCCTGCACGCTTCAGTACAGCATGAAGCCATGGGGCAGAGCCATGTCTTGTCAGGCAGCACGCCAACTTAGCCAGGCCCAGCCCCAGACCAACATGATGTGGCTCACACTGCAATCCTAGCTTGTCAGAAGGCTGAGAACTGAGGACTGAAGTTCAAAGCCAGCCTGGGCAGAAAGGTTTGATAAGAGTGCCATCCCAGAGTGAAAAAGCCACGCAAGAGTGTGAGTCCAAGCCCCACAAAAAGCATCAAAAACAAAACATAAAAGTGACGTGCTGCCCTGGATGTCACCTCGACCTTTATCTGTGACGAGTGCCAGCATCTTGAGGCGCTCAGTGGCTTCTTCCTGCCCCAAAGCCAAAAACTAAGTCCCTTTCTTGGCCTAGAAGACCCTCATAAGGGTCTTTCTGGAGACCTTATGCCATCCACTCCTGCCTCCCACAGGCCTCTGCCGCCTCAGGGTGCCCCGTCCCCCTGCTGCGGGTTCTCAGCTCCACTGCAGCCCCGCGAGCACCCCTGTCTGAGGACTCTGTCCCTATGCCCGCAGGAGCCAAACCCACTGTCCCTGACCCAAAGCTGAGACACATCCACAGTAGGCTCTCAGCAAGGGACATCGGCCTCAGCCAACTCCAAACACACGAGCAGCTCCTTCTCTACACAGACCCCGAGGCCTGGGCCCAGGCGCCCTGCTGGCCGGGTGATGGGGCCGCCGTGCGGGGTTCCCTGCCTGACAGGGATGGACATCGCTCTTGCAGTGATATTCCAGGGGGACAGAGGCCATCCCTTCCTAGAGGACTCGGGACCAGGAAGGTCTTGCTGGGGGACAAGGCCAGGTCTGTCTGAGGCCATCCTTGATCCTGGGCACAGGTCAGACAGCGAGCCCTGGACGCTGGGCATAGGTCAGGTGGCCAGGCTGGACCCTGGGCGTAGGCTGGGGCGGTCAGGCTGTCCTGAGCCTTGTCTGCACATCCCACCCATCACCACTGTTTCACAGAGCAGCAGCAGGTCTCACAAAGGAGACGCTGAGATCTCCAGCCCAGCCAAGGAGCCACACTGAGGGCTGCCCTCTCACACCCACTAGAAGCTTCCACAATCTCAGCTGCCCCTTGCTAAGCACCACCATGAGCAGCGGGGGGGAAGGTTGGCCATGCCCAGCTCTGCTGGTGGGGTTCGAAGCACAGAATGAAACGCACAGTGGTGTCTCGACCACAGCGCTGTTCCCAGGTAAGCCTCGACTGAGCCTGGCTCACTCCAGACCCAAATTCACAGGCAAAGAGGAGGCCGCTGGGACTGCAGGCGTGTGTGCCCAGACCAGTGCTGTTGGTGGCTCCCCCTCCTCCCCGGGCTCTGTGCACATTGGTGTGAGTGCTGGTGAGATGGGAATGGCCTGGGGGGGAGCTGAGGCTCACTTGTAGCTGGTGGCCCCAAAACACATCTCCCCACACCCAAGGCTCAAGCTGGCTTATGTCAGGACATCTCAGCGTCTGCCCCGTGTCCCCCAGTCTCATCCACTGAGGCCTGCACTGTCCTCCCACTGGACAAGGCCACCTTGCTTGGGAGGGGACCCTGGTGGGCGGCTTCTCCCAGCGGTGTACAGCTCAGGAGCCATCTTGTCCCCAGTACATGGACCACGGAGGCGAGACATAGTGCATGGGCTGCCCGTGCAAGACAGACAGCAGCCTCAGCCTGAGAGCCTGAGGTCACAGCCAGGACCGCTCCAGGCTCTGTCCCATGTCCCAGGAGCCCCATGCTCACACCTGCACACAGGGTGTCTGCACAAGCGGCTGCTGGCCCGCCACATACCAGGGAAACAACTTTCTGTGGGTACCAAGGTGTCTCCCTGGATTCCCAACTGCCCAGCACCAGGCACTGGGCCTGCACACAGTGAGCTGGGAGAACAGCCACCAAGACCTGACAGGCAAAAAGAAGTGGAGGGGCTGGGGGGCCCTGAGAGGCCGTTCCAGGCCGTGATGGAGGAGGGCACAGAGGTCAGGAGAGGGATGACCTGCCTCGACCCCCAGGCTCCCCTGGGATGAACCCCAGCTCCGCCATTCCACCCCAGGATGCGTCTCCACGAACCCAGAGCCCACGCCGTCCTGAGCCCTGCAGGCGGTGGGCACTCACCTCTCCTTGAACTCCAGGAAGACCTTGGCCAGCGTGCTACCGCCCGCCATCATGGACACGTCGATGGCCCTCAGGAAGCTGTGGTGTACCTTGATGAGGTCCTGGGTGGAAAAAGCCATCAGCAGGTGGCCAAGCCTCCCACCGCATCCCACACTTTAGACACACTCGAAGCTAATGTGGGAGGAGGCACTGGTGCTACCCAGCCCTGTGAACGTGGGGTCACTCTGCCAGAAAGTTCTACAATAATGAACACAGAGGGGCTGGGAAGGTGGCTCAGTGGTAGAGCACTGGCCTTGCATGCATGAGGCCCTGGATTCGATTCCTCAGCACCACATAAGCAAAAAGAAAAAAGCTGGAAGTGGCGCTGTGGCTCAAGTGGTAGAGCACTAGCCTTGAGCTGAAGAGCTGAGGGACAGCGCCCAGGCCCAGAGTTCAGGCCCCACGACCAGACCCAAAAAAATAAAAAAATAATGAGCACAGAGGCCTGGCGCTGGGGCACCACCCACAGCCTGCATCAGCCCTGAGGGACACACAGAGGCGGCTCCAGCATGGGCTCCGGTGCCAGCAACTGAAGAAGAAAGCAGGGCAACCATAGCCAGCCACGGCCCTCAAGGCCATCGCAGCTGCTCGCAGGACGGGGTTCATGGGGACCCAGCACGTGGCTCTGCACCACAGAGCAGAGGTGGACCTGTGGGCAGCACCTGCCAACCGCCCCGCCCCCCCCGGCTTCTGTCTGTGGTCATCCGTCCTGGCCATGGCTCAGGTGCGTCAGGCCACAGAGATGAGAAGTTATGGGATCTTGGTTATCTCATCTGACAGACTGAAACCAGAACCAGCCTGGTGCCGGGAGGAGTCGGGAGCAGCGTGCTCCCTCCCTGAGGATGCCCGCATGGCCTCTGTTGCCTGCAGCCCAAATGCCCTGTTTTGCCAGCCATGGCCAGATACACCTTCCCGTGGGAATCCCCCTCCGGCATCTGTGATCAGACAGCCACAGAGGGGTGGGAAGCACCTCCCCTCTGCTGCTGACAGCCTGCCTCACAGTTCTCGGGATTCTCAAGCTCTACTCTGGGGCTGCAGGTGTCTGGGCCGTGCCTGCCAGCCAGCGCAAACACCTGAGAACCACCTCCTTCTGCCTCTCACAACCACTGCTCCAGGGAGGGTGCTGCTCTCCCGAGCCCATCGTGGGGCAGTGGGGGCGTGGCTGGAAACACCCCAGGAGCGATCAGTGGTTTGTGAGGCTGCCACGCACTCACCTCCAGGTTGATAAAGATAGCCGCCATGTCCGCCGGGCTCAGCACTAGCCGCAGGGGGCCCATGTAGTTCTGAAAGGGAGAAGTCTGTGCTGCTGTGTGGACTGCAGGCGCCGGTCCCTGCCGGCCACAGCCTCAGTCCCTGCCGGCCACAGCCTCGGTCCCTGCCGGCCACGGCCTCGGGCACAGGGAGTTGCACCGTGTTCACTGAGCAGCCCTTGATCTGGGATGCACCAGTGGGGTCCAGCCCACAGAGCACACAGCCATGCCCACACCCTGAGCACAGCTCCACGGAGGCCAAAGAGGTTGGCCTGGGCCAAGGGAGCATTGGAGGCTGGAAGTCCTTCACATCCCACTTAGGGGTCCCTGTTGTGACCACCCCAGATCCTACCCCACAAGCAGAGAACACCAAGGGTTCCAGCCCGGAAACTCTGTGGGTCTCTGCACCCCATCAGCACTGGCCATGTGGACACAGGGGGTCAGGCACACACCTAGAGACGACCCCACTGAGCCAAAGAGACCTGGGGAGAAACAGGTGACTGAACCAAAGAGAGCTGAGGGGAGACAGGTGACTGAGGTTGGGGATGAGCAGAAGGTTTGAGTATTTTTGTTTTTTGGTTTCAGATTTCAACTGAGAGCTTGAAGTTAGGCCTGAGTGTGGTCCCTGAGCTTTTTCCTCTCTAGACTAGTACTCTATTCCACTTGAGCCACAGCTCTACTTCTGGCTTTTTGTTGTTGTTGTTGTTGTGGGGCTTGAACTCTGGGCCTGGGCGCTGTCCCTGTGCTCTTCAGCTCAAGGCGAGAGCTCTACCATTTGAGCCACAGCACCACTTCTGGTTATCTGGTGTTTTATTGGAGATAAGAGTCTCATGGACTTTCTTGCCAGGGCTGGCTTTGAACCACGATTCTCAGATCTCAGCCTCCTGAGCAGCTAGGATTACAGGCGTGAGCCACCGACGCCCAGCTTACTTCTGGCTTTTTTCCTACCTAGTTAATTGAAGGTAAGAGTCTCATGGACTTTCCTGCCCTAGCTGGCTTGGAACTAAGATTCTCAGATCTCAGCCTCTTGAGTAGCTAGGATGACAGGTGTGAGCCGCCCGCCCGAGTGAGTGGGTGTTTTTGTGAGGTCTAGCCACATGCACTGTGGGGGGCTGCCTGTCCCATGGCAGAGCTAGGGATGTGCCCTGGGGACATGTGCGCACTGGGTTTTTAGCTCACACCTGGCCCAACCTGCACATCCAGAAACAGAAGCCACAATCAAGTTAAGGGAAGCGGCAGGATGGGGCAGAGGACTATAGAGCAGGAGGCTGTGATGGCAAAGCAGAGCCCAGGCCTCCCCTGCTATCTCTCGACCCCTCCCTTCTCTGCAGTGAGCCCCAGCAGCAGCCGGAGTCTCCCGCGGCCACACCGGCCTCACTCACCTTCTCGATGTCCTCCAGGGTCCGGTAGTACTTGGCCTCTGTCTCCTGAATCTCCAGCAAGCAGCAGCTCCTCTTGTCATCCTCTGTCATGCCCATTTTCTAGCCGGACAAGAGATGGGGTCAGGAACCCCACAGCCCGGGCGTCACTGTGAGGCCCCATCACCCTGGGCCACAGGTCCGCCCCATGGGGTGTGGTCATGAGGTTGCTATGGGATGGGGGGATGCATGGATGCCCCTTTCCCATGGCCTGCAGTCGAGGAAACTGAGGCACAGGGACAGAGGAGGACGAGATGGGGGCCAGCACCAAGGACACAGAGGTTTCTAGAGTCACAAAGTCCTGTTCCTGATTCAGAACCTGGAGTACGGCTGCAGACCCTGTATTCAGACCCAGTACCGCCAAAAGAAAAAAAGCAAGCTGCGGTTGATGCTGTGGCTCAGGTTGGCAGAGTGCCAGCCAATGAGTGAAAACCTCAGATACTGAGTCTGGTCTCAGACTTTTAAAAAAGTGTGGGGGTGGGGTACTGGTAGCTCATGCCTATAATCCTAGCTATCAGGGGGTTGAGATTGGTGGACTGTGGTTAGAAGTCAGCCCAGGCAAGAAAGTTCCCTGAGACTCTTATCTTCAATTAACTACCAAAATAACACTACAATAGAACGTGGAGCTTTGGCTCAAAGTGGTAAAGCACTGGTCCTGAGCAAAAACAAAGCTCAGAGACCATGCCCAGGCCCTGAGTTCAAGACCCATGACTAACAAAAAAAAAAAAAAAAGGGCCAGGTGCCAGTGGCTCACGCCTGTAATCCTAGCTACTTAGGAGGCTGAGATCTGAGAATCGTGGTTCAAAGCCAGTAGCCCAGGCAAGAAAGTCTGTGAAACTCTTATCTCCAATTAACCACCAGAAGTGGCACTGTGGCTCAAGTGGTAGAGTGCTCACCTTGAGCTGAAGAATTCAAGAGACTGCAGCACCCAGGCCCAGAGTTCAACCCCATGACCGATTTAAAAAGAAGAAGAAGAAAAGAAAAGGAAAAAGAAAAGGTAAGGGCTCGGCCCTCGAATGCGGCTCCCAGCACGCTGTCCTCGGAGTCGCTGCACGGTCCCCCCAGCACTCTGGGTTCCTCCGTGATAGGCAAAGATGAGCCGGGCTGGGGGTGGGGGTGCCAGGGGCGGGGCCGCTGTTACGGAAGCCTCTAGCAGGTGTAAGGCCCACGAAAGAGTGGCTGAGGCGGTGTGCCACTCAGCTCCCTGGGAGCAGGCCAGCATTTTCTAAGGGATCTGAAAAGTCTGGGAGGCGGTAAAGACTCTTACCTGCATGTATCTAATCTGAACGCATGGAGGAATGAACAGAGATTAAACCAGTCAGCAATGTGCACTGTTCTCAAGCTGTGCTTGCAAATTCAAGGATGCCCACCCCACCGTGAGCCCATAGTCTCAGCAGGCATAGCCCAGCCCAAACTGAGACCCGGAGACAGAGGAGGAGGTGGCACTGGACCAGAGCTACCCACACACCTCCCTGCACCTCCCTACACCGGGGCCCCAAGCTGGCAGCTGCCACCCCCACATTCCATCTTCCTCTGGGAAGCCCCATCCGCCCACCTTCCCCACACACTGTCCTGCCATACCGGCCGTGCCAGGGAAACCGATGGAGCCCAGGGCCACTCCAGAGGACGGCAGCAGCAGGCACGAGCCCCTACCCGGGTGAACTGGACAGTTTATGAGTGCCAGCCCAGATCTGGGCTCTGGGACACCAGCTGGTCCCCAGGCCAGGGGAAGCATGCCCCACCCCAACCCCACCCAGGGCTCTGAAGCAACCCTGTGTCCTTCAGGACCAGGGACAGCAACAGACTCTGGGGGAGTGTCAGGCCTCAGGGGAGAGAGCTGCTGGCGCAGGTGGCTCACACCCATAATCCTAGCTTCTCAGGAGGCTGGGATCTGAGGATCATGGTTTGAAGCCAGCCCAAGCAGAAGAGTCCATGAGACTCTTATCTCCAATTAGCCACCAAAAAGCTGGAAGTAGGGCTGGACTCAAGTGGTAGAGCGCTGGCCCTAAGTGAAAACATTAGGAGAGGGCTCCAAGGTCCTGAGTTCAAGCCCGAGAACCAGCAGGAGAGGAGGAGGAGGAGGAGGAAGAAGGGGAGGAGGACGGGGAGAGGGAGGGAGAGAGAAGGGAAAGGGCCACTAGGCAGAAGTGGGGTCACTTCCGAGTGACCTGCAGGTGCCGCACATTTACTTGGACCCACAGGACCCTGCTTGCCACGACCCGGGAGCGACATGGCCCGGATGACAGCGCCTCTCTCTTCCCAACAACTGGCTGTTTTCATAGGTTTCAGGCCAGCTCCAGTGGGGAACCCCCACAGGGCTTCCCAGCCCCCATCAAAGCTGGGGAGACCCCCACCCAGCCTCCATGTCTCTCCCTATGAGCCACGTGGCACCAGGCTGGGGAACAGCCTCTCTGGGGGTCGTTTTAGGGTTTTTCTCCCAGCTTTGTTCCCCATGGCCAGATGGCTCTTGCAGATGGATGGGAGCAGGGACCTCCAAGGAAGTGAATGCATCTAAAGCCTCCACAACTGGCACGTGGCATCGTGCCCACTCTCAGGGGCCCAAGAAGGCTGTGGCCTGCCCCACCAAGCCCCCAGCTCCCTATCCCTCCTGGCAGCACCCCACAGGGTCCCACCTCCCTCCTACGCCTGGCAGCACCCCGCCTTCTGCAGAGCAGCTGCAGCGATAAACCCGGGCAGGAGCTCACTGGCGTCCGAAGATTATTAGCCAATGCCTGTGTGGAAATAAATATCTGCCAACATAAAAGACGCGCAGCTGGCTAATTGAGCCACAATCGGTCTCATCGCTCCGCACAAAGGGGTAAAATGAGTCGTGCTGGGTGAGACTGAACGCAGTTACTACTGCAGGCTCCCTGGGCGGGAGGGCCGAGAACCTCGAAGCCCTGTTAGAATTCCATGGCAACGCGGCCCTGGGGCTGGGCAGCAGGCCGCGGAGGGGCACCTCAGGGCAGCAGGTGCTCCGGCACGTGTGGCGTCAGTGCGGGCTTACCATGGGCTGCTGTACCTCCACCTTGATGATGTCCTCGTAGATGTCATCCCCGTCATCCTCGCAGGGCACGCAGTCGTAGATGTCCTCCCCCAGGTCATGCTCGCTGCACGGGGAGAGGGTGGTGAGCAACCAACGCCATGAGGGGTGCCCAGGGAGAGGACACAGCCCCGGGGGCCTGAGCCCCGGGGGCTGGGCCTCGGGTCCCAGTCTGCAACCATGGGCGCATGTGTTTGCACTGATGGCACAGTGTGTGCTCAGGACCTGCCTCAGTCTCCGAGGGACTACATCCCCAGGCCTGGACTACATAACACATCGCACACACGCGGCCACAGGCCAGGCAAGGCTGCGCTCACCCGATCTCCCACAGCTGGGCAGAGGGAGAGCCTGGCTCCTGCCCATAACCAGAGCCCTTGCCCCAGCCCACATCCAGGACCTGGGGCCCCAGTGCCCGCAGCTCGGGCCTCAGGGTCTCCCCACCCCCAAGGCCTTTGTGTCACTGCTCAGATACCCCACTTCTGCTGGTTCTCGGCTCCTCCATGGGGCGGGGGGGAGGGGGATATCCTGAGAACAGGCTGTGCTCAGAGGCCTGTGTCCCAGGCCTCAGCTCCATGGAAGGACCATCTACAGCCCTGAGGTCACTTCTGGGTGGCAGGGACAAGTGGCAGCACTTCCAGATTTTTTTTTGGGGGGGGGGATGCAGAGAAGTGACACTTGGAGGTGGTTAGCAAAGGCTTCCCCCACCAGGCAGGCCACCTAACTTTGAAATAGCAGTTGCCACTTATTAAGCAGGGCACGGGTGGTCCCTCAAGATCTCAAGAATGGGGGACACAGCTTGTTTGAGAAAGGCCTCTGTCACCAGCAGGGTCTCCCAAAGCGCCTGCAGCATCTGCAGGGAGGAATATCTAGATTTTTCTCCAGCAAGAGCCCAGGCAAGTCTGACTCCTCCACTCAAGGCCCTGGCCGCAGAGGGGTGAAGTAAGGGGTACCGCGGGGCCAGAGGACAATGCTAGCGGGCCCCTTTCCATTCCTTCCCCTCCAGGGAACTGATGCCAGGGTGCCCAACGGCCTCTTGTCACTCAGGACACATGGAGGGTGGCACTGAGCGCCCAAGGACCTCCCTACTGACTCATCCCCAGGGGCCACCCTGGGTGGCCTGACAGCTGTCTCTGTAACTGTTCCAAAAATCACCTTCTCTGCCTCTCCAGAGGACAGCACCCAAGTATGTGTCCCACTGCTCTGTCCACCAGGGGGGGCTGCAGAGTCCTTTTTTACAGGTGCTGGCCAAACACAAATTTCTATCATGCCATAGAACAGGGGTCTCTATGCGTCCCTCCCTTTCTCCTTGCCTCCCTCCCTCCTACCTTCCCTCCCCAGCTCAAACTGCAGTCCAGAGAATCCTGGCTGTGCCTCCAGACCATGGAACTTGACAACCACAGAGAGTAGAGGCCATCAGACCAGAGATCACACTGGAGACAACACATGAGCTTCGCCCCGCCAGGCCAGGCGGGAAGAAGTGGCTTTGGCTGTGACATATCCCCTGGCCGGGAACATGGATAAAAACAATGGAAAGAGGAGCCTGGGATGGAGACCCGAAAGTGCACACCCCCTCTGTAAACGGGGGTCGATCTGAACTGATGGCAGGACTTGGTCTAACCAAGACTCCATGAACCAGCCAGAACCAGCTCAGCCGTGGCTTCTGCCCCGACGCCTTGGACCTGACGGGGCCCCGGCCCCGCTCAGTCTTCAGGTTCCAGAGATCCTGTCCCCAGTACTGTAGGGGTGCCATGCTCTGGACCCTCGGAGGCGTGTGCAGAGCAACACAAGGGGGAGGCGGTGAGGGTCCCATCACAGCCCAAGGGGGCAGTGGGGTCTCAGGCCATTAGGATGCTGCCACACAATCAAAGCCGAGTCAGCCTCTCCCCCCACCCCTGGCCAGCGCCTTCTGCTGCGTACACACCCGTACCTGGCGCACCCCAAAGCCCAGCACTGAGACACCAACACTCAGAGTGTATTGCTGAGGTTTGTAAAGACAAATGTATGCTGACCCGCGACCCCACCTGTGTGACTCATGCCCCGTTGATGAGTGGAAGGCGTCACCCCGTGCTCCCCTGCCCTGCCCTCCCCCCCCCCGCATCCTCCCACGGCACACCGGGGTCTGGGGCAGAACACGAGGTGCAGTGCTAGGTCCTGGCTTCTGCCCCCTGCATCCCGTCTTGGGGACACCAACTTCCCCATGGGCGCTGGCCCGGACCGCACGCAGCCCTCATTGGCAAGTCTGCTGCATGGCAAACATTTGTGACGCAGTCTCTGTTTCCACTGGCTTGAGACAGGGTCTCACTATTTGCCTAGTCTTGCCTCAAACTCAGCATCCTCATGCCTCTATCAGCAAAGGGCTGGGACTACAGGCATGAGCCGCTATGCCTAGTTCCTTCTTGATAGACATGTGGGCTCCTTTCAAGAGTGTGAATAAAAGCCTCTACATGATCATTCAAGCCCTGTGCCCTGTGCATGTGTGCGCGTATATGTGTATGTGTGTGTGTTCCTGCATAGCATGGAGGAGGAAATTGGGGGTGGGGGTGGGGGGAAGAACACAAATGGTTTCACTTCTTCAGGAAATAACCTTCGACCGGAAGTGAACTGTGGGGTCAAAGGAAAGGGGTGTGTTTAACTTCATAAACCACTGCCAAAGGCCTTCCCAAAGTGACCACAGCCTCTTCACCCGCACCAGCAGTGTGCATAAAGATCCAGCTGTCCCACGCCCCTCCAGCCCCCGTGCTGGCCCGTCTTTATCATCTCAAACGCCACGGTGCCTACAAAGTCAAACACCACTGCAGTTTATGTGGCATCCATCTGATGGCCGCTGACCCTGAGGTTTTTCTCTGTGTTTATTGTGTACCTTTCTCTTTGAAAAAGGTTGGCCCAAGACTCTGGTTCATTTCTAAAGATTGTCTCTTGTTCTCGTTGAATTCTAGGAGTTCTTCACATCTTGTGGATCCATTGCTTTATCCTGTGTGGTTTGTGATCCTTCCACCGGTCTCTAGCTTGCTCTGTACTTTCTTCCTATATTTTGATGGCCATTCATTTCCAGGTTAGTGAAGACTGATTTACCAATTGTCTAATCTCTCTCAGCAAAAGTGTACAGTTCAATCACAGAACATTTTTAGAATTTAACAAGTATTGGCCTCTTCAATTTTTTTTTTTTTTTTTGGTCAGATGTGGGGCTTGAACTCTGGGGCTGGGCACTGTTCCTAAACTCTTCAGCTCAAGGCTAGAGCTCTACCACTTGAGCCACACCTCCAATTCTGGCTTTTTCTGTGTATGTGGTGCTGAGGAATCAAACCCAGGGCCTCATGTATGCAAGGCAAGCACTTTACCACTGAGCCACCTTCCCAGTCCTGGCCTCTTTAAATTTCTTTATCTAGCTGGGTGCCAGGCGCTGGTGCCTGTGATCCCAGCTACTTCAAGAGGCTGAGGGCTGAGGGTTTGGGTTTGAAGCCAGCCTGGAAAGACAAATCTGAGACTCTAATCTCCATCTAACGAGCCAGAAGTGGAGGTATGGTTCAAGTGGCAGATAAGAGAACCAGCTCTGAGGGGAAAAGCTAAGCAAACGCACAAGGCTGTAAGTCCAAGCCCAAGTGTCAGCACAAAACTAAATAAATTGAGCCGGGCGCTGGTGGCTCACGCCTGTAATCCTAGCTACTCAGGAGGCTGAGATCTGAGGATCGCGGTTCAAAGCCAGCCCGGGCAGAAGAGACAGTGAGACTCCTATCTCCAATAAACCACCAGAAAACTGGAAGTGGCGCTGTAGCTCAAGTGGTAGAGCGCTCGCCTTGAGCTGAAGAGCTGAGGGACAGCGCCCAGGCCCAGAGTTCAAGCCCCACGACTGACCAAAAAAAAAAAAAAAACCTAAATAAATTGCTTTATCTGCCTCCTTCATCTCTCCTCCTTCTGGGACTCCCAAGTCACCCGTATTGTCCTTCTCTTGTTATTTAGGGTGTGATTTCCACTACACCGTCTCAAGCACGGTGACTCTTCCCCTGCCACCTGCAACCTCTGCGACTGACAACACTGCGCGGGACCCTCGGTAACAATCCCCGCATGTCTGCCGCGGTGCCCCCTCTGCCAGTGGCTTGCCACGTGCTTTCTTCTGAGCCTTTGACCGTACTTATACACCTGCTGTGGCTGTTCATTTCACAGCCAACTTGGATGGGCAAGGCAGTGCCCAGACAGTGGGTAAAGTCTGACTCCTGGATGTGACTCCCAGGGGATTGGGGAGGGAAGGCCTTAGCCCTACCCTCGAGCGGGGCCTCATGTTCTCTTGCCTGTGGATGTTGGGGACTCTGGTTCTTGGGCCCCTGGACGCTGGGCCCTACACCAGCCCCATCTCCCTATCTTCTCACCTGTGAACCTCCGGGATGGGATCTGGTGGTGGGCAAAGGGGTCACTAGCGTGCACCCTTCAAGGGGTCTGCTGGAGCTCTGGCCGGTTGGCCTCGGTTGTCTGCACAAGGCCACAGATGCTAGGGCCCCACTCTCGTTTGTCCCTCATGGGAATACGTCTCCAGTTTCTCTCAGCTTTTGACTTGTGTCCAGTGAGTACATACCCATGCGTGTGCACACACACACACACACACACTTTGTAATGGCTAGCCACTTAGAAGTTAGCTTGACCATATCACAGGGGAGAGTCACAGCCTGGATGCAGGGTTTGTAGTCCCCCAGCACCCCATTCTGCAGCAGGGTAACCTGAGTGGCAGAGAGGTGAGCAAACAGGTCTCCATTCAGTGGCCAAAGCCCCCACTGTTCTACCGTGAGACCCCCATGGAGAAGCTATGGGTGACTGAGGTTCAGGGGGGCTCCAAGCCCCACACCGATGTACCCAGAATAGGATAGGCCTTAGAACTTAGACATGGAACACCTCAAGAGAGCCCCCCTTACACATGCTCACCATCTTGTCCTGAGCCGGCCTTTCCCTCCCAAAGTCAGGACTCGAAGGAGTCATTGTTTTTTCTTCTTTTACTTTAGTGCCAGTACTGGGGCTTGAACTCCGGGCCATGTACTCTCTTGGCTTTTGTGCTCAAGGCTAGCACACTAACCCTTGAGCCACAGCTCCACACTTGCAGCCTTTTGCTGGTTCATTGGAGGTAAGAGTCTCATGAACTTTCCTGCCCGGGCTGGCTTCAATCCATGATCCTCAGATCTCAGCCTCCTGAGTAGCTAAGATTACAGGCGCAAGCCACTGTCACGCAGAGAAACCCCCATTTCTTTCGGAGTTTCACACATCACTTGGCACCACTTCTCCTAATTTGCCGGTCACTGGGGTTAAACGCAGCGGGAAAGCTGGGGCCAGCATGTTACTTGGGGCTGTGAAGCCTCAGACAGCCCTGCAGCCCCCATGCCCGCCTCTGAGCACCCGAGGCTGCCAAGAGCTGGCGGGAGACTCTGCTCCCTGCAGCGTCCTCGGCTGACCCCTCTGCACAGTGCCAGGGGAACGCTCAGAAGCGGACTTCCTACCCGCGCTGATGCCAACCTGCATTTACACCAAACACTCTCCCGACCACTGTTTAATTCAGGTCAATGAGCATTGAGAATGCAGACTTGCACATTATAATGTTCTTAGACATTATAAATTCATAGAACCAAAATTTCACTGTGCATCAAAAAAGAGGGGGAAATAAAAGGAGTGGTCAAGAAGTATTTTTTGCTGAGTGCCAGGGGCTCATGCCTGTCATCCTAGCTACTAAGGAGGTTGAGATCTGAGTATCACAGTTCAAAGCCAGCCTGGGCAGCAAAGTCCGTGACCCTTTTATCTCCCAGTAACCACTAGAAAACTGGAAGTGGTGCTGTGGCTCAAGTGGTGGATTGCTTGCCTTGAGCTGAAGAGCTGAGGGACAGCACCCAGGCCCAGAGTTCAAGTCACACAACTGACCAAAAAAATTTTTTTCCAAGAAAAAGAAAATTGAGACTCAAAATATATTTATTAAAACAGTACTGAGCAGCTTGTGGTTTAAGCCTATAATCCTAGCTATTCAGGAGGCTGAGATCTGAGGATCACAGTTGGAAGCTACCCTGACAAGTCTATGACACACACACACACACACACACACACACACACACACTATTTCTCTCTCTCTCTCTCTCTCTCTCACACACACACACACACTCTATTTCTCTCTATCTCTCTCTCTCACGCACACACACACACACACACACACACACTCTTTTCCCCTTGGGTTTTCGCAGTGTCAGGGATGGAACACAAGTCCTCTCCCACTGAGCCACACCTCAGCCTCAAACAGCAGCGTGTGGAGGCACTTCTGGTTTTGGGGGGGAATGCGAGGAGCCCGCGGACTTGGTGCCGAGGTGGTCACAGCCCAGCTGTGGCCTTCTGAGGATTTAGGGATCTGCTGACTATGAGAAAAGCCAAGAATGAATGCAGGAAGAGGCCTGCACCGGGCCGGGCCGCAGCTGCCCCTCCCTGCCCTGGGACCCCCTCCCCGCTCCCGCCCTCTCCCTCCTCCCGCCCCCGCTGCTGCCCCGGCAGTGATGCTCAGCCCCAGCAGTGATCCCTGTCCTCACCGTCGGCCGGAATGGCCCAGCCCAGAGAATGAACCCCGTGGACATCCCAGGCCTCCCCTCCCCAGCCTGCAAAACCACAGGAAACAAACAGATCAATTCTGCCCTCTGGTCCTGGCACACTGGCATTTATAGAAAACATAAAACATCCTCCTGGCAGGCCCCGGTGCCCGCCGCGCTGCGCGGCCCCGGGCCGGCTGTGGCTGGCAAGGAACTTGTTACTAAGGAAACGGAATCGGTCCTCGCTGGGCCTCGGTGCCACCGGGCAGTGGTTCGTCTCAGGACTGGGGAGCGGGGGGGGGCAGTGGTTCATCTCAGGACTGGGGAGCGGGGGGGATCAGTGGTGGGTCAATGTTTGGGGACGGGGCTGGGGCCAGGGGACGTCTCCTCCCCGTACACCCCCACCCCGCCCTGCACATGGCTCCTACTCTGTCATGTGAATCCTACTCTGTGACCAGCAAGGCACTTCCCCTCTCCCAGCCTTATCTCCTCACTCAACTACAAGATGGGCCTTGAGCTCAGCCTGTGGTGTCCAGAAGGCCTGGCCTGTGGCGTCCAGGGCCTTCATGAAAGCAGAGACCAGGCCTGGCAGGCTGGGGAACAGAACAAACCCATCCATGATCACTGCTCCTCATCACCGCCCCCCCCCCACACACAGGTCATCAAGTGATGTGCTGCCCTATCATGTCCCTTCTGAGGAACCTGGAACAAATCAGGCAAGTGGTGAAGACACACTCAGCCCACCTGGCATGGATGAGGATGCTGCTTGGAGATCACCACTGGGATGGGTTTTGTAGAATGAAGAGGAGTCTAGCAGTCAGTACAGGAGATGCGTAGGTCACAGCACTTAAGTACCACTGCTATGATCTGCTTGTTAAAAGCATTATACATTTGGGGCAGGGGAGGAGCACTGGGGTTTGAACTCAGGGCCTCAAACTTGCTAGGCAGGTGATCTACCACAGAGCCACGCTCTAGCCTTTTTTCACTTTAGTTATTTTTCAGGTAGGGCCTCAGGCTTTTTGCGTAGGGTCAGCCTTGAACCAAAATCCTCCTGCCTACAGTCCACATAGCTGGAGATACAGGTGTGTTCTACCATGCCCAGCTCATTGGTTAAGATGGGATCTCAGTCCCTCCCAACACACATCCCAGGCTGGCCTCACACTGTACTCCTCCCCAAGGACCTGGGATTATAGGTGTGAACTATAGTGCCTGGCTCTCTACAGCCATATTTCTGTGGGTTCAAGTCAGTGCTGACTGCAAAGTGACAGGAGAATGCCTTGAGCTCCCCACTCCATGCTGCCCCCTCCTACCACCGCCCAGCCCAGCCCAGCCAGCTGCTCTCTGCTGCCCGCTGGAAAACAGCAGCAGGCCTGGGCCCGTCTTTAAGGCGCCCCTTCCACTCTGCTTCCATGCCCTGCAGAGACCATGTGATACAGGAGCAGAGAGCCCCCATGGCCACTTGGCCCCGAAAGCACCGCGGTGAACTAGCTATTACAGGTGGAGATACGTGGGCATCCTGTCCGCGGGCTGCACACACTGAACGTGTAGCAGAGCGGGGCTGGGGCTGCCCCGCGTACACCCGTAATGGGGAGGCTACTCAAGCCCCAGGCCAGGGACAGCTGAGGCCTGCCATGGCCACGCCATGCGGGAGAAGCAGGCAGGCGTGTGGAGACAGGACCGAGGGCAGCGGGCAGGGCAAGGCCACCAGCCACCACCATGGAAGTGACCCAGAGGGTGGAGAGGAAGTCCCACCCCTCCCCAGCTCTACAGCCACCCCTGGCTGACCACAGCACAGGAGGGCTGGGCCATGCGCACAGGCCAGGCTGAGACCCCACTGGGCTCGGGACTGGGCAGGGATGGGCCTGGCAGACAGGGCAGTGTGGTGAGTCCCTGTTTTGGCAGTCTGTACTTCACAAGACTGTCCGGACAGCACCGTCTCCAGGAATCCGCCTGCCCTCCTGGACTCACAAAGTGTAGCATCACTTGATGGTGGGGGGCGGGGGGTACTTCAGACCTGAAGCCACAAAGGTGCCAGGTGCCAACCTCATGCCAGGGACAGAGGCAGACTCACCACAGCCCTGACACTGGCAGCGGTGGTTAGGTGATGGCCTTCTGCATCAGACAAACCAAACACAGCTCTACCCTTAGCAGCAGTGAGCCCTGAGCCAGTGTAGGGCTCCATCTCCCTGCCCTGCCCGGTAAGAAGGCACTGGGCAGCCCAGGACCATCAGCTCATTCCTGTAATTCTACCTACTCAGGAGGCTGAGATCTGAGGACCACGGTTCAAAGCCAGCCCGGGCAGGAATGTCTAGAAGACTCTGATCTCCAATTTACCACCACCAAAAAACAAAAACGCTAGAAGTACAGCTGTGGCTTAAGCAGCAGAACAACAGCCTTGAGTGAAAAGGTTAGGGACAGCACCCAGGCTCTGAGTTCAAGCACATGTTCTCTCTCTCTCTCTCACACACACACACACACACACACACACACACACACACACACACACACACAGTCTCCTTGTGTTCAGTACGGTACATACAGAAAACACCTGGCAGAGGCAAGCTCCTTGCAGACCGGCCTCAGGCATTCCATGTGATCAGTTCCCATGGTCAGGCCTCTCACATACCCTGAGGACCAAGACACCCTGGAACAGTGTTTGAAGGAAACATAGGATGCCAAGAAGCAGCCCAGATTAGGCCACACGTGTGCTCTGTGTTTGCTGCAGGCCACGGGGAGGCTGCCCTGCCCATGGATGGTGCTGAAGAAAGCAAACCCTGGCCACTCAGCCCCCACCCCCCACCCCAGTAACGCTGGGCTCCTGAGAACTTGGGGGCAGTTTGTAAATACTGGCTTTGGGCAAGGTGGGCAGAGAGGGGCTCCGGTTGGGATGAGGGCTCCAGGCAGGGTGCAGGGAGTTACTCTCTGTTCCCTGGTGCTCAGCTGTTAAGGGGCGCTGCACAGAGAGGCTGAAGCCCAGGGTCCGGGCCATTCCCAGGCTACTGCCAGCAGTCTACACACCCCAAACCCACAGGAGCACCTGTCCACCCATTCACCTTCAAAATGACCCCCAACGACGCCAGTGCGGGGTGTTGAAAGCTGCGGAGGTGTTTCATGACTTATGAAGCACGGTCCTACGCAGGCAGACAAATGACGGTCCCTGCTGTGGCACAATGACACGGAAGGACAATGACATCACAGCCAAGCTGAGCAAGGCCACCACACCGACTGGACGCTCACAGTGACAGCCGGCCGGGAGGACAGCACCACTGCGGACAGAAGCTGGGGCCCTCGAAGGAGCTGAAGGGACACGAGGCAAGGTCCACGCGGGCCACGCTGGCCTGAGCCCAGGCAGACGCTTGTCCGGGCTTTCCATGGCACTGGCCTTCTGCCCACACAGCGGCCACGCCCCGTCTGAGATCCCTGCCTGTGGCGCTGTAGCAGAGTGGCCTAGGGCTCCGGGGCCTCCCCTTCCAAGCTCTAGGATGCTGCCATGGACCAGGCCACGACAGGCCGCCCCGCACGCAGCCTGGGAAGGTGGGGTAGGGGGGGCTCCCTGCTCCTCCTGCGTGGACAGAGGCCCTCCTTCGGCACTCTGGCCTCATCAGCACCCGTGAGGTCCTGCAGTGAGAGCGCTTCCTCGGGACGCATCCCCGGCCCCAGCACCTCTGCCCCGCACGCTCCCACCCTCCCTCTTCAGAGAAGCCTGCGGACCCCAGCCCATGCACCCCCTCCCCACCCTGCTCTGCTCCTGCGCACGGTGCCTAAGTCTCCCTGCCCCCAGAGCAGCCGTTATGCAAATTCAAGGTAGTGATGGTTAGAGCAATTTATAAACAAGCCTCTCTCCTTTTGGGCTTCTTTTGCTTAATAAAGCACTTTTAAGTGGCTATATTTTTGTGTTGGTGTTCTTCAAGCAGCTGCTCTTATTATTTTGATTACACATTATTCCGTGATCTCAAGGGCCGGCTTAGAAAACTTGGAAAACTAACCCTAGTCCAATGCAGCTGTTCACAAAGGGAGGGGGGGTGTTTCTGCTCCTGGGAAGGTGGCTTGGATCCCAGGCCCCTCTGCACCGCCCGCTAGCCCAGGCCAGGGCTGCCAGGGCACCCTGCAGGGATGACTGGAACCAGGCTGAGAGAAAACCACACCCCGAGTCAAGAGAATGCGTGTAACAGAAAAGACGGCCGGTCTACTACATCTGCCACAGATCCATTAGGCTCAATGAAACATTATTCTTTTGTTGTTGCTGTTTTTGTAGGACTGAGGTTTAGAACTCGGAACCTCGTATTTGCTAGACTGGCACTCTACCACTTAAGCCACAGCTCCACTTCCAGATTTTTGGTGGTTCATTGGAAATAAAGAGTGTCACAGTTTCCTTCCTAGGCTGACTTTGAACCATGATCCCCAGATCTCAGCCTCCTGAGTAGCCAGGGCTGCAGGCGTGAGCCACTCATGACAGTTCATTTTTACCATTGCACGTTCACCCTGGCCCAGCCTCAGACCTCTATCCTCCTTTTCCTATGCCTTCCACGTGGCCAGGATCAGCTCAAACCAGACTCATTTGTGAGGCCCCATGTTCAAACTCCAGTACCCCAAATCATCATCATCATCATCACCATCGTCATCCACTTTTTCCTTTCTACTTTCTGACCTGGCTAATCACATACATGGCTCACGTTTGACTTGGCTGCACACCTAAGTTCTTCCTGACAGATAGCCTATGGCAGCCCCAGCTCACCCTGAACCCAAGGGCAGCATCCACCTTCCTAGTGGCCCCACGAGGCAGGTACAGAAAAGGGAACTTAGGTATAGTAAAGGCTCCAGAGTGCCCCTGTAGGAAGAGCCTACAGTGGATATGGGGTTCCGCCCTCAACAGACACCCAGCGCTGGGCCAGGGGGGCAGAGGCAGCCTGTGCTCACCCCTCGTCAGCCCCGCCACACTGTGTGCTCTCACCTGCCCCATACAGTGTAAGGTCTCAGGCCACGGGCTGGCTCACCTCCATTTTCACACTCCAGCCCCCTGGCCCCTGCTGGACAAACATTGCTTAGAAACCAGGTGATTGATGAATGAATGAATGAACACTAGTCATCACAGTCCTTCACTGGTCCAAACCCACACCCACCAAGCACCCTGGGGGAAGAGATAGGCCACCTCTGAGACTCAGTGCCCACGTGCGGATCTGAGGCTGGGGTGGCCAGGAGAGTCCTGTGGACTGGTCTGGTCTGCCCTCCTGGATGTCTGTGCCTTTCTCCCCAGCCGCCCTGCCCCCCTCTCCCCTCCCCAGCACAGTGTAGGTAAGAAATGGCAGATCTGTTTGTACAACAGCTAAATATCAATACCAGGTCCACAGAGACAGGATGCTAGGAAATCTTGCTTTTCAGTGAAAGGAGAACATGAAAAATTTATTAAACTAGAGCCACTGGGACCAAAACCGCAAGTTAAAGATTCAAATTCATTCCCCTCCCTGTAATTTATGGTCTGCTTTTTGCAGTAACTGCAATCCTAAAGATTAAGAAGGCTCATTCGTAATGTCACAGAAGACCACTGGGCTGGGCAAGGCCACATATCCCCAACTCATTTTGCCAGGAGACCAATGCCATGTTGTTTTAGAGCAAATAAAAGGCGGGGGGGGAGGGGGGGAAGGCTCCCAGGCTCAAGGCCTGACTCACCATGTAAAAAATTCTCAAAACTAGCCAGGCACCAGTGGCTCACGCCTATAATCCTAGCTACTCCAGAGGCTGAGATCTGAGGGTCGCAGTTCAAAGCCAGCCCAGGCAGGAAAGTCCCCAAGACGACTCATCTCCAAGAAACCACTCAAAACCCCAGAGGTGGCGCTGTGGCTCAAGTGGTAGAGTGGTAGCTTTGAGCACACAGAGGCTTAGGGGCAGCGCCCAGGCCCTGAGTTCAAGCCCCACAACCAACAACAACAAAAACAACAAAAGGCTTTGCTACAAATCCTCAAGCTGAACATGTCCCACAAGCCGCTGGGAAGGGGCCTGCCTGGCCTGCGTCTGCCCCCCACTGGGAAGGGGCCTGCTTGGCCTGCGTCTGCCCCCCACTGGGATGTGAGTGTGCCCAGTCCACACTCAGATTTCCCGCCAGAGGCCAGTAAGGCTGGGGATCTGTGCCTTCCAGAAGCATCCCTCGTAGCCAGCAGAGAAGGACAGCAACCTGCAGCCCTGGTTGTGGAAGGCACACACCCCCCAGCCTGAGAGTGGAGGTCTAGGAGAGATGGCACCACAGGATCCACCCTCAGCACTGGCCTGTCTCCCAGATCTCTCAGGGCACGACTTGGGGGCACTCTGTGGCTAACGGGTCAGTGACGTCTCTTCCTCAGAGCTTTTCCTTCTCTGTCAAGTGGAGAAAGCAGGTGGGCAGGTGTCACCTAGAGCTGTGCGGTGGGGAGCAGGCGCACTGGCCCCCAACGCTGTCGTCCTTCCTGGGTTGCCATGGCTGGCTTTGGAAACTTCTGGTTTGTAAGAGACATTTAACCGCCTAATCCTGCTATGTTCCCTAGATGACCAGAGGCCCGCTGAGGGTGGGGGCGCTGTGGGTGGCGATGCCAGCCAGGTGGGGCACGGGAGGCCTCCCAGAGCAGGGGCCCTGAAGACCAGGATGTGGAAGATGAGAAACATTTCTGAGGTGAAGAATGCCAGGAATGAGGGAGGCGGAGGGGAGCAGAATCCCAGCCCAGTGCTCAGTAAGCACTGCCTCTACGGGGAGCAGAGGACAGGCCTCAGGCCCCTGGACTCCCTCCTTGGGCCCGTTCTTCCGGGAGCCCTTCCTTCCGCTGGCCCTGGGACTCCATTCCCCACTGGGTCCACCTGCTACGGAGGCCCTAGGTGTCGGAATACACGCTTTGTGAAGTTTTCTACGTCTCTCTCCAACTCCTGAGACTGGCCGGGGTGCAGTGGGGTCTGGACAGAGGAAGGCTCCAGGCCCTGGCATACCATTCCTTGTTCCTCCCCCTTTGGAGTGCTCTGTAACCCACGAGGGGTTGACCAGATGTCCTACCTGTGGATTGACCGTAGACCCTGTGACCGCCTGCTGGGGGGAGCTCGACTAGGCTCGCTCTGGAAAATTATTTCACAGAACTGCACGAGACTGGGCAGCCAGGTGGCTGCCTGTGCTGAATCTGGGCTGCCTTTGCACTCATATAGTGAGAGATCCTGCAGGAGCAAACTCACTGTGCCCTAGGGGCAGCTTCGGGGGTGCGGCGGGCCCCATCCCCAGCACAGAGGCACAGCCACAGCCAGGGAGGGAGCTCCATAACCAAGCATTACTTTCCCCTGCCCAGCCTGAGCTGAGAGGAAGGGGGAGAGAGAACTGGTAGGAGGCTGCCCAGAAGGAATGCACAGTTTATCTATGAACAAAGAAACACTGTCTCAGACAAGAACGAGGCAGGCAGGTGGTCAGGAAGCCCAGAGGGGCTCCAATGAGCATCTGGGGGGGTTGCCCGGGGGACACAGGGGACAAGCCCAGGGCTGGGTATGTTGGATCCCTCCTCAACAGGATGGAGTTTCTCATGTCTTCCATCCCAGCATCCTAGCTCAGCCAGGCCTCAGGCCCTTCCCTGCCAACAACAGGCCTGCAGAGCTACGCCAGGGACTTTAGGTCCCTTTAGAGAAATAGCACAGCTTGGAAATGGCTGTGCGCAGGTGTAACTAAGAAATCCTTAAAGAGAGACAGATATGTGGGTAACGAGGGGTCAGCAAGAGATGGGGACACATCTCCCCCACTGCTGCCACCCCACAGAAGTAAGAACCTTCCCCTCTCCCCAGCCCCGTGCAGGAAGCCCACAGGACCTGTGGCCACCGGCTCTACCACCAGTCAAGCTGGTGGCCTTCTAGAAGGCAACGGCTGTGTGATTAGGGCTGCCCGTGCTTGACACTAAGAAGCAGCCACCGCCAAGGGCAGCTCTGCCTGGAGGGTGGTGCCGGGCTCCCCTCGAATGCTGGGCCCCGGGGACCTCTTGTCACCCCTGCCCTGTGCCTTCCGTCTCCCTCCTTACTCGGCCAGCTCCTCCAGGCTGCGGTAGACGTCATCATCGCTCTCCGCGGTCTCCTCCGAGGGAAAAGGCCTGTGGAGAGAAGGAGGTGTGAAGACAGTTGCAGATCCACGGCTGGCCGGCCTGGGGCTGCCCAATCGATCCCAGGGGCCTGTGTGGCCCTGGAGAGCATCACAGGCTTGCAGGCAGTAGACACTGAACACCAGGGAGGGGCTGAGGGGGAAGCCCTGAGCCACAGATGGGAATCAGCCCCTCCAGGGGCCCCAGACCCCCCACATTCCACTAGCAAAGGAGGGTCCTGGGCAGGGGGAGGGAGAGGGAGCACCGGCTTTTGTCTTTTGTCACCATGTTGCTGTCACCTGCATAGCAGTCACATTGTGGAAACTGGATGTAGGGTACCCTGGACACCCTACTGTTCAATGCGGGGTGGGGGGACAGGTGGCCAGCACCAGCTGCCCTCCCCCAGGAGAACATGGGTGGTGGGAACTCAGGGAGGCTGCCTGCCTGCTGACAGCACAGTCCTCAGGGTCCAGCCCATAGTCAGGACAAGCCCTGACAGGCTGAAACCAGTCTCAGCTGCCCTAGTGTGAGGCTCTGCTGTCTCCTCCTGGCTCCAAGCAGGCGCAGTGTGCAGACCTGGTCTAAAGGCCATGACTGGAAAGCTCTGGTCACCAAGAAACATGTCAAGGGAGAGGTCCTTCCTGCCACCACAGCCACAGGGGCATGCCACAACTGCACCACTGCACCAACCCCTCCGTCCTGGACCGACTGTGTCCCTAAGTGGCCTGACCCAACACTGCACCCCCTCCAGCCAGCACCTGAGGGCAGCCGACGCCTCTGTGGCTGTCTTGGCCACCATCTCCTCACTGGAGGACCCCACCAAATGAACTGCCTCCAAGCTGTCAAAACCTAGAGGACAGAGTTGGGAGGCAGTGGCTCACGCCTGTCATCCTAGCTACTCAGGAGGCTGAGATCTAAGGATGGAAGTTTGAAGCCAGTTCAGGCAGGAAAGTCCATGAGGTTCATATCTCCAATGAACCACCTGCCCCCATCTTAAGTCTCATACTGTCAAGGGACTCCTGCATGCATGTGTAAAATTAAAATCTTTTTCTCTTGTGTCAACTGAACTCATAACCAGCGAAGGTTCTAGGAAGGATGGAAAGAAGCAATGACTCATTTCCTACAGTCCCAAATTTTCACCTTCTTGCCACCATCTACAGCTGACAGGGAGGCTCCCGTGGGCAGAGCACCCTGTGGGAGCTGGGCACAGGCTCCCGAGGGACCATTAGACCAAGAGGGAGGCCAGGCAGAAAGCCTGGGGGAGGCCAGGCCAAACCCACGCATCTCTCAGAGAGACACTTGCCTGTTTAAAAAAATCCAACCTTCCCAGGCCCCAGTGGCTCACGCCTATAATCCTAGCTTCTCAGGAGGCTAAGATCTAAGGATCGAGGTTCAAAGCCAGCCCGGACAGGAACGGTCATGAGACTCTTATCTCCAAATTAACCACCAGAAAACCAGAAGTGGTACTGTGGCTCAAACGGCTGAGTGCTCACCTTGAGCTGAAGAGCTCAGGGACAGCGCCCAGGCCCAGAGTTCAAGCCCTACAACTGACAAAAAAAAAAAAAAAGAAAGAAACAAAAAACTCCCTGCAGCCCCACAGGCCAGTTCAAAGACAGCAGCCTTGCTCTGTGCCAGTGGGAAGTGTCTCCTCGCCAGGGGTCAGGCTGACAGTCACAGGACACAGACATTCAAGCAGGACAGGGGCTGCCCTCCACCAGCGAGAGTGCACGGAGCTGGGCTGCAGTCCCAGGCCAACCGTGCTGTGTCACAGACCTGCAGGGGACCTCAAGCCTGAGGCCTCTGGTCCGTGTGCCCCCGACCCCATGGCTCCAACCTCAGTAGCCCACAGATGAGGACACAGTGTGCTCCAGATGGAACTCTCCCGGTGGGCTCCATCCCGCTCCTCGATGCCACTCTAGCCTCACACCCATCACCGTGACGGTGGAGGCATGTATCCTCGGGTCACAGGCCACCATGATGCCCTGGCTAGCAGGAGACCCTAAAGGAATTCCCTAAAGGAATTCACTCTCCCCTACCATACGACAGAGCACAAATCTCGATGCAGAGCCCTGCACAGGGCTGAGCAGCCAGTGTGGTAACTTATCTACCAGCCAGCTAAAGAACTGGTCCCCACACAAGTGACCAGAGAAGAGGCTGCAAAGACTCATCCAGGCTGACTTAGACACCAGAGGCAGAGCGCTTTCTCCCTTTCAGGCTGAAACCCCACTGCCAGAACAGGCTCCCTGCGGTCCTGTCTCTCTCCAAATGTCACATCAGCCATGTCCACTCTCTCCAAATTTTCACTTTATTTTTTATTCTTTATATTTTTTTGTCAGTCATGGGACTTGAACTCTGGGCCTGAGTGCTGTCCCTCAGCTCTTCAGCTCAAGTCGAGCACTCTACCACTTGAGCCACAGCGCCATTTCCCATTTTCTGATGGTTAATTGGAGATAAAGAGTCTATGAACTTTGCTGCCCAGGCTGGCTTGGAACTGCGATCCTCAGATCTCAGCCTCCTGAGAAGTAGGATTTCAGGCATGAGTCACCAGCACCTGGCTTGAGAATTTTTTTTTCATTTTCAAATTAACATATATTTTCCAACTAGTACACAGAAGCTAAATCTGCTCCAACCCCAAGTATCAGTCTCATCTGGGCTACTTCCTGTCATCCAGGAAAATTAGCTCTGGAGACATCATTACAGCCCCTGAGCCCTGTTCACCAAGAGCATTTCTGCATCTGGGTTCCTAACAGAAAGGTGGTGTCGCGGGGCGTTGGCTGCTATAGAAAGATACAGGTGTCTCGCACCTGTCAATCCTAACTACTCAGAAGGCTGAGATCTGAGGATCTCAGTTCAAAGCCAGCCCAGGTAGGAAAGTTCATAAGACCCTTATCTCCAATTAACCACCAAAAATAGGCCAGAAGTAGAGTTATGGCCAGCCTTGAGTTAAAAAAAAAAAAAAAGCTACAGGATAGATAGCAATTAGGTCTCTAGTTCAAGTCCCAGTATCAGTGTGCATGCATGTGCGTGCACACACACACACACACACACAGAATTGGTGCCCACCAAAATAACACAATAGTAATCTCAAGATTTGTGGTCTCAATTTCTTGAAATGAGCATGCATGAATGATTTTCCTAAATTTCTCCCTGCTCTGCCTCTTCCAGTATCCCAGTTCTGCACCTCTTGTTGTCTCCTTCACCTGCCCTGCCCAGCAGAGACAAAACACAAGACTGTTAAGATGAGAAAAATTATACAGCATCACTCTGTGGGGCCACAAAGGCCCTAGAGAGTGGAATTGTAAATCCAATTAATTTCTGTCACAGCCAAACAAAGACAAGCCGATTGCCAGGATGGGAAGAGCAGCAGAGAGAGACAGCCTGCCAGGGCCATATAGGACTCAGAGCCAGGAGGGGGGGGGGATCTTTATGATGAGGTGAAGGCTGTACAAGCTAGCTGGCCCCCTTCCAGTCCTCTCTCTCTGCTCAGCCTCCATTGCCTACTCCACCTCCAGCCTATGCACAGCTCAGCCCGTGCCTTGCCCTCCCATGCACCCAAATCCTAGCATCCTCCAGGCTTAATGCAGCTCCACTCATGTGAGAAGGTTTGACCACTCTCTCAGCCCTGGTCTACCACTAGAATGGGGTGGACGGATGAACCAACAGATGGTGGGTGGGCCAACAGATGGACAGATAAGTGCATCAGTAGACAGTGGGAAGGGTAGTTGGGTGAGGTGGATAAATGGGTGGGTGGGTAGATAAATGGATAAATGGATGCATGGCTGGATAGACTACAGGTGGACAGATAGATCAATAGGCAGATAGCTACTTGAGTAGATGGGTGGGTGGATGAATGGTGGTTAATGAGTGAACAACTGGACTGGACTCATAGATGAGAGGCTAGATTCATAGATGAGTGGGTGAGTGAGTGGGTGGGTACACAGTACGTGGATGGATAAATGGATGGAGAAAGTGAATTATTGGGTAGATGGATAAATAGATGAGTTGTAGTTAGGAGCTGGTGGTGGGTGGATGGATGGATGGATGGATGGATGGATGGATGGATGGATGGATGGATGGATGGATGGATGGTAGACGATAGTAAAAGTCTAGAAGGCTAGACAGGTGGTAGAAGAGTAGTTGGGTTTGCAGGTGGCTAGATTCATGGGAGGATGGACAAGTGGACAGATGGATGGATGTAAGATAGAATAAGCATCTCAAGAAGCACTAGTGGGAAACCACACACCATTAGCAGAGTGGGGCCTTAGGATGGACAGCCAGCCCTGCCCTGCATCTGACCAACAACTGAGGACACCTCCATAGCAAGGGTCAGCTCCGACCAGCTGCAGCCTCCAGGCCAAGACAGGGCTGGAGGTCACAGCCGGAATCACCCTGCCGTAAGACCTAGTCCGTCTTCTTCTCAGCTGACAGCAGACTGCTCCATCCTCATCAATCCCCAGCTGCCCCCCAGAGACCACAGTGAGTGCACAGAACTTGTCCTGAGCTGCTCAAGCAGTGGTCAGACCTGGCCAGGTCCCTCAGGAAAATTCATGTCCTTGTGCGGGGCTGCCCCTACACCCATGCCAAGACGACACAGATACTCACACAGGAAGCAGAAAAACCGTCCAGTGAGAAATCTTGACATACCGCAGCCCAGCAGGGGCTCTCCCCCTCAGGCTTCCACAGCACCCTGGCCTCCCTCTGAACCTATCGGGCCTCCCACCCCACAGTCCACCGTGGCATCCAGCTGCTGTGACCCCGCACGGGCAAACCTGCACAGAACAATCCCAACCCCATGCCAGAACCAGACAGTCTCCAGCCGGAGTATGAAGACTTGAACACGGAACACGTGAAGGGGTGCTTGGGCCCAAACCCTAAAGAGAGAACAAAAGAAGTGTGATCTCCCCTTCTCTGCTTCCTCCCTCCTGGTCCTGAGCCAGCCGTCAAGACTTCCTGGGGAGAACAGCTCACCTCCCAGCTGAGATCCATGCAGGAGGCTCCCTTGGGACATGCAACATCAGTGGACTGTGGCCTCTGCCCAGTGCCTGTACACGCCACTGTCCTCCAGCGGTACGGAAGAGACCCCGGAGTTTGGACAAGCAGCAGAGCAGATGGCACAGGCCCCGGAGCTGAGGGCAGGGAATACAGGCCAGGCCTGACTGAACCTCAGGACCTCAGCAGGAGGCAGATGGTTGGGATTGCTTCCTGGGGAGCCCTGAGGACCTGGTGTCCAGATGTGTGTGTGCATGCACATGTGTATGTGTATACATGCGTGTGTATGTTTGTGTGTGTACTTGTATGTGTGTGTACGTGCATGTGTGTGTGTGCCGGTCCTAGGGCCTGAACTCAGGATCTTAGTGTTGTCCCTTCACTTTTTCACTCAAGACCAGCACTAGAGCCATAATCTATGGCTTTTTAGTGGGTTATTTAGAGATGAGAGACTCATAGAGGACTTTCCTGCCTGGGCTGGCTTTGATCCTCAGGTCTCAGCCTCCTGAGTGGCTAGGATTACAGGTGTGAGCCAATAGTGCCCAACTTGAATGCTTTTTTTTTTAGGGGGGGGGGATCGGTCATGGGGCTTGAACTCAGGACCTGGGTGTTGTCCCTGAACTCCTTTTCGCTCAAGGTTAGCACTCTACCACTTGAAGTCATAGCTCCATTTGTGGTTTTCTGGTGGTTAATTGGAGATAAGAGTCTCATAGAGGGGCTGGGAAGGTGGCTAAGTGGTAGAGTGCTTGCGTTGCATTCATGAGGCCCTGGGTTCGATTGCTCAGCACCACATATGCAGAAAAAGCCGGAAGTGGCGCTGTGGCTCAAGTGGTAGAGTGCTAGCCTTGAGCTGAAGAGCTGAGGGACAGCGCCCAGGCCCAGAGTTCAGGCCCCACAACTCACAGAGTTTCCTGCTCAGATGGGATTGGAACCACAGTCCTCAGATCTCAGCCTCCTTAGCAGCTGGAATTACAGGTGTGAGCTACCGGCACCTGCTCCGACTTGGCTTTTATGACCAAGTAGCCAGAAAGCAAATCCCAAACAGCCACCCTTCCCCAGGCAGGTTGTGGCACAGGGCCCAAGGGAGAGGGCTAGGTGTTCACATCTGTGAGGGGTGAGGGCGCAGCCGCTGCAGTGTGAGTCTCCGTGGGAGCTCTGGTATCTGGAACTGCAGCTCAGGGACTCTGCAAGGGCAGCCTGAGCCCCCGGCCCTGCAGGCCTCCTTTCATGAGCTTCAGATCCAGTTGGAGGGCAGCACGGGGGGCTGGCCCCATCTGGCAGAGGCCGCCCCTGCTCCTTTAGTCCAATCCACCAGGCCTGCTTCCCAAGGAACTCCTCCACCCGACAGGATGTCCCTCCCACAGCCCGCAGACCAGGTGTCCGCTCACCCTGAGCCGCTGTCCACCAACAGCCAGGCCCAGAGCCAAGCACTGCCCTCAGCTCCATCCTCCACCCACCCAAAAACTGAACACCAGAGAATCTGAAGCGAACTCTGCCATGGCCTCTGACTCACTGCATTGGGGAGGAAGGACGGGAGAGGGGGGACACTGGAGCCAGACATCATCTGCAGGTGAAACACCTGCCTTGGCTTTGCCTCGCGAAGCCCCAGTTCTCTCAGCTGCAGAACAGGGGGTGGGTGTGATTGTGTAGATTGAGAGAAAGCCTGTAAGGGCCTAAGCTACAGTCCCACGACCTCTGAGTGTCCACTATGCGGTGGGGCATGTGACTCTCCATCTTATCCCATGAGTCAATCTGCCGTAAGACCCGCGCCTCCACTCCCAGTCTCTGTGAGCAGCAGCTCCAACTTGGCTTTGTGTCCTCAACAACCAGAATCTGAATCAGCCACGAGCCTGACACTGACCACGCCCAGCCTCAGCCACAGCCTCAGCCTCAGCGAAGCAAGCGAAGAGGAAGGCCAGGAGCCAGATGAGAACAGAGGCTGGCTGGGGAGGCTGGAGCCCTGAGACAGACAGGCAGGCAGACAGACAGACAGACACACACACACACACACACACACACACACACACACACAGCACACACAGAGCACAGGAACTGGATGACAGCCTCTGGTACCATGTGCCAGGGAAATCAGCTGCCAGGCAAACTTGAAAGGCACATGGGGAGCAGCAGCCCCAGGACTGCAGCCCGTTTAATTATTCAGGGGCACCTGGGCAAGCCTCCTAATTGGTGGGAAGGCCTTGAAGCCCCAGGGTCCTGCTTATTAAAAACGGCTTTCTGCTAAACCGCCCCAACTGTCAAAACAAACACAGAGACAGACGGATCGGACCACTGTCAAGAACCCACCAGTCAGTCCAGAGGCCCAAGGCATGGGGCAGGGGAAGGGGGGAGGCCACCGCTCTCTACCACGCAGGTACCACAGGACAGGACTAAGGGGTGCCGTACGGAGGCACTGAAAGCAGGGATGACAGCCCCAGCCTGGGGAAAGCAGAGGGGACTTCCTGGAGGAGGCAGGAGGCTGGTCTGGAGAACAAAGTCAGGCAAGGTGCAGTGGGAGCCCTGGCCAGGCCCCTTTCCTGGGTCCCCAAGGGATGCAAGTGCCAGCCTCAGCTAGCTTACTCGTTAAAGGAGAAAGGAGAAACCAGCCACTCGCCATTTGTGGAAGAGGAAGGGACTGAAGGCGGCAGCCTAGGCGGAGGGGATACACGGGTCAGTGTGGCAAAGGAAGAAAGTGGGTGGACTGCAGGAGAAGGTGCTCACTAGCACCAGAATCTCCAACCAAAATCCCTATGGAACTGGGTGCTGGCAGCTCACGCCTAATCTGAGCTATTTAGGAGGCTGAGATTGGAGGATCACAGTTCAAAACCAACCTAGGAAGAAAAGTCCCTAAGACTCTTGTCTCCAATTAAGCAGCAAAAAGAAGTGGAGCTATGGCTCAAGAGGTAGAGCATCAGCCTTGAGAGGAGTTCATAGCACTTAGGGCCATGGGAGACGGGAGAGGACGCACACTAGAACTGATCCCAAAGGCCCCAAGTGACCCTGGATTCCCAAGAGGCTGTGTCTGCCTTCCTGTCTGGAACCCCACAGGCAGAGGAGGACTCGCTGACCTCATCAGTCAGTTCCCTGCCCTCCCCCATCCTGGGGTGAGGTGCCCAGCCCTGCCTGCAGACAGTGGGCAAATGTGATCTCTCAGCTGCTCCACTGAGGTGCTTCCGGTTTTCCAACCTGCCTGTCAGGGAGCGTGTGGTGGACAGCAGAGACCCACTGGGCAGCCACCCCCAACACATAGGCCCAGCCCCTGCAGCCACGCCACCATGGCCTCTCTGCAGAGGACACTTCCCATCTGACAGAAAATCCCAGGACCTTGCATGGATGACCAGAGTCACCCACACAGCCCAGCTGACAACGCAGCTTCCCTTCCAGCCCACCTGGCTCCAGCCTGTGGGTGCCTCCGTGATTGGAACTCAACACTGCAGCGTGCTTCCTGCCCAACACAGGACTGCCGCCCAGGTGAGATGGGCCAGGCCTGGCAAGCCTGCACCGAACCTGGCCGTGGGCAGGTGTGGTAAGGAGTCTCGGGACCACAGATGACAGGTGGCAGCCGCAGGAGGACACTAAGGCTGAGGCCTGAGTCTGTTCAGGGACCTGCGGCCCAGCTCAACACTCCGCAGCCCACACTGCCTCCAGTTCCACGGCGGCAGCGGAGGAGCTCTGAAGGCTCACTCCCGGCTACGCTGTGTATGTGTCACACGTGTGTGCGTGCACGTGCGTCCACATATGCACATGCAGGTCCTCCAGGAAGGACTCAGGCCGGCAGAGCTCTGACTGGGTTCAGCAAGGCACTCTGAAGATCCCAGCCTCCTTCCGGCTCGTAGGTCTGCAGCCACCTCCAGAACCATAAGAGCCAGAGCCAGGCTGCCTGGTGTTGGGTGCTGGGCACCGATAACCAGCTTGTTGGGTTTATGTCGCCTCCATCTTGTTGGAGGCACAGAGGGTCCCGGGAGAGCACATGTGAAGGGCAGGCCTTCTTCCTTCACTGACACATAGAGTTGGCATGGAGGGCAGGATCTGCTCGGCAGTGAGGATTCTGGGTAATCACCTAGTCCCTGTGAGACCTCAGGCAAGACCCCTTCCCTCTCTGTGCTGCCAGGGAGACAGGGTGACCCAGCAGCTGGAGACTCTGGTTCCCCCCACACACATACTTCCTGCTTACTCCTCTGCTGGAAACAAGGGTCAGCCTGGTGGCCGTGGCCTTGGCAGTGGGCCTGGAGCTAGGGCCGCTCCCGCAGGCACTCTGCCTGACTCCAGGGCAAGCCCAAGGCCCGCCCTTCTGACGGTGGCAGTGCCCACGAGTTTACCGTGGTAGCGTCTCTGGGTGTAGCTGGGGTGCACGGTGGCACCCTGCAAGCCATTTGACTGACGAGCCTCCAGAGCGGATATGGGGGGGGTCTCTCCTCCAGAAGAGCTCTGTCCAGACTTTTCTACCCGAGCTGGCTTCAAACTGTGATCCCCAGATCTCAGCCTCCTGAGTTGCCAGGATGACAGGCGTGAGCCACAGATGCCCAGCCTCTCTTGAATGTTTACACTGGGGGAAGAGCAGTCGTGGAGAGGTGCTGGGCTGGACAGACAGCGCTCCCACCAAAGGGGGAGCTTCCTGTCTCCATCCCAAAGACCACACAGGCCCCGAGAGATGGAGAGGGCTGCTCAAGGAAGGAAGGGTGTGGCAGAGCTGACTGGGTGCCAGCACCACACCAGTGGCCACATCTGGTTGCCGCCAGCCCAGCCCCTCCTGCTGGCCATCCGTCCCTTACTGCCGCCTCCTCCTACCATCCGGGCTCCCCCACTGTCCCCCAGACTTCCACAGCAGCCCCACACTGGTGCCTCCAGGTCCCATGGAGCCATGGAAGGGCTTTGTCCGGAATCTCAGAAGCCACTGGCTACTTACTACAAACCCCTCACACATAGGAAGGCCACCAAGCCACCCTCCCCACTGTCCCTGGTCCCCCCACCCCTGCAGACACCCCTGCTCAAAGTCTCTGTCCACGCCCCTCCCTGCCTAGATCCACCTGCAGCCATCAGCCCGAAGTCGATCTTGGTGAGGGCAGACCAGCAGGGGGACCGGCTCTGACCCCCACCTGCTTCCTCTGTCCACCTGTCCCTGTGACCTGGAACCCAGGGTTTGCTCTACCTGAGCCTGGAGGCCCAAGCAAGGCCCAGGCTGAGTTGCTACCTAGCTGTTACTGCCCCAGCCAGTGAGACTCGGAGTGTGGGAGCTGGTATCACAGAGGAAGCAGGCCAATGACCCAGCGAGGGGACCTGGGAGCCAGACGCCCACTTGGACACCCTAAATCCAAAGGTAGACTCTTCTGCCTCCCTGGACACCCTAAATCCAAAGGTGGACTCTTCTGTCTCCCTGGACACCCTAAATCCAAAGGTGGACTCTTCTGCCTCCCTTGACACCCTAAATCCAAAGGTGGACTCTTCTGCCTCCCTGGACACCCTAAATCCAAAGGTGGACTCTTCTGCCTCCCTTGACACCCTAAATCCAAAGGTGGACTCTTCTGCCTCCCTTCTCTTTAGCAGGAACTCAAGTGTTTTACCCACTTGCCACGCAGGGTTCTGAAAGGAAAGGAGAAGCAGGCCCCCACATCAGGCCGGCCCTCCGCAGACACATCAGGACCAGGTGGCCTGCGCACTTGTGTCAATTAAAACCATCTTGCTGGCAATGTGAGCCGCTGAGAAGATGAAAATTGCCACTTCCCATCCAAACAGTCCAATTACTTGGAATTCACAACACAACACCAGCTGGGAAAAGGCATGGCACCCACTGGGTGGACACCAGAGAGCAGGTCCATGTACGGGGGGGGGGGAAGGGGGGTGCTGGCTCTAGGAGGGAGCCACATGTCCCCAATCAGGGAAAGGCAGCCCAGGGGAGAGGGCAGCAGAGGAAGGAGGACAGCCCAGGGGAGGGGCAAGGACAATGGGGGGGGTGAGGGGGGAGGAATGACAGGAGGAGAGGAGAGGGGGAAGGGGAGGCAGCTCTGGGGAAAGGCAGCACCGGGCACTGGCATGGGACCTCTTCCTTTGGCTAGAGCTCTGAGACGCTGGTGGAGGTGAGCCCCTACCCAGAAAGCCATAGACTGTTCTGGAAATGTACACAGAATATTCTCCAGACTGCAGTTTTCCCACTCAAGCCCGCTGGCTGAGGGGCCTTCAGTACCTTTGACCTGACTGAGACCTTCCTGAAACAAGGTCAGGGCTGGAAGTCAAAGGCGCCGCCCTCACGACGGGGGAGGCAAACTCAGCCCATCCCAGCTACCCAGCAAGGACCTTGCTGCATCCAGCAGCCTCCCAGCCACCCTTGGACAACTGCAGACAAGGAGGAAAACATCAGGGAGAGGCTGGCGGTTAGCCATGGCTGTGGGTTCTTTTAGTCTGAAACCCCCCAGGGTGCCTGGCCCTCCCGGCGGGCGGGAGCCCCGTGGTGGGGGTCTTGACTGTCCAGGATGGAAGCCATCCCCGGCACCCACGGAGCACGGGAAGCCCAGGGACCACGCTCTCCACACGGCCAGTGACATGTGAGCAGTTTATTTTCGTCGTTTTAGTTCAGAACGTTCTGTGGTACTCAGATCTGGGTCCGGGTGTGTCTGGTACTCGGAGAATCTGTTTGGAAATGTAGAAGGGTGTTCTGGCTCATGTGTTTCTCCACCCAAACCTCAGCCTGACCCTTGCCCCCTGACCTCTGCGCCTTGCCTACCGAGCCGGGAGGCACCGACACCAGTCCAGTTCTCAGGAGCGACGGTGGCCTGTCCAGGCAAAGGCCCACACGTGACTCAGCCTTAGTAAGAAAAGCAGTGCAGCCCCTGCCGTGGCCCAGAGAAGCCAGGAGAGCCCAGTGTGACTCCACTGGCCTCAAATGTCCCGCACAGGACAAGAATGGACTAGGAGTGGCCAGGCCTGGGAACAGGGGCACCCACTTCCCAGAAACAGGGTTGGCTTCTGAGAGCAAGCTAGACAGGGGTAGTGCTGCTAAACCCTCACCCCCAAAGGATGGCATTTGGGGCACATGGATTGCATCTCGATATTTAAACAGTGTGTGGTGGGCTGTCCCAGCCCTGCAGTCCCAGGAACAAAGCCAGCTCTGTCCCCAGGGACATTCAGCCCCACCAGGCCCCATGGGGGTGGACACAGAATGGGAGGTGACCTGACACACAACTGTGTGCGGGAAGCCTGGTGGCCACCCCAAGGACCCCACAGGCCCCCACCTGTGTGGGACCCCTATCTGTGTAGGACCCCTACCTGTGTGGGACCCCCTACCTATGTGGGATGTGACCTAAACTCTAAACGGAAACAACACAAACTGCCTTTGTGTCCTTTTTTGGAGAGACGAGGGTGCTGGTCCTAGAGCTTAAACTCAGGTCCTGGCCATTGTCCCTTAGCTTTTATGCTCAAGGCTGGTATTCTATCACTTGAGCCACAGCTCCACTTCCAGCTTTGAGGTGATTAACTGGAAATAAGAGCCTCTCGGACTTTCTTGCCCAGGCTGGCTAAGAACCATGACCCTCAGATCTCAACTTGCTGAGTAGCTAGGATTCCAGGTGTGAGCGCCCGGTCCTGGGCCTATGTGTGGCTCCAGGAGAGAATGACCTTGCCTGGCCTTCCTCAGTGTCCAGCCCAGCCTACATTCCTAAGTCGGCAGCCAGAGCACCCCATCTCTGCCTTCACCCTCTCACATTGCTAGCTGACCCTGGCCCTCTTGAATCCCCTTCTCATTACCAACTTTAGTACCTCTACAAACCCCCTTTGCCACTCACACTCCCCAAGCCCAGGGTTTAGAGGGAAATGCATCCTTGGCAGGGGCGGGGCACCCTTCAGCCCACATCAACGCCAGCCTGTGGCATTTGTTCCAAGAGCCAAGGGCACAACAGAGCAACATTTAGGCCCAAGGAAGGGACGAGAGGCCCTGCCCAAGGTCATCCTTCTAGCCTCAGTCAGTCTTCCCTTCCACATCGCAATCTGCAGGGTGGGCTCCTCCACCTGTGCCCCCATATCGGCTCCCCCAGAAGGCAGCTGGTAGCAGGGCACAGAGTCAGCCTCCAATTCACAGGCCTCTGGGCAGTGTAAGTGGGGCTTTCATAGCAAACCAGCTGCTAAGGGAGAGCGCAGGGGTTGCAAAGGTTGGGGGTTTTGGGGGTACTTTTCTTGTTTGTTTTCCCAAGGACCATGCTGGGCTCCTATCAGCCATGAAGGATTCAGGGTGAGTCCTCAGAGCCCTGGGCTGGGCATGTGGCTTTTCAGAAAGGAAAATGCTGAACAAAACCTCTCACTGATGAAGAACATTGGAAAGTACTTCTCAATGAAGCCTGGCTTGAGCCCGGTGAAGTGCGGTGGGACCCCAGAATGCTCAGGTCCCCATGAAAATGCCAGCCAGTGCTGGGGCACAGGAAGCACTCATCAAGGTGCCGGCCACCTTGGTCTCACAAGAAGACCTGCAACCTGATGGAGAGACCCTGTCAGGGGCTACATAGAGAAAGCTCTAGAATGGCGCTCAGGCCAGGAGGGAAAAAGTCAGAGTGAAGGAAGTACCCCCATCAGAACAAGGACGGGGGCCGAGAGCCAGAATCTGGCCAGGCGCCTCTCACACTCAGGAGACTCAGTCCTTCCCTCGGCCCACAAATCCTCCAGCCTGGCCTCCAGCTCCCTTGTCCCAAGCACAGCACCTGGGGGCAGTACGCAACTCTGAACACTCCAGGAAGGCCTGGGTCCTGCCAGGCTTTTGTGAAGCCCTGTTGGTGAGGCGCTGTGTTCCTGGGGCCTAGGCCACACACAGGGAGGGAAGCTGGAAAAGAGGTGCCCGGCGGCCACGCACCACACACACACAGGGCACAGTGGCCTCCCTGCTGGCAGCACTCAGGGGCTGCTGTCACTCATGGCTGCTGGAGGATGATCCAGGCTCACTTCTGGATGCCACACCACACACCTTCCTCACTGGCTGGTCTAACCTGCTCTGCTTGCCCTAATGAACAGCAAGCCCAGAGGCTTTTCTGTGCTCTGTGAGCCTACTGGTCAGTCCGGGGGGTGGGGGGGGAGGCCTGCACACCATGGGCCTACTGGTCAGTCAGGGGGAGGGTTCTGCACTCCAAGGGTCTATTGGTCAGGGGGGGGGGGGGAGTCTGTGCTCTGTATGTCTACTGATGAGTTGGGAGTAGGGGTCTT
>NW_012267334.1:3003058-3014244 GCF_000151885.1 Dipodomys ordii | reverse complement strand
TACAAGACAGAAATGGAGGGCTGGGAAGGTGGCTCAGTGGTAGAGCGCTTGCCTTGCATGCCTGAGGCCCTGGGTTCGATTCCTCAGAACCACATAAGCAAAAAGAAAAAAAGCCGGAAGTGGCGCTGTAGCTCAAGTGGTAGAGAGCTAGCCTTGAGCTGAAGAGCTGAGGGACAGCACCCAGGCCCAGAGTTCAGGCCCCACAACTGGACCCAAAAAACAAAAACAAAAAAAGACAGAAATGGACTCTCCCATGGTTCATTTAAGAGGGTTCACAGGGCACTGAGCGTGCCTGACACCAAGTGCTAGAGAATCAAGCATGAGGCTCAACCTAGACACACCACCACATGTGTGTACAAGTACGCATACATGTGCGTGTGTTTGCATGCACATAATATTACTTGTATTTGCATCTGTACCTGGATGAGCATTGTGCATGTATGTGCTGCATGTTCTAGTTAGTGCACTCTATGTGTGTGCAAAATAAGAAAACAGGCCAGGTACTGGTGGCTCACACCTGTCAACCTAGCTACTCAGAAGGCAGAGAACTGAGGATTATGGTTCAAAGCCAACCCAGGCAGGAATGTCCATCAGACTCTTATCTCTAATCAACCACCAGAAAACGGGAAGTGGTGCCGTGGCTCAAGCGGTGGAGTGCTTGCCTTGAGCTGAAGAGCTGAAGGACAGTGCCCAGGCCCAGAGTTCAAGCCCCACAACCGGCAAAAAATAAAATAAATAAATAGATAAGAAAATGGTCATGAAACCTATTCACCTCCCCTCATAGACACCTGCTGTGGGCATTGACTGTCCCAGGGAACCGAACTCAGATGCATTTTACAGATGTCACCCCTCTGGGTTCCTCACAAAGCCATTCCACCACGCACACCTGGACAGAGAACACTGTCTTGCCTCCTGCCTGGGCACACACCAGACAGTGATCCACCTACTTTGGGGCTTTCCTGAATTCACAGGCATAGAGCTGCCACATCCAGCTTCCCTCTATTCTTCCCTGGCTGGCCCAGTACAGTGATCCTTCCCAATCTCAGCCTCCTGTCTAGCTTGGGATGCCAGGCACACACCACTGCACCAGCTATTAGTTAAGAGTTGGGTTTCAGGTGGCTCAAGAGGACTGCAGTTCAAACCCTGCCCAGGCAGAAAAAAACCTGAAATTCCATGTCTGATTAACCAGCAAAAAGTCAGACCAGAAGCATGGTTCAAGTGGTAGAGTGCCAGTTGTGAGCAAGAAAGCTGAGCAAGAGCATAAGGTTCTGAGCTAAGCTGCAGCACCAGCATGCACACACGCACACGCACACGCACAGGCATGCACACACACAAAGGTTGGGAAGGGGGGAGGGTCCTCAAGAACTTTCCTGCCTAAACTTGCCCTGAACCTTGATCCTCCTATTCTCAGCCTCCCCAGTAGCTAGGATATAGACGTAAGCCACCAGCGTCCAGCATCCAACAGCTATTTTTATATGTGTGCAAGTACTAGGGGGCTTGAAATTCAGGGCCCTGGGCACTGTGCCTTAGATTTGGGGGGGGGTCGTGGGCCTGAACTCTGGCCCTGGGTGCTGTCCCTCAGCTCTTCACCTCAAGTCTAGCGCTCTACCACTTGAGCCACAGCTCTACATCCAGCATTTTTTTGCCAGTCTGGGGACTTGAACTCAGTGCCTGGGCACTGTCCCTGAGCTTCTTTTGCTCAAGGCTAGCTACTCTACCACTTGAGCCACAGCACCACTTGCGGCTTTTTCTGTGCATGTGGTACTGAGGAATCAAACCCAGAGCCATGAAGCCACCTTCCCAGTCTTCCACATCCAGCTTTTTGCTGATTAAGGTTAATAAGTATCACACACTTTTCTTCTGCAGGCTGGCTCCAAACCTCATTCCTCAGATCAAGTAGTTCGAATTACTAGTGTGAGCTCCTCCAGCAATATTTAAAGAAGGGCCCTCTCTTGGCTGGTGGCATGGTAGACTTGGCCCCCAGGGGGGACGCGTGCGTCTTCCTGTCGGTGGCTGTTTCAGAGGCTGGGACTCTCAGAAGTTATGGATCCATGAACCACAGAGTTCTTCTGTTTCCTTAGACAGAACTCAGTCAGGCGGTTGTGCAGCTGGCCCAGCAGGAGCTCCTACCCGCCCCTGCTACAAGGGGCCTTTCACAAATAACAAGCAACGTGGCTTTGGATGTTCTGGACTTTCAAGGGCTCTATAAGTATTTAGAATAAAAATTAAAGCCATCTTGCAACATGTCTTTTGCTGTAACTATCAGACCTGGTAGGGCTTGTCAGCCACCCCACTCCTATGCCTCCCTCAGCAGACATAGCTTATCAACTGACAATACTCGCAGAGAGCAGGCAATGCCAGTCCAGGCGATGCAACTCATGTGCAAACCCGGAGTGCAAAGAGCAGAACCCAACTCCAGGAGCTGTAGCCAGTTGACATGGGCCTCTGTCCACGCATCTGAGGGCCCCAGGAAGAGCATGGTCCCTCCAGCTGCCCTGACTAGCTGCATGAGCAGTGTGTGGACAGCTGGGTTCTAGACCCCAGCACCAGATGGGAAGCTCTGGAAAAGTGTTCAAGGTCCCCAGCTCTGCCCCAGAAGCCCTGTCCCTCCAGCCAGCCACATGCTTCCTGGCTGGTATTTTTGCACAGGGAAGTACACTCAGACCCACCCCAGGAGACCACAGTCAGATGAGGGGCTCTCATGTGAATGTAGCACTCATTGGTGACTTTTATCAAAAGGCTCCAGGCTCAGGGCCCCTGGGGACTTGTGACAATGTAAATGTCAACCCGTGACATTTCCCAACTCTCATTTCCACTTCCCAGCTTACACCCCAGGTGACAGGAGTCACGCCCCTCCCAGCCTCCATCAACCACAGAGCCCAGCTCCAGAGCGCCATGTGCCCAGGCCAGGCAGGGGACACACGTGGGGCACAGCTACCCCCAACAAGACTACCACACCACCAGACCTTCCAAGCCAGGCTGGCCGTGTGTTCACCCCTGCCCACATGTGACCAGGTGGCCCTGGGCAGCGGAGAAGCCAGGGTGTCAGCTGGGATCTGCATCACAAATGGGAAGCCTGCCTCTGTGCCACTCTGCTAGGGCTGCACTGACCCCAGCACTCCGCACCCAGCACCTAGCCCATTGACTCCAGCAATCCAGAGGAGCTCCGTGTGGAGGACCCCACCCTGCCAGGCCCAAGGGGTTGGGGGGGGCCAGGAATCTGCATTTTTGGCCAAGGTCCAAGGTGGCTAGGAGGTGCCCCCATGCCCCTGGACTGGATAACAGAAGCCACACTGCACACTGGGCCATGGCTGCAGGAAGGGCAGACACACATCCAGACTGTCTACCTGCAGGTGTCACAGGCATGTAGCTCTGGGCTGCAAGGATCTCAGGGGAAGGAGACACGGTCTGGTGAGGTCCTTGCTCATCGAGGGGCTCCAGAATGAAGATGCGTGACTCCATCACTGGGGTGAGCTGACCCTCCTGCCAAGTAGCAGACCGAACTGTCAGGTCAGCTCTCAGCCGAGAAGCAATCCGAAGCCAGGATCCACTCCTGGCCAGCAGACCAACGGCAGCCACAGGGGACTCGTCCGAGCGGGAAGGCGGAGGGGGCCCCAGGATGTGACACAGATCCCCCCTCCTAGTCAGGAGGGGCAGGCACAGCTCCCGTGCTGCCTCCCATCACCAGTCGAAGCATTCCCGTGCTGACAGGAGCAGGCCCTTGTCGCAAGGGTTTTGCCCTGAAGCCCAGACTGACGTAATGGTGCGGGCAGCAGGAACAGGGACGCGGCCTCCCTCCAGCAGCAGCTCAGCCAGGAGCAAGCGCTGCTGAGCCCTGGAGCCCAGGTGTCAGACCTGAAGCCGTACCCTGAGTTTTCCCTTGCTCATCTACCCAGGCAAGGCTTGCAGCCAAAGCCCAGGAAAGGTTCTGGGGGCTACGAGGGTCTGGATGTTGGCTACAAATTTGTGTGTGAGAATATTCTGGAAAGGTAGACTTTGTTTTCCAGCACTCTCTTAAAGGGTCAGTATGTCCCCCAAAAGGGTTAAGCAGTATAAGTAAGCACGGAAGGCTCATGTCTATCATCCTCAGGAGGCGGAGCCCTGGGGACTGCAGTTTGAGGTCAGCTTAGGCAGACAAGTTCACAAAACAATGATCTCCGATTAACTAGCAAAAAAAGCAGAAATTAGTGGCATGGCTGAAGTGGTAACAGAGTGTCAGCCATGAGTGGAGAAAAGCCAAGCAAGAACAACTGAATTCAAGCCCAGGTGCCCACACAAAAGAAAACAAACAGAACAAACAAAAACAGTGACGAGGTGATTAGAGCCTTAGTCAGCAGCGGCTGCAGACACTGGGTCTGACCAGGGGGGTCACGACCTGGCGACCTGGATCCCAGCTCAGGAGCACACCTTTTTTTTTTTTTTTGGAGGGGGGGGTCAGTCGTGGGGCTTGAACTCTTGACCTGCTCTTCAGCTCAAGGCTGGCGCTCTACCACTTGAGCCAGAGCACCACTTCCCATTTTCTGGCGGTTCATTGGAGGTAAGAGTCTCACAGATGTTCCTGCCTGGGCTGGCTTTGAACAGTGATCCTCAGATCTCAGCTTCCTGAGTAGCTAGGATGACAAGCATGAGCCACCGGTGCCCGGCGACACTGACTTGAAAAGGAGATTGAGTTTCTGTCCTGGGATTTGGGACCTCTGTTACTCCAAAAGCATCCTCAGGCACTTTCCAAGCACTCAGAAATACAGCAAAGGCTCATATATGGTGTATACCATTCATGTCTGTGGGAGGGAGAGGGAGGGTATGGAATCAGAGGGGAAAGGGTGGAAACATGCAGCAGAGATGCGCACTGGACATTGATGAAGTGAACTGTGCAACTCTGGGTGGAGACAGGAGGGAGGGGATGGGAGAGAATGAGGGAACAGATGACACAATGTGAAAGAAAATGTACTTATTACCTGACACATGTAAATGTAACCCTGCTGTGTATCACCTCTAAAGCAACAATAAAGTAGATTAGAAAAAAATAACAAGAAAAAAAGTGTGGTAAATGACTGCATAGTGCTGGGAGCGGTGCCAAGTGTCCACTGCACAGAATTCAGAGCCTCCTGGAGAGTGACACCGTAGCAAGGAATCTACCAAGACAAGATGCCCACAGAACTAGCACAGTGAAACTAATGTAAAACACAGTGCATAGGCACAATTAAGTTCTCAAAACTATGTCCTCCTTGAAAGAGACAGGCAGACACCATATGACATGTTCTCAGTCATCCGCACTGGAGAGATGAATCCCCTCAGCCTGCTGGGGCCCATCCACCCCCGCTGCCCAGTGGTTCAGGCCCTACATGAATTCTCCCTTTGATAAGAGTCAGCACTCAGCACCAGGACTCAAGGTAGAAGCACAAGCCAGTTATATTCAGCATACCACAGTGCCATTGTCCCCGAATGTACAATGGCAGGGTACCCATTCACACCGCAGAAATACTTACTCGTGGTAAATGGAGGGGTATTCTCCAGAGACTGGACCTCAAGAATTGCAGGATTATGTGAAACCATGCTTTTCAACTTTTGGTGCCAAAAGCCTGGCACATGGGAGTCATTTGCCAGATGGCAACTGGGGAGGATAGATGGTTAGACGGGTGGATGGATAGAGGGATGGATGATGAGTGGGTAGGTGGGTGGTTAGATATACAGGTGGATGGATGGGTGGATCCTGGGGTACTTTGGGTGGGTAAGTGGAGGGAGGCTGAATGTATGGATTGGTGGATAGATGAATACAGATAAGTAAATAATTGAATTAGTGGATGTAGACAGGTAGATGCATAGGTAGGTGGGTGGGTGAGTACATATATACATGATGGACGGATTCACAGGTAGTCTGGGTGGATAAGTCGATAGAGGATGAATGGATGCATGAATATATAGATTAATAGTTAATAAATGTATTTGGGTGAGCAGATGGATAGACAGGCAGACAGATGGCACAAATTGCCTGGATGGATGGGTGGGTGGGTGAATGGATGGGTGGATGAATGGATGGGTCGGTGAATGGATGGGTGGATGGGTTGATGAGTGAGTGGATAGGTGTGTGGGTGGATGGGTGGATGGATGGATGGGTGGATGGGTGGGTGGGTGAGCATATGCTCAGGTGGGATCATCACAGGAACCTGCCTGGAAGCCCCTGCCTCTTAAGTTTTAGAACACAGCTGGCACTTTGAGTACTTGTTGCATGCTAAACACCAGGATTCGTGCAGTATAAATATTTTGCTTGCTGGTAAAGCTCCATTTATGACATGGACACAGGGACTGGAAACAATAAGAGCCCTGACCCCTGGCCACTGGGCAGTAACTGAGCAGCTCAACTCAGCTGGCTGGGCTGGTCCCACCTGTAATTTTTTTTCTTTTTTTCTTTTTTTTTGTCAGTCGTGGGGCTTGAACTCTGGGCTTGGGCGCTGTCCTTGTGCTCTTTAGCTCAAGGCGAGCGCTCTACTGCTTGAGCCACAGCACCACTTCCTCCACCTGTAATTAAGTGACCAGCTCAACTCACAGGCTGAATGGCCTGCTCCCACCTGGGCTGCCACTGCTGTGGCAGTGCTGTCACAGCCCACAGGCACAAGCTCCCACACCCGAGCCCCTTCTTTTCTTTTTTCTTTTTTTTGCCAATCCTGGGACTTGAACTCAGGGCCTGGGCACTGTCTCTGAGCTTCTTTTGCTCAAGGCTAGCACTCTACCACTTGAACTATAACGACACTTCCAGCTTTTTTCTCTACCACTTGAGCTATAGCGCCACTTCCAGCTTTTTCTGTGTATGTGGCACTGAGGAATAGAACCCAGGTCTTTGTGCATGAGAGGCAAGCATTCTACCGTTAAGCCACCTTCCCAGCCTCCAAGCCCCTTCTTTTTTTTTTTTTTTTTTGGGTCCGGTCGTGGGGCCTGAACTCTGGGCCTGGGCGCTGTCCCTCAGCTCTTCAGCTCAAGGCTAGCACTCTACCACTTGAGCCACAGCGCCACTTCCGGCTTTTTTCTTTTTGCTTATGTGGTGCTGAGGAATCAAACCCAGGGCCTCAGGCATGCAAGGCAAGCACTCTACCACTGAGCCACCTTCCCAGCCCTCCAAGCCCCTTCTTTAAGCTTCACTGGACCCCATTTCCAAGCCTGGTGGCCACTGGAGTCCCCCTCCAAGGGATGGAAAGAGAGATAAGGCCTGGCTGTGGCACCTCCCTGTTCCCATGGCAACCTCAAGTGCTACATCTTCAAAGCCCAGTGGCTCATGCCCATATCTCTAACCAGCAAAAAGCTGAAAGTAGAACTGTGGCTCAAGTGGTAGAGCACTAGCCTTTGAGCAAACAAACTAGAGGCAGCACCCAGGCCCTGAGTGGAGCTGAGGTCAGCACCCCCACCCACAGACCCTGGAGCGTCGTCTTCTGTGGAAGTTACCACAGCGCTGACCCATCATGGCCACAGCACCTCAGCCGTAAACCCAGGCACCAGCACCTCCAGCCAGAATGCTCAGGCCAGTCAGAAGTGGCCAAACCAACATCCAAGCATTCCCCTGCCTCCGGGAGGCTTCGACATCTGACACTGCCCGGGGGCCAGCGCCAGCCTCCTCCGAGCCTCCGCTGGTGGCCACGTGCCGCGAAAGCGGCGCGCTCTCGGCACCCTCTGACTCACAGCTCTGAAGAACTTCCTGGCCCAGGCTCTCAACCTTCATTAGGAATGGATAATAAGCATGTTCTAATGAGCTCAGGCCTGGCCCGTGCTGCAGACCATCCTTATCAGCTACTACCACACATCTGCAAACTCAATGCAGGACGGGCCAAATGGCAGATGATGGAACTCATTTGAATCTGTTGCCCCGGAAACTCACCTATCTGCTGTGGGGATCTGCAGCCCACATCACTGAATATTCAGGGCAAATCACTCTAAATTGCTTTTCCAGCCCAGACCACATTACCCTTCAGTTTCTTTTCCTTCCCTACATCCAAAGCAAGGTCAGGAAAAACTTGCCACTGCTGCCTTCAGAATGACAATTGCCAGGCAAGGAATGATTAATTACGAACCGCATACAATCACAGCTTCCAGGGCCCGGGAAACAAAAGCGTTGGAGAAGCAGCTGCTTCTCAGCCATTGCACCCCACCACATGGCGATACAGTGCCCGATGCCTGGGTTTCTTCAAGACAGTTGGCAAGGTTCAGGAAGATGGGGTGGGCAAGTCCCAAGGTCCCAAGACAGCGAGCAGCAAATGAAAACCACCACTCACTTGAGCTGGGCAGCTGGCAGCACATTTGGAAGGAAGTGCCCTCCAGGATCAGCACTGGGAAGCTGTCTGGGAGGAAGATGGTGGCATCCTCACTCTGTGCACATTCGGGCTGGCCTGTTCCTCCCTCCTACACCTGAACCCAGCTCTCAGTGCAATCTGAACCCAAGTCCCAGGGGTAGACATTTCCTCAAGACCCACAGGGGCAAGGATAAAAGAGACCACCCCTGCCTTGAGACCAGAGCCTGAATACTTGGTACCTCATGTTCTGTAGGTGCGGGTTACCTATTAGATAGATGAATGGATGAATGGGTGGATGGGTGGAAGAATGGTTGGATGGATGGGGCAGATGAACACTGATGATAGATGGACAGAAGATGGATGGATGGAAGACGGAGGAATGAACAAACAGACAGAGCATAGACAAATGAATAAGCAGGTGGATGGATGGATGGATGGATAGATGGATGGATGGATAAAAAGGTGAATGATGCGCGGATGGATGGATGGATAGATAGGAACTTGGATGATGGATGAACAGATTAAATTGACAGAAGAGCGATAGATGGGTAAATGGATAGATGAATGGATGGGTAGATGAGCAGATGGAAGGGGAAATGATGGGTGGGTGGATGGATGAATAGATGGATGGACAAACAGGTGCACAGACATGGATGGGTAGGTGGTGACAGACAGTTTGACAGACAGAGGGAACGATGAATAGACAGATGAACAAATGACGGATCCCTCCGACATCCTCTGATGAAGGCACAAGAGAAAAGAATGAATGAAGATGGGTCTCTATAAGCAGCCTCAGACCAGGGGCCCGAGTCCTTCAAGATTTCAGCATCTTTGAACTCCTATCGTCACAGGCACCTCCAGAGAAGCCAGGCTGCCTCATTTTGTGATTAAGAAAATCAGAGAAGAAAGAAAAAAAAATCAGAGCTCAAAGAAGAATGATGACGTAGCCAAGATATCATGGCTGGAGAGGCAAAGCCCTGCCCGGCCATGGCAGACAGAGCCGCTGCCCAGAGCTAAGGAGTACTGCTCCCCCTGCTGAGCATCTGCCCACTCCCGCTCTTACTGGAACTGCAGTCTGGAGGCTGGAAGGTTCTCCCACCTAAGACCCTGAGGCCCAGGTCCCATGGCTATAGCACAGGGGCCAGGCTGGGGCAGGGGTGAGTCCCAGTGAAAACTGAGCAGAAGTCCCACAGGCACAACAGCTGTCCTGTAAAGGGGACAATGCCCAGGGGTAGCAGGGGGTGGCTTGCATGGCCCAGGGCCCCACAGACCAGGCTGCTGCAACCCTGTGCCTCAGGGGGGAGGCAGGAGGGAGGGGTGGCTCTGAAGAGAACAGCCAGCTCCTGGCCTCTTCCCCAAATCCAGCTCCCAGCACTCCACCTCCTTCCTGTCTCCATGGCTGCCCTGCCAGGGGCTCCAAACTTAACTCCCATCCTGCCTGATGCCAAGGGCGAGCTGGAGGAGGAGAGAGGGGACTAGCAGCCCTCATCCCCACACTCATCAACCACTCATGGTGACAGGAACTATTTCATATTTCAGTTCATTTGAGGAGACAGTAAAATAGGTCAAAAGCATAAACCAGACAAAATGCCAGAGACCTCAGTTCATGTCCTAAACCTGGCACTGACTGTATAAGTTCTCTGTGTCCCCGGGTAGCCCATCTGTCCCCACCAGGGACAGCAGATTACAGAGCACATACTGCCTTCCTCCCTGTCTGTACCCAAGCAGGCATCACTAGATGATCCTGATGCTCCTTCCTGCTGAAGCCATTCTGCAGCCTCTGGTACACACAGACACTGCACACACAGACAGCTGCCCACCCTCAGAAATCCCCGGGCAGGATGGCCTCAGGCTCCAAGCACTGACTGTCCCTACACCCCAACCCACAAGATCCAAGACCCTGTGAGTCACAGGGCTGTGTCCCAGACCTAGGAAATCAGTCTGGGAGATGGAAAATCCATGGGGGCAGAACTTGGCCACCATCTGTTCCACACCCTTCCGTTCTCGGCCTGGGTCATGAGGAGGATTTACAAAGACCACCCACCACCCATCCACTTCCCAGAAGCTCCCTGTCCAGCCTGGGGCTTCCCACCAGCAGCCTGAGCTCCTGTGGGCCCGACCCTGGCTGCACTGCAGGCGAGAGCTGGCCTAGCCGCAGCCTGCCTGCCCCGCCGACTCCTCACTGGCCAACATCATGTTCTTCCTACCTCCACCTTCCTGTCCCCCACCACCCACACAAGACACCCTGGGGTTCGTTCTCCACAGGGCACAGAGAAGTCAGGGAGGTGGGTGGAGGGATTCCCGCCTCCCGCCCTGGGGCCCAGGGCTGGCCCAATACAGCTCTGAGATGCACCTGGTGAGCTCAGGTGACCAAGCTCACTGCACCCAGAGGGCAAGAGGCAGAGCCCAGCAGCTATTTTACTTGGGGGGGGGGGCGGTAGCGGGGAGCGGGACTTCTACAGTGCAATCCATCACAGACAAAGGCATGCTGCCCCAAGGCCCATCCGCACACACCTCAGCCTAGCAAAGAAAGCCTGCTGGGCAGCTAGGAGCAGCAGCTGCACGGGGAATCCCAGCACTCAGGGGACAGAGTTGGAGGGATCATGATTTTTTCCCCCCTGGGCCTAGGTGCTGTCCCTTAACTTTTATTCAAGGCTAGTACTCTACCCCTTGAACCAGACCTTCACTTCTGGCTTTTTTGCTGGTTAATTGACGATATTCTCACAGATTTTCCTGCCAGGGCAGGCTTTTTTTTTTTTTTTTTGGCTGAAGTGGTAAGCCATGTTCTTCATTGTTCTTCAATGAAGTACTCTGTTCACTTGGTGATTGGGCATGGTGTCAAGAGAGACAGAATAGTCTTGAGGCCAAGTGTTCCCACTGCACTCTGTAGGCTAAGGCAGGTTGTATGGG
>NW_012267334.1:2999538-3003008 GCF_000151885.1 Dipodomys ordii | reverse complement strand
TAGCCCTCTACCACTTGAGCCACAGCGCCACTTCAGGCTTTTTTCTTTTTGCTTATGTGGTGCTGAGGAATTGAACCCAGGGCCTCAGGCTTGCAAGGCAAGCGCTCTACCACTGAGCCACCTTCCCAGCCCCCTGGGCAGGCTTTGAACCTTGATCCTTAGAACTCAGCCCTGAGTAGTTAGAATTACAGGTGTGAGCCACCAGTGCCCAAGACATTATCAGTCTGAGGTCAGCCGAGCGACACAGTAAGACTCAATCACAAAAGAAGAAAAAAAAGGAAAAGAAAAAGTTACAGGACAAAGGACAGGGAAGTGTACAGAGATCCCTGTGGTCACAGGGGAGGGGGAAAGAAGGCTGGGACCCCCCAGATGCCAGCTTTCTTCTGCTTACTCCTCATGCCAGCTCTACCCAGGGCATGTAAAGCTAGAATAAACCTCTAGAAAACTGTGCCCAGAACCCATTCACACGTGTGCAAGCACATTCCAATGGCATACCCTGTCCCTGAGGCCCACGGCAAGCCAGTCAGCAAGGACAGAGGTGGGAGCCAAGGACCGTGGCTCATACTTGCAACCCTAGCTACTCAAGAGGCTGAGATCTGAGGATCACAGCTCAAAGCCAGATCAGGCAGGAAAGCCTGTGAGAGACTCTTATCACCAAAGTAACAACAGAAAGCAGGAAGTGGAGCTGTGGCTTAAGTGGTAGGTAGCTACACATTTTCTTGTATATGTAGAAGCTAGATCTAAAATACTGGGTCATGATAAGTCAAACAGGACTCTCGGCAGCTACACTCAGTGAGAACGGAGGAGGAATGCCTATTAGCTTGGGTCATATAAAACAGAACTTACAGAAATCAAGGGTTTTTCAGCTTTGTGGCTAGTTTTTTTTGTGTTTGTTTGGGGGTTTTTTGGCAGTCGTGGGTTTGAACTCTGGGCCTGAGCGCTGCCCCTCAGCTCTTCAGCTCAAGGCGAGCGCTCTACCACTTGAGCTATGGTGCCACTTCCAGTTTTCTGGTGGTTTATTGGAAATAAGAGTTTCACGGACTTTCCTGCGGGGGCTGGCTTTGAACCGCGATCCTCAGATCTCAGCCTCCTGAGTAGCTAGGGTTGTAGGTATGAGCCACTGGCGCGCGGCTGTGGCTAGTTTTGTTTTCTTTTCTTTTCGTCTTGTTGGTTTATCTGTCGTTGGAGTGTAAGGGGTGGGACAAGGGGTGAACAAATACACAGTGGTACTCACTAGACACCAGGTTGGAAATGAGCCACAACAACTTGGGGGAAGGGATGGGAGGGAAAAACTGGGAGAGAGTGAGAGAAGGGGTGACATTGGTCAAAAAGAAATGTACTCTTGACCTGACTTATTAACTGTAACCCCCTGAACATCACCTTTACAATAACAATGGAAAACATTTAATTAAGATATGACATTAAAAAAAAGAAAACCAGAGGAAGATGGTGGACACAACGTAACTGCTCTGCCAGCTGTTACCCGTCCTGGTCAGCCTGCCATCTGCCCACGTGGGCCTGATGCCCCTTGGAGCCGTCGCCATCGTCCCTCTTCAGGGGAACAGGATGGCTGCGGCCCGGGGCCTCTTCCCAGTCTCTCCCCCGAGCCGTGGCCAGGCTTCGGCCTCACCTCTGGCTCTGCATCTGTCAAACTCCTTGGGCCGTGCTGTTGCTGCCTACGGGAGCTGCCGGTTTCCTCCGAGTGCTCCCGAGGCCTCTCTGATTCCTCCCTGACTGACAGCCATTGTAATGGGAAGGGTCACAGACCTTCCTCTCCCTGGGAGACCAGGGCCAATCCTCTTCCCTGCCACAGCCCCTGCCCAGGAGTCGCATTCCTGGAGTGAGGGGCCCACACGCGTGCTGCACATCTCAGCACGTCGATCCACCCCGGGGACCCCGGAAAGCACTCAGCACTCCCCCCACTTACTTCCCCATGTCTGCCGGCAAAGGAAGCAGGGGCCCCTCAGGACCCCCAGCCCAGGGGAGGGGAGGGGCTAGACTCCGATTTGCATCTCACCCTCCACTCTGGCAACCTAGGAGAGGGGAGGTTGGATCGAGGACCCGCTGCCGCCACCACTGCACTCACAGATGTACGAGAGGCAGCAAAGTACCCAGACCACATGCCAACCACAAGTCCAGGTGTGCCCCAGGTCAGGAGGGTGTTTCTAGAAGGATCTGCAGGCTTGAACATTAAGAACATTTGGAGTGTGAGGGTCCCCTCGGGTCCCCGGCCGAGGGGCTGGCAGGGGTGGTGGCGGCTGGCCTCTGCCTGTACACCAAGCTGCGCAGCCCACGGCTCCCGGATCAGGGGATGCTGCGCAGCCACACTATCCTCTGGATGTTCAGCACTTCTGTCCCTCCCGCTCGGCACGCTCTAGTCCTCCCTGCTGACTCAGTTGCTATAGACACCACCCTTCGGGGGGACCCCAGGCTGTCACCTCTCCCAGCTGCCCACGCCAGGAGTCCTACACTGACCGCCCACCCCACAAGAGGCGCCTCAGAAGCCTGCATTGCTCTCCCGGCTATGGATGCACCCACCGGAAGCCGGGGGTTGTGGAGGCCCCTGAATTCAGCCAGGATGCTGGGGAAAGGCACCCAAAGAGGCACCACACCTGAGCCCTAAAGAGCCAGCCCTCGGCAGCACCATCAGTGAGGACAGCCCTTCCAGCAATACACCCAGACATGTGGTCCCAGGACATTGTCACGAACATCCGCACCAGGCAGTGCGGAGGTATGGGGTTCACACACACAGCGAGCCCTCTGTCACCTACCAGCAGCTCAGGAGGACCTGAGAAACAGTCCAGACTGAGCCAGCCAACAACACCTGGCACTTGTGGCCGGCAACCGCATTCCCACCGGCAGGAGCTCATCTACAGTGATCACACACACACACACACACACACACACACACACACAGTTTGTGGGAATGTGGAAACCTGCCGCAGACAAAGCTGCGGCATCTAGATTTCCTGCCAAGAAAATGGTTTAGCCTCAATTACTGCTTCCTCTCAGCCCACCCAGAGACTCCCGCACAGCGGCATTACAGATGTTTCAAAAACGTATTTAACTAAAGCAGGTGTGAGTGGCTCATGCGTGTAAATCATAGCCATCAGGAGCCTGAGATTTGTGAGGACTGCAGTTCAAAGCCAACTCAGGCAGGAAAGTCCAGTGAGACTCTTATCTCCAATTAACCACCAAGAGGCCAGAAATGGCCAGAAGTTCAAGTGGTAGAGCACCAGCCTTGAGCAAAAAGGCTTAGGGGCAGGTATCCAGGCTCTGAATTCAAGCCCTAGTACTAGCACAAAAAGAAAAAAGTAATGGGGGCGGGGGGAGAAAGAAGAGGAAAAGGAGGAAGAGGAAGAAGAACAAAAAGAGATCTAGGCTCTGGTGACTCCCACTATAATCCCAGCTACTCAAGAGTCTGAAATCAGAGGCTCAAAGTTCAAAAGCCAACAGAAAAGTCCCTGAGA
>NW_012267334.1:2967699-2998933 GCF_000151885.1 Dipodomys ordii | reverse complement strand
CGCCCGGCTCGTGGAACTCTTATCTCTAATAAACCACCAGAAAACTGGAAGTGGCGCTGTGGCTCAAGCAGTAGAGCACTCGCCTTGAGCTGAAGAGCTGAGGGACAGCGCCCAGGCCAACAAAAAAAAAGAGGGGGGAGAGGTGAGGAGAAGAGAGGGGAGAGAAAGTACATGCCACATGCGGGAAGGAGCCGGGGGTGGCTACACCCACCTCTCTCCCCCCCATTCTGAAGACCTGGCTGCGGGTGGACCTGTGGGTGGACCAGCTCCCCGTGGGACAGTCACAGTGGCAGAGCTTGGACCGTTCCGAAGCTGTGTCCCCAGAGCACTGGAAGGCACAAGCCATATTCATCAAGATGCATGAGTCTCTTCTGAACCAGTGATTTCACTCGCTCCCCAATGTCCTGCAGCCTCCCAAGCGGTGTGTTCATTCAGCCTGGGGCAGCGTGGTCTTGCAGCCCGGCTGGCCATCATTGCCCGCCCCGTCCCCTCTGCCATTTCAGGGTCTGGCTGCTTAGGGCCCTGCCACATCATGAGCCGATGCTGCCCGGCGAGGAGTCTCTCTCAGAGCTCTCGAATTCCGAAGCAAGCTGGAGGTCCAGCCGCAGCGTCCACTTCCTGTGAGCCACCACACGTGACACCAGTGGTTCAGCAATCATGTGCTCACACACATCGCACACACTGTACCCAGGGCACTGGGGTATAAGCCGGGCCAACTCCCAGCCGGCCCTCCTCCCGAGCCATGCCCGAGTGCCACACTGCACCACGTCCATCCTCGAACTGTCCCCAGCACCATGTGGCAGCTCTAAAACGGGATGGCAAAGGCCCCAAGCAGTAAAGGCCAGAAGCCACAAGTGGCCCCCACCACCCAGAGGCCACAAGACTAACATCCAGTTATGACCTGGTCACACCTTCGCTAATGAGGTGAGGGACAGAAGGGCCAGCCAGCCTGAGCTAAGGCACAGGCCTGGGGGTGGGAGAAGGGGAGGGAGCCAGGGAAGATGGGAGGTTGGGCCAGAGGGAGGCTGGGCCAGAGGGGAGGCAAGAAAGACAGAGGGGAGGCTGGGCCAGAGGGGAGGCTGGGCCAGAGGGGAGGCAGGGAAGACAGAGGGGAGGCTGGGCCAGCGGGGAGGCAGGACAGGAAGATTCCCCAGGTGGCCTCCGGAGGCACAGCAGTCATGTGACTTCCAGCAGGCAGAAGTAACTGGCCACAGGCAGATTATGACAAAGACAGGAATCTGGTAACAGCACATGACTGGCTGGTCATGGCCCTGAAGCACTTAAGCAGTGACCCACACCTGGCCTGTGAGAGGGAGGAGGTGGATAAAGGGAGGAGGCTCAGAGCCTGCCACGTGCCCACAATGACCATGAGAGGACCATTCTGGAAAATCAGGATCAGAGAGATTAAGCAATCTGCCCACAGCCACCCAGTGAGGTGGACTGAAGCCCAGGTCCACCTGAGAACATAGTCTGAGCTCTAACCAGGGGGCTAACTCTGGCCTGGACACAAGGAACAGACACCAACTAGAAAGGATCACACGCCACGCTACCTGGGCCAGTGTACACAACAAAACAAGACCCAGGAAATAGAGAAGGAAGGCACTCGGCCTGCCCACTCTCAACCCACCTGAGACCTGCATCCTCCAGGAACATCTTTGAGAGGCCTGGAGGTCCAGCCCCGCAGGGCCAGCCAGACATCCCACGAGTCCCCAGGCAGTGCACATATTCCGTGCCAGAGTGCCTGGCTTGGACCCAGCGGCCACACAAGAGTGTGGCCACACCCTCCCAAAGGCAGAGGCATGTGTGGGGCAGTTTACCAGCGGCTCCTCACTCTGTCCACCTCACAGATGGTCAGCTGGCCCAGGCTGGACGAGGCAGGTACAGAGGACCCGGGAACTGGGCCTTCTCCTCCTTGTAGGGAAGGGAACTCGGCGTGAGCGAGGCTCCTGGGATGCGGGCACTTGCGGGAGTTGCACCCACCCTGACCGGTGACAAGGCACCAGCTGCTGGTGGCCAGTCAGCAGGTCCTGGCCCCCAGGCCAGGGCAGGGCAGGGCAGGACAGGCCCCCTGGACCGGGAATGAAGGGAGCCACAGCTGCTCTGAGCACACCTGCTGCTGCTCTGGAGCCGGGAGCCCACCCCAGGGGAGGGGAGGACAAGATAAGGGAGGACAACTGAGCCTGGAACCCACCCCTTAGAACAACTGCTCCCCACCTGGGACCCCTCCCCCACTGCCACCTCCCCACCCCACGCCCTTCCAGGAGGTGCCACTCCCCCCACAGAGACCCTCCACCACCTAGCAGCCCAGGATGTTGGGGCTTGGGTGGGGGGAGGCTGCAGCAGATGGGCTACAGCGACCCCGGTGACAGGCCAGGCCCAGTGTCATCACAGCCACACAACCCACACACGCCTGCCACTCACTGGGGTTCCCATCTCCAGTCCCCAGGGCGTGGGCCCATGAGGACCCAGAAGCCAGGAGGAGACATGACTGACTGCCCAGGGCCGCACTGGGGAGGAGGAAGGAAGAAAGGCAGTGTGGAGGGAGGTCCCGACCCCTGACCCCTCCCCAGATGCCCGGATTTCTCAGCATCCCAGCCTCCCAGGACCCCAACACAGGTCTCCAGATGCAGGAAGAGAAGGCCTGAGATTGTCACGGTCCCTGAGAGAGGAGGAGGGTGTGGCAGAGGCTCTGCCCACGCACAGCTAGCAGCAGCTAGGCCAGGGTCTCCTGGGCACAGGCCCGGCTGCTGGCAGACACGGCCAAGCACGGCCAGGTGAGCCCGGGGCAGGCCGCCCCCCCCCGCCCCTGCATCACTCAGTGCCCAGCTCTGCCACCTGCAGGCTGCACTCCGCCCAGATGCCTCACCACCGCTGTGAGCTTGGGCGACGGACCAGGGACAGGCAGGCACTCACAGAGACCCCAGGAAACAGGAAAGTTGGAGGCGAGACCTAATACCTGGCCTGGAGGCCAGACCTGACACCTGGCCTAAGGAAAGCCCGACCCAGCCGGCTCAGGCCGGGGGGCACGGTGTCACCTGTGGAACTTACTAGCCAGGGTACAGCCCTCTCTCGTGACCGAGGGACATCCTGACACCTGCTACAACCAGATGAACCCCAAAGAAGACCATGCTCAGTAGAACAAGCCAGACCCAAGGGGACAGACGCTACCCTGGGGTCCAGGCAGGAGTGTGGCTGGGGAAGAGGGGAGGAGAGGTGCAGAAGTAGTGTCTAACAAGAACAGAATTTTAATTCTCAAAGATAAGAATTTTCCGGAGATAGGCGACATGATGGCACTACAACTTGTATGTGCTTAATGACTCTGAACTGCACTTAGAAAAGGCTAAGGCTGTAATCCTAATTTCTCAGGAGGCTGAGTGCTGAGGATCACGCGCACACACACCCTGCAACTCCCCAGTGTTGGCTCTTGTGAAGTGAAGTCCAGACCGGGCTCTCCCTCCTGTGGCCTAGGCGTGGGGAGACCCAGACCCTACCCTCTGCAGTTCAGACCACTTCATCCCAGGTGGCCTCCACAAAAATCACAGATCCCAGAAACAGGTTAACAACTGGTCCCCACACAGTCCCCACGCCTTGGGGACAGTTTCACCACAGGTGAGATGTGCCCCCACAGACATGCCCCCCCTCCAAGAACTTGAGAACTACATAACAGCAGATTTTACCCCAATTAACACTATGAGCTAGTCACAAATGACTTTCTCTAAAGGGCGCCTTCCTACAGGCTGCTTCAAGATACTAAACATTTCCTTGCCCACCCCAGAACGGCTGCCATTAGCCAGATTAATTGTATCCACACACAATCTCATTTTCTCCTCCACAGGAACAAAAGTGACACATCTCCAATTAGAGGAGCCAGGCCTGAGGGGAGGGGCAGACAGCCGGGCCCCTCCCTGCAGGCACACAGGGGCCTCGAGACAGTTCCCCAGGGTCCCTGACAAAGGGGCCAGATGCTGAGCTGTTACAAAGGATCACAGCCTTGTAGGAGAATCACCCAGCAAACTGAACCCTGCACCAGAGCCAGCGAGGAGTGGCACGTAGCACTGGACCGAGTCACCCGCCATGGCTTGGCATCTGCTCCTCATCTAGGAAACTAGGCTCATGACCTTCCTCCCAGGGGGACCCTGTGGGTCCCAGCTACAGGGAGACCCACCTCACCCCCAGCCAGTGCCTGCGGGGGGAGGGGGCGGGCAGGCAGGGCAGCAAGGACCCCTGGTTGCTGCACTTTGAAGGAGCTCAAATAAATGAGGCCAGCCAGCACCGGCCTCAGTAAATGTCAGGAACCCAAGAAAGTCCCTGGGGCCTGGGGCTCAGAGGGGCCCTGGAGGTGGGGAGGGGCCTCCTGGAGGCCCCTGCCTTGTTATGTGACATTTCACTTTGAAATTTTTCTTCTTTCTTCTCTGTCCCCTGCTCAACTTAATCAGCTTTCCTGTGGTGCCCAGGCTAATTATATGTTTGGGCTGTGAATACTGACCCAAGGCAGGGCCTCTGCGGCCTGCAGGACTCTGGGAGTATCTTCCATGAATAATAATGGCGAGGGCCACCCCTGGGATGACCCAGATGCTATGGTCCCCACAGGACGGAAGCCAGAGCGAGTCCTGGTGAGGAAAGGGGCTGAGCGGAGGCTAACGGCTGCTGCTCAGGAGGCCACGCACTGTGAGGATGACTCCCAAGGGGCCGGCGGGCAGGCTGGGGCACAGGCAGGCAGCATGGCATCAGCCCCGTGTATCCGCCGAGTGACAGGATTGCTCAGAAGCGCCCTCCCAGTGCAGACTTCCAGCCCAGTGACAGGACCTGGAGAGACCCCAGCCCAGGCAAGACTGCTGGGCAGGCTGGCCCTGGGGTCTGGGACTCATTCCAGGACTCATTCCAGGTGTGGCCCAGACAGGGAGCCACTGCAGAAATTGAAGGAGGGGACACAAGGAGAAGACAGGAGACAGAAACAGCCAGCAGGTCTGACCCAGCCTTCCCCAACCAGGAGGGAACTGGTAGGAGGGGCCCTGGCTCAGAACCACCTTTACCAAGGGAGGCAATGTGGGCAGCAAGGAGCATGGCGATCTGGAAGATGTGAGGAGAAACACAGGGAAGGATGCAGGTAGCATGGAGGAGGGGCAGGGAGTGGAGGAGGGAGGAGGAGGAAGGGATGATGGGGGATGAGGTGGGTGGAGGAGGGGTGGGGAAGGAAGGAGGGGGTGGAGGAGGGATGAGCAGGGGATAGGAGGGACAGGACAGGGCAGTTTACGGGCATGTTTCCCACAGGCTCAGCCCAGGATCTGCCTGGAGCCCTGGGTGTAGAAGTGGAGTCCGTGCTGGTTGGAGGGAGCACTGGGCTCGCAGTGGGTGTGGAATGGCAGCTCTTGATCATAAACAGGCCTGTATTTGTTCTGGCAATGTAGCAGCCAGGGAGGGAAGGCAGATGGCCCTCATAGGCTGGCAGGTACAGGTACGGGCACACACACATGCACACGTGTGCACGGGAACTGAACACTCACACTGCAGGCAATTTCCTGCCCTAGGTGATAAGCACACTAGGCCCCCAGGGTCAGTGAAAGTCAAGTCTGCAAGGGCTCCCCAAGACGATTCTCTCCTCCGTCTGCTATGGCACAGGGCATGGTAACTAGGCTTCAGACATATTCCTGCCAGGACCCCAGCCAAGCTGCACATGGTGGGGGGAGGGGGGCAGGGGGGCAGCAAATCAGATGGTGCCAACAGTGGGTACAGCGCAGCTCAGATAGCACCTCAGATACCAGCCAGGCTTTAGAGAGCAAGTCATCTCTAAGAACTTCTTTTCTGGTAGGACTAAAGATTGAACTCAAAGATCTGTGCTCTAGAGGGACATTGCAATTCCACCACTTAGTGGAATTCCAGCACTTTATTTTTCAGAGTTTCATGTTTTGCATAGATGAGGCATGGACAATGATCCTCCTGTTTATACTGCCCACAGAGCTGAGACGACAGGCACGTACCGCCACGTCCAGCTTACTTTACTGATTGAGATGAAGTCTCTGGAACTTTTTGCCCAGACTACCCTCAAACTGCCATCTTCCTTATCTCCCCACCTTCTGAATGGGATTGCAGGCAGGAACCACCTAACCTGTCGAGCTTCATTCCTGTGTCAGGCTGAGTAAGAGTGCATTGTAGGAATCAGCAAACACATTTGTCTACTTATCTGTGGATAACAATGATTTGGGTCACTCATTTCAACTTTTATTTATGGCACAGTTAGTTATCTCTTTCTTGATTCTCCTCTGTGGAATGCGGACTCAGCATGTCCCTCCCCACATCCTACCAGCCTCTGCCCCAGGCAGCTGTTTCTGATCTCAGCATCACCTGTCTTTGCCTGGGGGCTAAGAAAGTTCAGCTAAGCACCAGGCCCAGGGGTACAGCGAAGGCTGCCTTCCCTGGGGCGCCAGGTCAGGGGGGCGAGGCCTGGAGGTCTCCCACGGAAGGGAACAGCTGTCTGCAAAGGTGCTCAGGATGGGGGGAGGGGGGTACTCCTCTGGCTGGGCATTGGGGGTTCTCACGTCCTGGGCCACGGTGCTGACCAGCGTGGTGGAGGTGGCCGGCTGTGTCTCTGGTTTTCCTTCAGGGTGAGCGTCTGAGTGTCCTCAATTGTGCCCAGCTCCTTCTCCCTGTGGGCCCATGGCAGCGCCCTTGGCATCCACAGTCACGGGTCCCACAGCGGAATTACATCCAGTAGACAGGGCCCAATGAGAGGGGGGAGAGAAGCACTAGACAAGCAAGAGACTGGGGGGAGATGCTCTCCAGACTCCCGGGGCCAGCGTTCCAGAAGGGGCCGGTGCCTGCTAGAGACCCTTGGCATTGCCTTAAGAGTCAAACCACAGGCTTGGATGTAACTACTTTCTAGTGGGATTCCCGGGGCAGGCAGCTCTCTGCTTCCTCTGAACCTTAGCCTGAATGTGTCAGGAGAGAAAAGGCTGGCACTGTGATGACTCCTGTCATCTCATCTACTCCAGGGGAGGATCTTGGTTTAAGGTCAGCCTAAGTTATGGAGACCCTATCTCAAAACATGAGCTGGGCCAGGCACCAGTGGCTCAGGCCTATCAGCCTACTGCTCACGAGGCTGAGATCTGAGTATCATGATTCAAAGCTAGCCAAGGCAGAAAAGTCCATGAGATTCTCATCTCCAGTTAACCACCAAAACACAAGTGGAGCTATGGCTCAAGTGGTAGAGCGCCTAGCCTTGAGTGAAAAAATCAAATGAGAGCATAAGGCCCTTGTAAGCAGTATGCCCACCTTTGGTCCTCAGCTCCGCCCAGACCTGCTGGCCCCTCCCTCTCTCCACCCATCTACCTCACTTCCTATCCCCAGACCCTGCTGCTCCCTATACTGGAGGCTGCCATGCGCTCGCTCTCCGGGGGAAATCCGGCTCCTCTAATAAACCTTGTAATAATCTTTCTCCTGTGCCTGCCTCCATGTGGTCCCCTGCCATGGATGTGATGGATTCTCTGACGGATCCTTTCAGCCCTGACTTCAAACACTAGTACCAGCACCTTAAAAAAAAACAACTGGTTATGGTGATTCTATAATTCCAGCCGCTGGACAGGCAAGGGTACACCAAGCTAGCTCAGGTAACATTAGGACCCTATCTCAAAAATAGCTAAAGGTCGGCGGGGCACCAATGACTTATGCCTGTAATCCTAGCTACTCAGGAGACTGAGATCTGAGGATCACGGTTCAAAGCCAGCCCAGCCAGGAAAGTCTATGAGACACTTATCTCCAATTAACTACCAAAAGAGCTGGAAGAGGAATTGTGGCTAAAGTAGTAGAGCACTAGCATTGAGCACAAAAGCAAAGGAGCAGCGCTCAGGCCCTGAGTTCAAGCCCCAGTACCAGCGCTACACTAGCAAGCATAAGATCCTGGGTTCAAACCTCAGTACTGTGAAAACTAAAAAAAAAAAAAAAAAGGAAGTGGACACAGGCAACAGCTGCTGGGAAAAGCAAGCCAGACACAGGCGTGCCACAGTCAGGACCCCGACAGGAAAAGGTCAATCCACACAGCCAGGTAGCAGGTGCAGGCAGGAAGGGGGGTGTGGGAAGGGGGAGCGGCGGCTCATAGGTGTGGGACTGCTTTTGGGGGCAATGAAAATGTTTTGAAATTCACAATGGATGCCCAGACTGATGAATTCATTAAAGGCCCACTGAACTGTTCACGCCAGGAGGGAGAACTCCATAGTGTGTGGATTTTATCTCAATAAAGGCGTTATTAAGCAAGAGAGAGCACTGGGGCAAGAAATAGCCTTCCGAGGCTGGAGGTCTCAGGTGGCAGACAGGTGGAGAGACTGGGGGAGGAGCAGCCCCTCACCCCGGCTCTCATCCACGGATGGCCTGGACGGCAGTCAGCCACTACTCTGCAGGTTCATACAGCCACCGGTCACCCTGTCTGAACTTGGAACTCAGAACCTCCACCACCAGTGGTCCAGGTCTAGCTTTAAGAGGGAAACTGATGGCACAGGGCACATGTCCTCTCAGAGCAGCTTTTCTTTGAAACCTGAGAAGATGGATGCAAGCAGGGGCTGGACGCCGTGGTTAGGGCGTGGATCTGTGGTAGATGTCTGCCCAGCACGGCAGGGCAAGGCCTGGGTTCCATCACAAACACAGGCAGGCAGGGAGAAGCGGGAGGGGGGAGAAGCGGGAATGTCCTGTCCCCTAAGAACATAGATGTCCCCATCTAACAACATGAACCCCTGAACACAAATCCCAGAAACACTTTAAAAAAAAATAAAAAACCACAAGACACAGTACTCTGGGTGCTATAGCCTTATACTCCCACCTGTGAAAAGAGGCCTGAGCAAGCCCCCACGGGGTGCATCCACGAGTTGGGGTCAGATGATCCCTGGGTGAAGGGGACAGGCAGAGTTCGAGGTCACATTTCCGACTTTGTGAATGAAATGTCTGTCTGGCGCTAGTGGCTCACTCAAGCCTGTCATCCTAGTTACTCAGGAGGCTGAGATCTGAAGATCAGGATTCAAAGCGAGCCCGGGCAGGAAAGTCCTTAAGACTCTTGTCCAATTAACAATTTAAAAAAAAAAAGCCGGAAGTGGAGCTGTGGCTCAGAGTAGTAGGACCCAAGTTCAAGCCCCAGAACCGACACACATACAACAAAAAAAAGTCTGTGTTTCAGTCAATTAAGCAATTCTCTTTTAAGTAAACATTTGACAATTATATCACTAGGAGCTTGTGAAATCTTATGTCGCGGGGAAGAGGGGGGAACCCAGTGCCTATCCCACATGGCCTCTTCTGTTCCCCAACTTATAAATGGCTGAGTGGGAGTCAGACCCACTGTCCCTGGGGCTCCGGCCCCACTGAGACCCCCTGCCACATACAGAACGGCTCCTCTGGGGCGAGGACCCTGAGATCTGGAGCGTAGATGCTCTCCCTAGCTGTGCTAAGAGCTTAAAAATGCCCAGAACAACGCAGACCCCTTTCAAGCCCTCCTGGCACCTAACACACCAATAAACTGACTGACGGTCCAAGCCTCATTCTCCAAGCTCCCACCTCCAGGGTTCCATGCAATTCACACCAGGAAGCACCTGGAATGGCTCCCACTGACTGCTGACTCCTCACAGAATTCGCTGTGTGCTCTGCCGGAGGCGGCAGATGCAGGGTGCGTGTGTGTGAAGTGCAGCATCGTGCACACTCAAGACCGGCAAGGGACCACGGCACAACTCGGCCCTGCTAGACAGGTTCTGACTCTGGGATCGCCCGACGGCCCTGTCCCTGCCACAGTAACCCTTGAAGCTCACACCTGTAATCCTAGCTGCTCGGGAGGCTGAGATAGAAGCGTCAAGATAGACACTAACCCAGCCAGGAAAGTCTGTGAGACTCTTTTCTCCAGTTAGTCACCCAAAAAGCCAGAAGTTGGTTTAACTCATGTGGTAGAGCACCAGCCTTGGGCAGAAAGTGCTAAGGAACAGCATCCAGACCCTGAGCTCAAGCCCTAATACTGGCTCACACACACCAAGAAGACCCGCCTTTACCGTGCCAGGGCCTGGGCCTGCGTCGCACTGTCTCTGCCGTCCCTGCAGACGTCCAGGTGGCTGGGGTTCACAGCCAGGGGTGGGGGTCCTCACCTTGGAAGCCGTCCTGCACAAGACGGTCGGTATCCAGCCTATGGCCATGGCCCCGTCTTCCAAGCCCCCCACAGTGTGGCTGCTGACAAAGCCAACCTCCCAGGAAGTCCCTGGGAGGGAGGCCCTGGGGGAGGGGAGGGCTCTTTCCAGGCCTCGGGATTCTAGAAATCTGTACACTGACTCAGGGAAACGGGGACCCATTGGTTAGGAACATGGCTCCAGTCCAGGAGGAAGTTGTTTTTTGAAGGAAGAAACCACCAGCACTCCCTGAGGGGCATGGCCTCAGTCAGGCTGGAGTTGGGAAACCCGGTGGCTGGGAACAATGGCTTGCGAGCTGATCAGAAATCACATCCTGTGCTGCTGATGTTAAAGGCATGACTGGTGACTCTGGCCCACACCATGGCCCCCACAGCCGACCGAAGATGACAATCCCAATCTGACCATCCAAGGCCAAGAATTCCTTGTCCCACTCACGGGAATAAAGTCTGTGAGACTCTTTTCCCCAACTGGTCACCCAAACAGCCAGAAGTTGTTTTAGCTCACGTGGTAGAGCACCAGCCTTGAGCAGAAAATGCTAAGGAAACGCCTGGCGCTGATGGCTCACGCCTGTAATCCTAGCTACTCAGGAGGCTGAGATCTGAGGATCACGGTTCAAAGCCAGCCTGGGCAGGAGAGACCGTAAGACTCCTATCTCCAATAAACCACCAGAAAATCGGAAGTGGCGCTGTAGCTCAAGTGGTAGAGCGCTCGCCTTGAGCTGAAGAGCTGAGGGACAGCGCCCAGGCCCAGAGTTCAAGCCCCACGACCAACCAAAAAAAAGGAAAAAAAATGCTAAGGAACAGCACCCAGACCCTGAGGCAATGACACAGAGCCCACCTTCCAGGACTGGTCCTCCCCCTGGATGCAGATCCCAATAAAAAGGGGGTGTCTTGGGACACACACACACACACACACACACACACACACACCCCTAGTGCAACTCCCCATGGAGCCTGCCCACCCTCCCAGCCAAAGGCCTCACTTTTGCTGGGCATCTGCTCTACATTCGTGAACCTGTGTCTGCTCACCTCCCTGCAGCCATCCGCAAATTCTTCCTCTGAGACCAAGGGCTTGCTGGAGAAACGCACAACCTGAATACAGGTACCATGAAGATGTCTCAGAGGCATGCCCGGGTGAGACAGGGCCCCACAGGATCCCCACTCCACCTCAATCTTTGCCATCAGGAATGTATGTGTGGGGGGGAGGCCATGAGCCCATCCTCTCAGACAGCAGAGCACCAAGGGGTACTGAGCCACCTGTTGTGACTGACGACAGGGTCGCCTTGTGCCCCAGCTGCCTGCAGCCCTGAGAAGTCTGACCGGAGCAAGCAGGAGTGCCCGGCCCACACTGCTGCCCACGCAGAAGCAGGCAGAGTGACCAGGACACGGGCAGCCAGTTAGTGGTGGCCTCTCCAGGAGGGGTTTGGGCTGCCGGCTAAGCTAGAGAAGGAAGGCCAAGGAACCTGGGTTTCTAAGCATGGCCACATTCTCTGATGCCCACTGGGGTGCCATAATGCAGACTCCTCCCAACACCTGTACTGATGGGCACCCAGGACGGTACACAGGTCCTGGGGGCCACCCCAATGACACTCTCCCAGTGTTGTCACTTCTTCCAGGCACTCAGACACAGGCACCAGCGGACACCAAGCCGCACTCTGGAGTCAGGTCCCAGCCTCTGCAGCTGAGGACCGTCCACACTGCCAGCAGTCACCGAGGGAGGCCAGCCCCCCAAGGTCTCCAGATAAACACAGGCTCAGGGCCACCAGAAAGCACCCAACCTGCTCCTCAGCAAATGGAGACCAGGGGTTCCCCTGCCCTGCCTCCCCACCCCCCCACCATCATGCCACACCAGGCATGGATAGAGAGGCCTGTGACACTCTTGATTCAGGGTAAGAGGCAGAGAAGCCAGGCAGAGTTCCTGCTTCCTGAAGAGAGAGAGAAACAGAGAGAGAGAGAGAGAGAACACACAAGGTGACTGTGCTGTGACTCCCCTGGGGTCCACACTAACAACCACGTTCCACGGCGGCTCCCTCGGGCACACACACACACACACGCCACCTCCCTGGGGTGCACAGAGGAACCGGAGCCCTAGGCTGAAGCGGAACCACTTTAAGACCAATAGGCTAGTAGTCCAAAGAGTGATACTAACACATGATCGTGTTCCAGAAAGAACCACCAGTGTCACACCTGTAATCCCAGCTACTCAGGAGGCTGAGACCTGAGGACCACAGTTTGAAGGACACACAAACTGTCCCTTCTGAGGTGTGACAGGTCTGCACAACAGCACCAACCCATCAGCCACCTGGGTGGGCGGGGCTGTCTGGGTCATCTGACAGGGCTAGGCTGGAGGAAGCTAGCTGAGTGACCCAAGTCCTCAGCGGGCTGTCGGACTATGGGTCAGGACTGAAGGGAACTCACCACGGCTGCCACCTGTGCAGGGGCCCCGCATGTCTGCATCCAGCTAGATGACCCCAGGGAGGGAGCTTTATTATAGAGGACTCCAAATACAAGAGAGAGTGCCCTGAAATTCAGGCATAGAATCACCATGATCCTGACAATTCTGCTGTTAAGCGTGAACCTGAACAACCCCAACACAGGTGTAACATCCACACAATGACTATGATTTACTATGACTATGATTTACTATAACATCCACACAATGATTGATGTAAGGACCATTCCTGGATGGCGAACAGACCCTGCCCAGTACCTGCGTTACCTAGGCAATTGGGACACCTAGAAGAGGTCACATCTGCATCCGCTGAGATCACATCTGAATCTGACGTGGCCACACTTTTCTCCCACCTGGTCCCACCTCTTACCTGGTCCCACTTCCCTTTACCTGGACACACCTTTCCCCGCCCCTACCCTATATAAGGCCTAACCCAGGGCAGACACTCTCTTTTGCCAGCCGCGTGGAGTGCCAACCTGGCCTGGTCTCAGCAGGTCTACTGAATAAACCTGAATAAACCTACCCCTTACCTGAATACCACGTGCCTGGTGCTGTTCTTACTCGGCTACCTCTTTTTTAAAAACCTAACAGGAGACATGGAGATGGGCCTGGTGGCTCACTCCTGTAATCCCAGCTATTCAAGAGGCTGGGAAGGTGGCTCAGTGATAGAGCACTTGCCTTGCATGCATGAGGCCCTGGGTTCGATTCCTCAGCACCACATAAGCAAAAAGAAAAAAGAAGTGGCGCTGTGGCTCAAGTAGTAGAGTGCTAGCCTTGAGCTGAAGAGCTTGAGGGACAGCACCCAGGCCCAGAGTTCAGGCCCCACAACCGGACCCCCCCCCCAAAAAAAAGAGGCTGAGATCCGGAGGATATAGTTTAAAGCCAGCCTGCAAAGTTTGCTAGACTCCATCTCCAAAATAATCAGCCAGATGCTGGTGGCTCACACCTGCAATCCTAACTACTCAGGAGGCTGATTAGTTCAAAGCCAGCCCAGGCAGGAAAGCCCATGAGACTCTGATCTCCAATGAACCACCAGAAAACCATAAGTGGTGCCATAGCTCAAGTGGTAGAACACTGGCCTTGAGCTGAAGAGCTCAGGCCCAGAGTTCAAACCCCATGACTAATAATAATAATAATAAAATAATAATAATAAACTAAAAGTTGGGCTGGAGGCATGACTCAAAGGGTCCTGGCACTGGCTGAACAACTTTGAGCCTATGTGAACCTCAGTGGTTGATTTATCAAAAGGTGAAATGAGACATACACAGGAGCCCTAAACCTTATCAACACCCGACCAAGGTCAGCCAGGCAAGTTTGGGACTCTGTGGGAGCCCTGTGCCTAACAGCCCACCTGGCTTCCTGCCACCTGCAGAAAGACCCGCACAGAAGCCCAGCAGGCCCAGAGCCTGCTTCTCTCCGCTCATCCCAGCATCCTGCATCAGGCTCCTTCATTCCCCACAGAGCCCTAGCCATGCCCTCCCGAGTGCCTCCATCTTCATGGTTCCCGGTCTGACTCCTGCTCCTCACAGAGAGAAGCTAATGACGATGCCTAAAAGATAGGGAGCATCTGCAGGGACAAACTCTGAAGTTGAAGCCTTCTGTCTCTAATGGGGGAGTGTCAAGATGAACATTTCTGACCACCGATCAGAGGACTGGGAACCCACCAAGAGAAAAACCAGAACACTTCTTTGGTTTTTGTTTTTTTGTTTTTTGGGGTTTTTTGCTAGAAGGGCTTTCTGATATTTATAAAAGACAGAGCCATTGTTTTCTGATAAATTGCTACACCATGTAATCTCAAAGGACCATTAGCAACAAGAAAATAAAACACTCAATCCACTGACAGCATAAACACAGCACAGAGGCCGCATCTCTTCCTACAGGCCACAGACTCCCTGCTCCCCTGCTCCTGACCCCATGCCTTCCATGCAGGACCTCACCTCCTTCACCTTCCCCCTTGAAGATGGGGAAACTGAGGCTTGGGGAGAGAGGGATCTGCTCCAGTTGTGTATGTGGTTCCATGTGACCCTGGCCTAACATTGCACCCCAATAACAGAGCCCAAAGGATCTGAGAGAACTCTGGGCACAGCCAGGGTGGGCCAGGACCCCGTTGGCCCAGAATCCCCACAAACACTCCCAAGCATTGTCCTGAGATGGAACTCAGGACAGGGAGAGAATTCTCCCAGCCTCACCAGCCCTGAAGCCCTCCCCGAGGATCTGTCCACCTGCCCAGCCGAGACCTCAAGCCTGGTCCAGCACTGGCCTTCCCAGAGGCGCAGGACCCTGCAAGGCCTCTGATCTGAGTCTTGCTTCGCCTCTCTCCCCACCAGCACCATTTCCTTCCAGAAGGGTGTCAGCAACTCCTCATTTCCCTGCTTCACCAACTCCATTTCCAAAGCAACTGGAGCTCTAACACCATTAAACTTGATTTAATTTGCTTTTCCTAATGATAGGCCCTGGTATTAGGACATCTCTCCCTTCCCACTTGAAAGACGTCTGGAGGTGATTTTCCCCAGTTAAATTAATAGGGAGACCATTAGAATCATTGAAGAGCCCGGCCTCTGGCTGGGTGGGAACCATCCTAGACCCAGGCAGAGCCTGGTCTCGGCTGTGGCAGAAAAACATAGCCAAGAGTGCAAAGCTCAGAGGCTGTGAAATGCCAGACATCTGCCATCGATCTCCACTTGGTCGGCTGCTACCCAGATTCCACTACCCTTGGGAGCCATCCTGGTCAGAGGCCCACAAAAAGCACCCATCATCCTGGGGCTCACACACGTCATCCTTGCTTGCTCAAGAGGTTGAGATGTGAGGATCATGGTTTGAATCCAGCCCCTACAAACAAATCCAAGAAACTCTTATCTCCAATTAAGCAGCAAAAAGCTGGAAATGGAGGTGGGGCTCAAGTGGTAGAGTACCAGCCTTGAGTGAAAAAGCCAAGCAAGTGCGTGACCAGTATCTAGAAGTACACACATGCACGCACACACACACATACACACACACACACACAACCCATTTTGCCCTCTGAGGCACCTGGTGGTGTAAGATGTAACAATCACGGTTTTTTTTTTAGGATAATTTAAATATATAAAGGGGTTTCAATGTCATATTTACATACATACATACATGAAAGATACTCTGATCAAATTTACTTGGTTATTCTTAATCCTTCCCCACTTTTTTTTCCCCCAGTCTTAGGGCTTAAACTGAAGGCCTTGGCATTGTCCCTGAACTTTTTTTGCTCAAGGCTAGCTTCTACCATTTGAGCCACAGCTCCACTTTTGGCTTTTTGCTAGGTAATTAGAGACAAGACTCTCACAGACTTTCCTGCTCAGGCTGGCTGTGAACTTCGATCCTCAGACTTCAACCTCCTGAGTAGCTAGGATTACAGGCATGGTCCACTGGCACCTGATGGTTCTTGTCTATAATCCCATGGGCTCAGGAGGCTGAGAGCTGAGGATTGAGGTTCAAAGAGAAATGCAGACACGCCTGCTTCCAATTAACCAGCAAAATAGCCAGGAGCAGAGCGGGGCTCAAGTGTTAGGACACCAGCCCGCTGTGGAAAAGGCCCAAGTGTGAGGCAGAGTACTGGGGCTGAGGTGTGCGGCTCCCACACCCACCGCCCTCTCTTCCCACCCGTTCCACCCCCTCTGCGCAAGCAGTCCCTCTCTTAAAATCACAGCCTATCACTCCTTGCTTTTTCAGATCTAGCTTCCACATGTGAGCAAAAAAAAATGTGCTACTTGTCTTTCTGAGTTTGACTTATTCACCGTGATGGTCAAGTGAGCAATTTCTGGGCCCTGTTTCAGGTCCAGATAGATCACCCCACGGTCTACCCCCCTCCATACTCACCCCCCCTCCCACTGCCTAGGTAAGCCAGCAAGGCCATGGACATGCCCAAGGTCACAGGGGCTCACCCCAAACCTTTGCATAGGAGACCCCAAAGCCCCATTCTCAAGGCCTGGAACCCACCGCCTCCTGAGCACAACTGTATTTTCAAGGCCAGTTCCAAGTCCCATCCTCACATTCCACTCTGGGCCACAGGGGCCTGACCCTCAGCGTGGATGGCTGAGTCAGCCTCCACTCCCCAGCCCACACCCCTGCAGACCAGCCTGCTGTCTTGCTGGACCTCTGCATCTCCACACTCCCCATTGCCCACGGGACAGTATAACCAACTACTGTGCAGCACACTGCTCTGGAACCTTCCATTGGGCTGGCACTGGGTCCACAGAGCCAGTGGGGGCTCTGAGCACCTCCTCCCCCTCCAGGGCCTGGCTGGGGCTCTGCACGCCCCACTTGGCCCCTGCCATGGCTGAGGGGCTCAGGCTGTCCCCAGCGGCTAGAGCAGGGAAGGTGGCAGGAATTGGACTTTTCTTTAACACCCCTATCTGGGAGGGAGGGAGAGAGGGCAAGGAGCCATTTTTGCCACCAGCTACAACATTCCCATCTCATATCAGAGAGGAGTGCCGCCCAGAAGCAGCCCAGGGCGTGGGGGGCCAGATCTGTGTCAGGCCAGCGAGAGAAGGGAAGGACAACACCCCTACACAGCCCAGGAGAGAGGAGGCCACGCCCAGCCCCACCCACCACCCATCCCTGCCGTCACAGTCCCGGGCCTCACCCCGCACAGCGCAGGCCAGCCCTCCACAGCCCCTCCCGCACCCCAACGCTGGGACCAAGCCCAGTCCTGTACTGCCCAGGGCATCAGCAGGGCCTCAGCCACACTGACCCCTCCTAGCAGAGGAATCTCCTCAGACAGGAAACTGTAGCGTCAGGCCCCAGGGGTCTCCGCAGAGGCCAGAGCTGCTCATCCTGAGGGCTCCTGACTAAGCTGCCTGAAGCTCAGCCCTGGGCAGTGGCCAGGAGAGCTAATCTCTGCCCACAGCTCACAGCAGGCCACACACTCCCCACTGATGCAGTGAAACAGGGTGGTATTAGAGAACCCCTAAAGACTACTGCCAGCCACGCCAGGTATATGCCACCAGGCAGCAGGCTGAAGAAATCATGGTGGGTCCCTGGAGGAGACAGCATAGAGCCAGCCTAGAACTGCACCACCTGGGCAGTTGGTTGATGAATGAAAAATCCCGGTGATGACTTGGGCATGATGCCACTGTCCCTCCATTGACCCCAGCTGGCCTGAGAGGCCCACGCACCATCCACACAGGCAGCTGGAGAGAAATCACAGATGCTGGCAGCAAATTGCTCCCCCCTCCCCAGACACCCTCAGAGCACCCAGCCAGCCCATCCGGGACCCCGCACTGCCTGTCCAGGGGCCCCAGAGCCCAGAGGAGGCTGGGCTCAAGGCGGAGCGCCATCTGTCATCATCTGAAGGCCCTGCTCTGCCTCCCTCCCACAAGCGGACTCCTCGTGTCTTCCTCTAGGTTCACATAGCCCAGCCTGGGTTCCAGATGGTCGAGGGGGTTTCCAGCCCAAAGTCCAACCTAACCAGGCCTAGTTAACCTGCCCGCCTGGCCTCCAGGTCCAACCGTGGGAGGCCTGGCTACCATGTGTGGATCAGAAACTCTAATTGCAGATATCACTCGTAATTAGTCTTTGATTAATTAAAAAATGAGAAAACTAATTACCTACTAATGTCACTGGTGTGACATGCATTGTCTGTGGAGGAGGGAGGACCTTCCTGAGAGTGCCCAGAGGAGCTCAGTGCCAGAGGCTCACGGTGACATCCTAGGCGCTTAGGAAACCGAGATCTAAGGATCTAGGTTCAAATCCAGCCTGGGCAGGAAAGTCTGTGAGACTCTCATCTCCAATTAACCACCAAAAAGCCAGAAATGAAGATGTGGCTCAAGTGGTAGAATGCCAGCTGTAAGCAAGAAGGCTAAGGGAGAGTGCCCTGGCCCTGAGTTCAAGTCCCAATACCAACACACAGAAAAAAAAAGAGTTCTTGGTGTAGACCAAGTTGGGGAAACACATCCATGCACCTCAGCCTCCTGCCACAGCCCCAAGGAAACTTCCCCAGCCAGGCTGGGTCCCTGGCTTTGGAGGGCAGGCACTAAGGAGTCCTTCCCTCCCCACAGCTGCCCATGGGGCACGTCCATCCGTAACTATTGAATGACCACGTGTGCTCAGGAGCCTCCCTGAACCTAGACACTGGCCGGCGCCTCCTGCTGAGCTCAGCCCCGGAGCGGCGGTCCTTCCGTTCTGAAAGGAAGCCCAGAGGGCTCACCCACCCCGTTCCATCCAGGAGGACCTGGGGCCATACCACTGCACAGGGCCTACGACCTCAGTGACGCAGCGTGGGGAGGGATGACCGGGCGTGGCCCTGGAGAGTCGCCATGGTTACAATGCTGTCCTCTGTCCCAAATGGTCCCAGCGCAGGCATCCATCCCAAGCTTTCCCCACAGAAGTCAGAGTGGGAGCAGTGCCCACCAGAGGAGCAGGCCCCGGCCTCATCCACACTGCCGTCCACCCCCCTCCAAGAAACAGCTTCAGCCCCATACACTCCAACCTACTTCCCTTCCCCCAGCCCTATCTGTGTTCAGGCCCAGGCCTGGGGAGGCTCCCCCCACGGGACCTGCAGAGACAGACGATCCCGCTAACTCTCCCCCTTCCTCCGGGTGTCTCTGAGCCCCTATGCGAGGCTCTGGCTCCTCATGGAGATGAAGCGACAGGGACAGAGGTGAGGTGGCTCTGGTCATGCTGCCAGGGAATCAGCACCGTGTGTGCCAGGGCTGGCCAAGGGCAGGGCTGCCTCAAGTTATCTCTGCCTGAGAGGCATCGGCTCCTTGGGGAACCTCTCCACCTGTCCTGCGGGCAGGGGCAGAGCCGGCTGGCTGCTCTTGTCTGGGTGCAGGCTCCTCCCCTGCACGGGCATCAGCCGTGAGCTCAGGGTGCCCGGCCTGGCTTCGCACGCTGGGGAGGCGGAGGCACCCAGAGAGCCAAGGGGCGGTGATGACGCTAGCAGGTGTCTTTTACAGACAGGGATCTGGGCAGAGGAAAAGCAGAGGACCTGGGCAGTCTCTGTGGCAAACCTGCTGACCTGGTCATGGGAGGACACTGGCCACAGGCAGCTGCCTTTCCCACTGAGGACCTAGCCCAAGGCTCACACACCCGTCCTCACCTACAGGCCCCAGTGGCTTGGGGCTTGAACTCAGGGCTTGGGCGATGTCCCTGAGCTTCTTTTGCTCAAGGCTAGCACCCTACCACTTGTGCGACAGAGCCACTTCCAGCTTTTTCTGCCTATGTAGAACTGAGGAATTGAACCAGGGTTTCATACATGCTATAGGCAAGCACCATACCACTAGGTCACGTTCCCAGCCCTTCCAAAGACTTCTGACCAAGGGGACAAGGCCATTCTGTGAGACAGTCTTTGAGCTATGAAAGAATGGAGTTGGAGCCTTATCTATACCACGTATAAAATCAACTCCTGAGAGACCTAATCCCGAAGGCACGAGCTAAAATTACCAAACTCTTGGGAGAACACGTAAGGGGAAAGCGTCCAGGCGTTGGCCTTGGTGACAGGTTTGGGGTTTTGGGGTTTTTTTGCCTAAGACAGCAAAAAGCTCAGGTCAAAAATGGAAAAAAGAAAGACTTCATGGAATGAAAACGTAACTGAAGGAATGGGGGGAAATACACACCAACCACAGAGCTCATGAAGATTATTATCCAGAGCCTATAAAGAATGGCTATAACTCAACAAAAACAACAACAACAACAAAAAAAAAAAACCAGCCAGGCACTGGTGGCTCATGCCATAACCCTAGCTACTCAGAAGGCTGAAATCTGAGGATCAACATTTGAAGCCAAGCCTGGCAGGAAAGTCTGTGAGACTCTTATTTCCAATTTAACCACCAAAACGCTGGATGTGGAGCTGTGGCACAAGTGGTAGAGCACCAGCTTTGATCAAAAGAAGGTAAGGGATAGCCCTGAGTTCAAGCCTCAGCATAGGCACACACACAAAGAAAGATGCACCTCAAGAAAGACTTCAGTTAAAAAGATAATAATGTAAAGGTATATACAAAGATATATAAAGATATTACCCAAAGATAACAGGAAAATTAAATAATTAAAAAAAGTAACAGCATGCAAAAAGATGCTTAACATCAGTACTCATTAAAGAAACACCGATCCAAAACGTGGGAAGCTGACACCTCATGCCCATCGGGATGGCTACTGTCCAAAAAGTAACACTAGCAAACACTGCCTGTGGGCAGGGCTGCGTGAGGAAGCCAGGACTCTCCTGTACCACTAGACTCGCTACTGCCATGGCTAGGCACTGTGGAAAACGGCACAGAGGTTACTCAAAAATCAATGCAAAGCCATACACCAGTGGCTCAGGCCTGTAATCCTAGCTATTCAGGAGGCTGAGATCTGAGGATTGCAGTTCAAAACCATACAGGGAGGAAAGTCCAGGAGACTCTTATCTCCAATTAAACACCTGAAAACAGGAAGTAGAGCTGTGGCTCAAAGTGGTAGACCCCTGAAAACAGGAAGTAGAGCTGTGGCTCAAAGTGGTAGACCGCTAGCCTGAAGCAAAAGAGCTCAGGGACAGTGCCCAGGCCTTACCATGTAGGGGAGAAAAAAAGAAGTCAACGCAAAGCCAGGCACCAGTGCATATGTCTGTTATCTTAGCCTCTTGGAAGGCTGAGATCTAAAGTTCACAGTTTGAAGCCAGCCTAGTCAGGAAAGTTCTTGAGATTCTTATTTCCAATTAGCCCAAAGCTACAAATGGGAGATGTGGCTCAAGCTGTAGAGCACTAGCCTTGAGCAAAAAAGCTAAAAGCGCCAGGCTCTGAGTCCAAGTCCCAGTACTGGTACACACACACACACACACACACACACACACACACACAGGACTGTCTCACAACTTCTGGGTTTATGACCCAAAGTAATTGGAAACAGGGTCCTGTACATTCAAGCTCACAACTGTACTCTTCATGAAGACCCCAGGCTCAACTTCCACAAGATCCAGTCTAACAACAGGCCTGTGCCCATGCCTAACCAGGGACATGCCAGTCCACAGGCCCAGCATGGGGGCCTGAACCCGTACGGTGAGGAGGCATGGGCCAGAAGGTTCAGGGCTGACGTTCACTAAGCCCCATGGCTCGGGAGCATGAAGGAACCATTTTTCCTGGAGGAAGCCTGGGGGGGGGGGGGATAGGACAGAACCAAGTGACAGACCCCAGACCCCAAGGCCACAGACTGTACCCAACAGACAAATCCAGGGATACAGAAAAGAGATCTGGGGTTGCCAAGGGACTGGGGAGGAGGAAAAGGCAACAGGAAAATCCAGGAAGAAGGGACTGGGAAGGTGGCTCAGTGGTAGAGCGCTTGCCTTGCATGCTCGAGGCCCTGGGTTCAAGTCCTCAGCACCACATAGCAAAAAAGAAAAAAGCTGGAAGTGGCGCTGTGGCTCAAGTGGTAGAGTGCTAGCCTTGAGCTGAAGAGCTGAGGGACAGCGCCCAGGCCCAGAGTTCAGGCCCCACGACCGGACCCAAAAAAAAAAAAAAGAAAATCCAGGAAGAAGACAATGGCGATGGTTGTGATCCTTGCATTGTGCCAGAGAGCCAAGGTAGACAACTTTATGTCATCTCCCTTCTAGGGGGGTAGGGGGGAGGGGAGGAGCTCCTGATCGCACAAGGACCAGCTATCTCCAAGCAGGGTCACCCAGCTGCAGGGTCTCCGGTAAGGCTCCCTGGAAGGCGGCCGCCCTCAGGTTCACAGCTCCCATTCTGTGATTCTGGAGTAGCTGCCTCCCCCATGGGGATAGGGGTGGGGGTCACACACACTGTTTATCAGACAGCAAAGCAGCTCCTGAGAAACGTCTTCCAGGATGTCCAGAAGCAAGACTTTGTTATTAGTCGCCATTTACATTTGGCTCTTTTTTTTTTTCCTCCTCTGTGGTCCCATTCAGCTTTTCTGCTGCAGACATCAAATTGTCAGGCTTCACCTGACATAATTAAATGTCTTGAGGGCGCTGGGGAGAAACAATTAGCCAATTAACACTTAATTAACGGTGGACAAGGACCAAAGAGAAAAAGAAAAAAAAGAAAAAAAGGCACCCTCCCAAGTTGCCTTGAGACTAGTTGAGAAAACCCAAGCTCTCAGCCCCCAGGGCGGGAGAGATGCACAGAGGGAAATGACAGAAGACTGCTTCCCGTACTTCCTCTTCCTGGATGAGGAAATGGAGGCACAGAGATGCGACACCGGGCAAAGCAGGCTCCTGGAGGCCTGCTCCCCAGAACCAAACCCTGAGCAAGAAGAAAGTCTGTGGGTCCAGCAGCTCACCAGTCCCAGCCCTCTGCAAGACTCACGGGCACTTTCTGAATTATTCTTACACAGCCGATGTTTCCAGATGCCCCTGTGAAGCTCAGGGTCACTCCAATGCAAGTCCCAGGAGAGTCTCAAGATAGGGGTCCTCTCCCCGATACTGCCTGGCCTGCCTCTGAGCTGACCCACACACCACCAGATTCTCACCTTTGCACATACTGCCCTGAGTTCCCCACAGCAGCTTCACCTAGAGACTGTGGGCCTGCAACCCCAGTGCTTCCTCCAGGAAGCCTTCTGGATTACCTCGGCCCCACTAGGCCTGACCCTCCTTCAGGAAGCCTTCTGTGATTACCTAAGTCCCACCATGGTCCTCATAACCCTACACCAAATACCATGGTCCCCGCTTCTTTGTCTTTTCCATCGTTCTGGCAGCCGAGACTACATGACTGGCACAGGCTGAGCTGGGCAGAGGACAGGGAGGCTGAGGGGGCCCTCCCTGCTTGCACATCAGCCAGCCAGCCCACCTGATCAGTACCATGGCAACTCCCCACACCTCGGTTGTCTCCAAGAAGCCGGTCCCAGACCCCAGCGCACTTCCGCAGGTGCCCACCAGCCCGGGAGCCTGAGCTTTGCTGAGGGGCTGCATCTCAGGCCCACAGACTTTCATCAGGACCTAACTGTCACCATCAGCTCAGTGTACAAATGAACCCAGCACCACAGGAACATCTGAGCACCCTCCGAGGGCCAGCAGAAGGGCCTAGGATGAGCATGGAGTCTTGAGCAAATCTCATGAACAAATATTAGGGGGAAATGAATAGAGACGTGAAGGCTCTGGGCCTGGTGTGGAGATAAGGAAGGTCCCTGACCAGACAGGGCATGGGGCACGTGCTGGATGGCAAAATCAATGGCATGGAAAGACCATGCCTTCACACACTGTGAAACCCCTGGCACGGGCGGGTGGGCAGTAGGATGCAGGAAGCCTGGGCGAGACTAGCACTCAGACAGCTAGACAGGGCTATGTACCAGGGCTGCTATGCTCCCAGGCTCTGTGGGAAGTGCTGGAATGGATTGACGATGCCTGTCCAGGGCTGAGGGTAGGGAGGAGAATGCTGGGATGGATTAGTGATGCCTGCCCCAGGCTCAAGATGAGGAGAAACGGCATGGGCCAGAAGCAAGTCCATTTCTAAGGGTGACCCATGGACTCTGGACAGAGGACTGGAGCAGAGGGAGGAGACAGACTGCTGACAAATGCAGCCAAAGGAGCCAGGGCGCAGGCAGATGGTACCAGCCTTCCCATATCCAGCACAGTGTACCGCTGAGAGCTGGGGACCCAGCGGTCCCCTCCACCAGCACCTCTCGGAGGGCTAACGGTAGGAGGCAGGTTTCCTCAGGCCTGATGGATCCACGGTGTCACACTCTGCCTTTACCCTCTTCCAAACTTTGCCACTCAGCAAAGAACTGGGCAAATGGCATGCACACACAAAAAAGCAGAGCGCTCTAGTTCAGCAGGGCCTGCCTCCTGATTCCCGCTTCCTTCTGGTCCTGCAGGCAATGTAGACTCCAAGGCAGGAGAGACCTAGACATGGCCAACAGCTCCATCTGAACTCGTGCTGGCCAGCATGACACTGCGTCCCACAGAGAGGACAGGATCTCACAAAGGATACCGAGGCACAGAGGGCAGAATGTGTCTTGTCATGATACACAGGCCCAGAGCTGGGGTTAAATGGGTAGTCATGCTGACAGCACAAGGTGGCAGAGGTCACGTTCCTGTCCTTTCACCATGGAGAGCGGCCGTGACAGGAAGAGAACCCAGTAGGCCTCATGGAAATCTGCTGCAGTCTTCAGGGGAGTTGGGAGACCAGGAGACAGTGTGAAGGCCTAACCCCATCCAGGATGAGCAGATATGAGGGGAAAGTTCCAGAATGTTCAGGGGTTTGCGGGGGGGGGGGATGATTAGGGGTAGGATGGTTACAGGATGTTCAGGGATGAAGGAGTCCCAGTACACTCAGGGGTGGGAGGGGTTCCAGGATGATCAGAGATGGTAGGGGGGGGGAGGTTCCAGGGTGCCCAGGGTGGAAGAGGCTGGAGAGTTCTACACAGCCCCACTCAAGCTGGCTACGGGGCTGAGCAAGCAGCAGCCGGGCAAGCCCAGGAAGGAAGACACCAGAACCACGCTACCGTCCCAGTCCTCCTCCTGCAGACCCAGCAGCTTGGAGGCCAGGCTCCCTCTTCCATCTCCCCACAGACACCCCGCTCCTGAGTCCTGTCACCTCAGCCCCCGCCAAGTGCTGCCAGTGAGCACTGGAAGGCAGTTCCCATCACAGACAAAAATAACGTCTCCATCTCCGGGCTTCCCGCTTCGCCCTGCCCAGAGCCCTGCCCCTTTCCACCAGGGAAGCTGCCCAGCTGAGGGAATGAGCTCAGAGAGCAATGGAGAACTATTGCCCAGCAGGCAACAGGGCCAAAGCCATAGCCAGGCACTTGGCTGTGACCTTGAGCAAGGAGCTGCTTGTCTGCTCTATGAGCCTGAACTTCCCCATTGAGCCAACTAGCAATGGACAGCACAGGAGAGAGAGAGCTGGGACCAACAGCCAGGCACCTGCATCTGCTCTCCAATTACCTGCACTGCCTCAGGGCTGGAACTGCAGAGAGAGGCCCCACAAACCCTGCAGGACCCTGGCAACCTAGTGTGGGAGGGGCGGTGATGGACAAACCACCTAGACCGGAACACAAGGAGGATGAGAAAGGAGCCCTGGGCAGCCCAGGGGATGGGGCAGGCCAGTGGAATTTCACCATCAAAACCAGACCAGCCCTCTGCACACCCATCCCACCCACCCCTGCCCTCCCTCTCCTCTCCCCTGCCAGACTGCAACCCTTTGGAAAAGAACCGGGAAAGGCTGTCAAGAGAGAAATGCTTCCGAAACCAGCTTTCTGGACCGCTCTGGACCGGGGCTTACAGGCCAAGTGACCAGGAGGAGGAAGAAAATCCTAATAAAAATGTTACAAAATGTCCCAAAGCAATGTCACAACAGGACAGCCACAGTCTACCCTCTGTTCCTGTGGAAAGAGAGGCCCAGGAGACCGAGTTCCAGCGGCGTTCATTCCCACCCGTTCACCTGACTGGGAAGCCTGGGCCAGGGCCAGCCTGCATGACAGACCATACCCGACCGAAATCAGGGCACACAGCAGCCTCCCTGACCTCTCAGGGTTCCAGAGGTTCCCCCAGATTCTCTGGGTCACGGAGCAAAGAGAGCCTGCAAGCAGGTGGGGGGGTGGCTCCCCAGGTTCCTCCTGGATTAAAGAGGCTCTCAGCTACCTGGAAGTGGAGCTGTGGCTCAAGTGGTAGAGCAACTAGCCTTGAGAAAAGCTCAAGGACAGTGCCCAGGCCCTGAGTTCAAGCCCCAGGAACAACACACACACACACACACACAAAGGCTCAGTGAGGGCTGGGAAGGTGGCTCAGTGGTAGAGTGCTTGCCTTGCATGCCTGAGGCCCTGGGTTTGATTCCTCAGCACCACATAAGCAAAAAGAAAAAAAGCCGGAAGTGGTGCTGTGGCTCAAGTGGTAGAGCGCTAGCCTTGAGCTGAAGAGCTGAGGGACAGCGCCCAGGCCCAGAGTTCAGGCCCCACGACTGGACCCCCAAAAAAAAGGTTCAGTGAATTACTGCTTGAGTGATGGGTAGAAGGAGGGAAGAAGGGAGGGGTGGAGAGAAAGGAGGGAGGGAGCGGAGGAAGAATGGGTAGATGGGGAGAGAGAGAGAGAGAAAGGGGAAGGAGGGAGGGTGGGTAAGCACCACAAAGCACCACAGCTTTGTGGCTCAATATTGCTGGGGTCCAAGTGGGGCGGCCATGGGTGACCCCCACAATGGATGGAAGGTGGATATGGGCCCAGGGAAATGCTTGAAAACATACCTACAGCCATGAGGGGCACTGGCTCCTCTCTGAAGCAGAGGGACAGGAGCGCAGACCTTCTCCCCCAGGGGCAGAGGGACCCAAGCCCCAGCCCTGCCTCTCCCACCTGGGGTACCTGTATCAGTTTAATCTCTGTAAGGAGGAGGAGACCACCCGGGCCTCACCAGATGGGCCCAGGAAAGCAGGCTGGAGGCGCCAGCCTAGGGCTGGGCGGGGCCACCATGGCTGGCAGGTGCAGGACCCAGGAAGCCAGCATCCAGCAGAGTCCTCGGTGGCCTGGTCCCCAGCCAACCCAGCACCCGCACAGACTGCACGGGCCCCCTCCACGTGGCCCAGAGGACGCCAGCTCAGGTGTAGAACCAGGAAGGACCAGAGCCCCTGGACCATGGCCACATGCTCGAGGCACAGACACAATTCACTCCCACTCAATGCAACTGGAGGATGGCATTTTCACTGCCATTTACCATGGAGGCCCGGTGTGGGAGCTCACACTGATAATCCCAGGACAACAAGAGGAGCCTGATTCACTCAGCCCGATCGGCCTCGGGTAGCTGGCAGCCCTGAGCAGCCCCAGGAGCTGTCTCCAGCCCTGCCTTTCCACTGACCCTGAGCAAGAAAAGCAGGAACCTTAATTCCCTCCGCCCAGCCTGAGGGTCAGAGTAACACTGTCACTCCAGTCCCCCACAGGCAAGCTGACTCAGCTCACTGCCCACTCCTGGTCCTACAAGCAGACACCAGGATGGGTGAGGACCACTACTGACCATCACATATGACTCAGACCAGAGGCCACAGCAAGAAGTCCAAGAGAAATCCAAGCACCAGCAGCTCACGCCTGTAATCCTAGTTACTCAGGAGGCTGAGATCTGAGGATCATGGGTCAAAGCCCGCCTAGGCAGGAAAGTCTGTGAGACGCTTATTCTCCAGCAAAAAGCCAGGAAGTGACGCTATGGTTCAAGTGGTAGAGCGTCAGCCCTGACTGAAAAAGCTCAGAAACAGCACTGCAGGTCTGAGTTCAAGCTCTGATACTAGCACCAAAAAATAAAAAGCCCTAAGGAAGACTCTTTCCCTCCACATAGGGGCTGGTACAAGCACGCGCAGCCCAGGCCACTTCCTGGAAACTGCTGATGGTGACAACTGGGTCCCTTGCACACTGCTGGCCACACAGCTGGCCGGTCGCATAATGGGAACTTAATTCGGATTTATGGAGGTCTTACATCACTGCATTCCATTGCAGCAAATGAAAACAAAATTATATGCTGAGCAGGGGTTTTAACTCTTGACCAAGACATGGGTTTGGCCAGGGTGTTTCCTCTTTGCAATTATTTTCAGTGCCATTTGCATTTGTTCATGTGTGTGTCCGGGTGTGCATGAGCAAGAAAGCGACTTGTGCTCTATCTGGAGATGTGGGGATGTGGGAATGTATGCCGTAAATGAGTGTACAGTGTGCGCGTGTGTATGTGACCTCCAGCCTCTCCCTGCCCTGGGTCCAATCCATCTCATCTGTTCACAAGGACAAGTCTAGGAGAGCATTGCAAGCATTTTAACAGACCTGTGGAGTGGAGAACCACAAACAGGCCAGGATCTCCGCCCAGCAGGTACCACCCAAGCTCCCCCGGCCTGAGGTCTGAGCTGACGCACAGTTTGGTGAACAGGGAAGCCTGACTCTCCCTACACCGTGCAGAAATACAATGGACGAGATGGACAGTGCCGGGTGCTGGCGGCTCATGCTGGTCATCCCAGCTGCTCAGGAGGCTGAGATCTGAGGATCAAAGCTTGAAGCCAGCCTGAGAAGGAAAGTCCATACGACTCTTACCTCCAATTAACCAGCAAAAAGCCACAATGGGGGTTGTAGCTCAGAGCAAGAGTGCTAACCTTGAGCGAAAAAGCTAAGGGATGGCACCCAGGCCCTGAGTTCAATCACCAGTACTTGGCTGTACACACACACACATGCATACACACACATGCATACTTGCAACTTGTATGCGCGCGCACACACGCATGCACGCACGCACGCACGCGCACACACACACACACACACACAGATGGAAAGGAAGTTCTAGAAGCTGGACTGAAACCAGTGACAAGATCTGAAAGGTAGGAAGGATTCCTGGGGTAGGAGGCGTGATGGGCCGGGCCCGCGTGACCGTGGTGGCATCTCAGTCAGGCTGCCACGCTGCAGCGCCTCACCAAGGGCCTCCTGGTGGATCTGACGTCTCAGCATTTGCCATGGCAAACACTCTCTTCCCTTGGTGGTTTGCAAATCATGGGTTCACAGAGCATTTCCTCTAACACTAAGCCAGTGAAAATGGTAAATTAGGCAACAAATACCTGCAACATCCCATCAGTAGGCAAAAGCGGCAGCTCTGGTAGTGCAGGAAGTGGCAGTCAAGGCCCAGGCAGCCTGTGGCCTCCAAAGCCTGGGGGGGGGGGGGTTGAAGAGGGGGGTATGGGGGCCACACAAGCTGCCAGCGCCTGCCTATCCAGACTTTCTGCAGTGTCATCCTGTCCACTGCACAGAAGTTACCACAGGTCTGCTGTACTTTCAATACCACATGGCACGCTGGGTCATTCAGCCCCACCAGAAAGCCACCAGTGAGCCACAGCCCCCAGAGTCTCTGCACCTGTCCAGCCTCAGCATCCCCTGTCCAGCACCAGCGGTGGCCACCCCACTCTGCTTCCTCCCACCTGTCTGGACTTGGGCACAGCAGGTGAGATGGGGAGCTCTCCCCACAGCCCTGCCCAATGTACCCCAACTTCTGCACACTCCTGGTGGTGACCTGGTCCTGCCAGTGCCTGCCAGCCACGTGGAAGGGAGGAAACTTCCGGGCTGGAGAGCCAGGCAGGCCTACTCTGCATCTGAGACCCAGCATGCTTGGCCACAGTACATGGCTAGTCCACTCACCTTTCCAAAGTCTCGGACATCGAAGAGGTCAAAGGGGTCAAACAGCTCACTGTTCCTTAGTCCAAACTTGTCGTGGCAGACTTTGAGGAAGGTGCGTATATTCTTCAAACACAGGAACTAGAGGTGGGAGGAGGGGACCAGAATCAGTAAGGCGGCAACAACAGAGAAATAACGGGCTCAGGAGCAGAAGGCTTTGCCCTGGGCCAGCACCCACAGTGTGTCCTGGCTCTGGCTGGCAGGCAGAAATCACAGGGTCAGCAGAGACCTGCCATCGGAGGCCGGGGAGACAGAGCACAGCCGACATCAGCTCTACGGCCTGACAGGATGGCCACGAGCACTGGCCTCCACCACTGGGCAGCAGAACCCAGTCAAGTTGATGCCCCCAAGGTTGGATCAGATGAAGGCACCCACCGGTCCTCAGCGCAGGCCAAACCACACCCCTTCCCAAGCCAGATCAATCCAGGTCAGCACAAACAGCAACAACCACACGGGAGCAAGGGGTGCTGGAGTGGAGTCAGCAGGATGGCCAGAGTGCATCACGCACATAGGAACATGTATGTACACCGAGTGTGTCACACACACTGAACATGCATGTACACCAGAGCATGATGTGCACATGTGAGCATGGGTGTACAGCTGATCATGACACCCTGTGAACATGCATGTGGCATGTGCAGCTGAGCGTGACACACACAGTGAACATGCATGTGCACACACCTCAACTTCCAGCAGCACAGGCCTCTGATTCCTCACAGGAGGACCAGGGAGCCAAACGCGTGCGCAACAGGCCAGCGCTCCCAAGTCCTCCCTACACTGTCCCCACTCCTGGGCTCCCGCGGCCTGAGCTGGCCCAGCAACTGGGGTGGGAGGAAGTGGGGGGGAATGTGGAGGACACCATCACCCTCCTAGAGACAGGTGCACGGGCTCCAGGCAAAGGGCAGGCCTTGTGCAGGCCTGAGAGCACCAGGCAGCGGGTTCAAGTCCTGTCTGACGATAGTAACACATGAGACAACTTGGGGGGGGGGGATCCCAAGGCCTGGTGTGCTGGCACACCAGCCTTTCTGGGCTTCAACCCAGCTCAGCACCCTGTCTGTGAGGTCCCCCGAAGGGCCTCAGACAAGTCCTGGTGGGTACTCACCCCGAGGGGCAAACCACAGCCTCCAGACTAGAACTGAAGAAAAGGCAGTGAAAAACAGAGGGCACTGAGCACCCCCAGTGCCCCGCCGGACACCCACCCGTGCCTACCCTCATCAGGCAGTGCCCCAGACACCTCAGCCCTGGACCACCATGTTGTTCAAGGACAATGAAGATTCATTTCCATATTCATGTAATACCTGTCTGCCCACCCCCGCGCCTCTGGTATTTAAGATGAACTACGAATGGACCCCACATACACACATCAGCAAACACCTTCGAGTGCAAGCGTCTTCCCAGAACCAGGCCTTCCTTCCTCTCCTTCCTCTCCTTCCTCTCCTTCCCACAGTCAGAATCTGCAATTAACACAGACCCTCAGGTACCTCAGCTGCAGATGGAACTTGTACTTCTGCACCCCGTATAGATTAAAGACAACCTGGATATCCTTTGTGCAGGGGAGGGGAGGGGAGGG
>NW_012267334.1:2941950-2965860 GCF_000151885.1 Dipodomys ordii | reverse complement strand
ACACACACACACACACACAGCAGCTTGCTTTGGTCCACGCACTTTCCTTCACTTTCTCCCCCTGATGTGTTTATTCCATACCTTTCTGGGATAAGGACGTTGGCATCCGAGCAGAGGACAAGCAAGAGCCAAAAAAAAAAAAAAAGAACTGAGGTCTGGCCGTGCACTGGTGGCTCACGCCTGTCATCCTAGCTACTCAGGAGGCTGAGATCTGAGGATCTTGGTTCAAAGCCAACCCAGGTAGGAAAGTCCTTGAAACTCTTATCTATAATTAACCACCAGAAAACTGCAAGTGTCACTGTCTCTCAAAGCGCTACCCTTGAGCAAAAGAGCACAGGGAGAGCTCTCAGACCCCATGAGCAACAAAAAGAAGAAGAAGAAGAACTAAGATCTGCTTCAAAGTAGAGACCCTCACTGCAGTGAGTGGGTGCCCCAGCATGGCATCCCCCCATGCACCCTTGACTCACCAATGGTCCAGTTATATGACTCCCTCTCTAGGGAAACTGAGGCCCTAGGGAAGAAGCACTGCTTGGTAGGGAGCCCAGGTCCTAACTGTTGGCCCCATCGTCTTTCCAAGGTGGTAGGGAAGGGGGCCACTGTCTTTGGATCTCACAGAGCAGAGGCGGGTGCCGACAGAGGGGCACTCCTGAAAGTCCAAGAGGAGAGGAGTACACCGGGCTGAGGCCTCCAAGTGGCGCTCACCAGGCCACAGTGGCAGTGGGGAGGGAGGCAGGGAGGCGGCACAGTCCACAGCATGGGGTCCCGAGCTCCCTATCCTTGCCAGAGCTGGCCCTGTGCCAGTGTGCCCCTGGCAGAGCAGCACATTTATCTCCCTGCTCCATCCAAGCCTTCCAAAGGGAGCAGACGCCTGCCCTTGGGGCAAACCCAGACACCAGCCATAGGACGGGCTATCCCTGAAACCTGGCCCTGGGGAGGGGGTCACGGGCAGCTCCCCCAGCAGGCCTCCTGTGCTTGCTTAGGCCGCTGGGAGATGGAGTGAGCCCCCCTCCTGCCCCCTATCTCACTCCTGCCAACCACCCCCCCCAGCCCCACCTCGGGCCTGGGGCAGTCAATGCTGGAGTGCTGGTCCGCAGCCTCTCCAGGCCATTCCGCCCCCTCTGATCTAATCAGGCTGAACTCCCACTAACGCGGGACCCAGGCTCCCTGCCCAGCGCCCTCAGACCTCCGCAGGCTCAGCCAGACAAGCCCCGGCTGCTGCTCACTGTGAGCTGCCTTTCAGCTTCTGCAAGGACAGCTTCGTGGGCCCCGCCACAAAGTTCCCCCTCCAGGGGCCAGGGGGCAGGGGAGCAGAGCCAGGGTCCCACCCCTAAGGCCCCTGGAGGGGGAGCTTTGTGGCAGGGCCCACATGACTGCACAGGGGCTCTTCTCTGTGGAGACTTTGAACTTAAGGTGTCTCTGTCCTGCAGAGGAGCCCGCAGAGGCCAAGGGAGAGAAGTGCCAGCCTTGGAGGATCTCTGGCACCCTCGCCCTACAGAGCTTAACATTAGGCTGAGGCACAAGCGACACACTGTAAGCACTCCGTAGTTAATATGCAAAAGCTCTGTTAGCCAGGCAATCACACCTGTAATCCTGACTACTCAGGAAGCTGAGATCTGAGAATCACCATTCCAAGAGAGCCAGAGCTGAGAATTCTTTTTTTTTTTTTTTTGGGGGGGGGGGGAGTCCGGTCGTGGGGCCTGAACTCTGGGCCTGGGCACTGTCCCTCAGCTCTTCAGCTCAAGGCTAGCCCTCTACCACTTGAGCCACAGCACCACTTCCGGCTTTTTTCTTTTTGCTTATGTGGTACTGAGGAATTGAACCCAGGGCCTCATGCATGCAAGGCAAGCGCTCTACCACTGAGCCACCTTCCCAGCCCCTGAGAATTCTTCTCTCTAACAAACTACTCAGAAAAGGCCACAAGTGGCATTGTAGCTCAAGTGGTAGAGTGCTAGCCTTGAGCAGAAGCAACTCAGGGACAGCGCCCAGGCCCAGAGTTCAAGTCCCAAGACCAGAAAGAAAAAAGATGTGGCAAAAAAAGGAGAAACTGAGGCACATGGAAGTGAATTCGCCTGCCTGCCATCACACAGCTAGCCAGCTTCAGACAAGGACTTGCAGCTTGAATGCAGCTGACCTGGGCACTGACCAGTGGGCAGTAATGGGCACAGCCCTGTGACAGGCAGAATGCCACCATGACCCCATGAGGAGCACAGTGCCACCACCTCTGAACACCCACGTCCCAGCCCCTCGGGGTCCACAGGGCCAATGGTGTCTCTGGAATACAGCCACAGGGCTCTCACAGGGCCCAGGGAAGTCCTGCCTGGCCAGGGACCAAGTGGATCCGCATGTCCTAGGCAGGCCCTACACTACATGTGGCCACAAAGCAGGAGCGTGGTGCCCGGCACTGGGCATGTGGCTCAGCCTCTGCTGCAGACCTGCCTCTAGTTCCAACCCCAGGCTGTGCGTGAGACCCATCTCTCCACAAGGATCCAGCCTAGAGCTCCAGGCCTTCCACCCGACCTCTGGGAGTATCCACGCAGTGAGTCATGACAAGTACAAAGGCCCCACTGTATGGAGGGCTTTCCAGAACACCAGGCGCAAGGCCAGTGCCTCCTGGACTGCTCACAGCAGCCCTGAGTCATTACAATGATTCTTCATTTACAGAGGACGCAACTGAGGTTCCAAATGGCCCCCTGGCCCACCCAGGGCCCCCAGCGAGAAGGCAGCAGAGCTGGTGGAAACTGGGACACTCCAACCCCAAGGCCAGACCACAGACCTTTAAGGTGCCCAGTAGAAGGTTGGCACCTATAACACTGGCCCACACATGATGTCCAGTCCACTGAGCCCTTCCACTTCTCGTGTGTGTGTGTGTGTGTGTGTGTGTGTGTGTGTGTGTGTGTGCGCACGAGCACGTGCGTGTACTGAGAGCCTGGGCACTGTCCCTTAGTTTTTGTGCTCAAGGCTAGCCTTCTACCAGTTGAGCCACAGTCCTACATCTGGCTTTTTGCTTGTTAACTGGAGGAAAGAGTCTCACAGACTTTCCTGCCTAGGATGGCTTCAAACTGCAATCCTCAGATTTCAGCTGAGTAGCTGGGATTACAGACATGAGACACTCGCACCCAACTGCTTCTCATGTTTTGAAGCCAGTTTGCAAACATAGACACACAGGCCCAAGTAGAAGCCTTCTTGTGATCTAAGCCCAGGCCCGTTCCTCTCCGGTGGCCCCTGTGCCAGCCGGTGTCCAAGCTGCAGAACAGATGCCCAGACAAGGACAGGGCCCCCAAGAGAACGTTTGGGCTCAACTAGATCCACCCCAGCCATCCCTGGATGTATAAATAAATGGTCACCAACACACAAGGCTCCTCCCCTGACCCAAGCCAATCTTCTGGGGCTGCCAGCACAGGGGCACATCCTCACACAAGACCCACTGCGGACAATGCCCCGTGGACTGGCCCTAAGCCTGCCCCCAACGTCTCATCTGCTGAGTGGACCAGAACTCCGTCCCTCCACAGTGCCAGGCCACCTCCCTGAGGCCCACAAGATCCCTGGGCACGCACCGCACCGTGGGAGAACCAGCAGGGGCTGCCGCAGCCTCACAGGGCCTTGTGCCCTGCCGACCCCAGGCAGCAACACCAGGTGGACCCACAAGGTGGAGAGCCTGTCCCCTCCGCCAGCCACCAATCACAAAACGCCCAAGAGCTGCCACCCCGGTGACGGAGGGGCTAGCCTCCGACTCTGTCACCACCACTGTAGTCTTGTCAGCCAGGCCCTCAGACACACCTGGATACCACAGACAACAAGAGACAGCATGACGGAACAGGGGCGCAACAGGCCACTTCCTCTTTTTTGTGTTGGTTTATGGCAGCAGTGGAGTTTGAACTCAGGGTCTCAAGTGGGCCCTGTTGTTCACTGGGTATTTTTAGGACAGAGCCTCAGTTCCCAGCAGGGCATGGAATGGAACCACAGTCCAGCTACTTAGGTTTCCTATCATTGCTGGGATCAGAGACGTTTTTACTCAGGCTGGTCTGGTCTGGCACCCTGATCCTCCCAACCTCGACCCGACCCCCCACCCCCAAGTCGCTGGGAGCTGCTGGCCCCTAGCTCAGAATAGGGCTCTTTAAAACCTCCAGATCCATCTAAAACACACTGGGGTATGATGAATTATACAGGATTTTAGATATTCACACACACTGAGACTGAAAGAAAATACTCATAGGACAGAAACACAAAGAGGCAATGCCTAAGAGCCTCTTCATATTTATATAAAATAATATACACACTGAAACAAACTCCCAAATTATGCAAACGAGAGACCTCTTTTCTCTCTTTCTTCTTTTAATTTTTAGTTTTTGATGACTATCTTCTTTACCGTATGTATGATGTACTCATGTGTACATCTTTGGAAGGGTGGGGGGCGGGCACAAAACTTGAGGGGAAAATGGTGAAAGGTGCAGCAGTGGAGCTCACTGGACACGGATGAAAGTGAACTATACAACTTGTGGGTGGAGATGGGAGGAGGGAATGGGAGAGAATGAGGAAACAGAAAACGCTGTATAAAAGGAAATGTACTCACGACCTGACTCATGCAATTGTAATCCGCTGTACCTCTATAATAACAATAAATTAATAATTTATAAAACCCTCCGGATTCTCTGAGAAGCAGGAACCCCACACCCCACTGTCACACTGCGCAGAATGGCCCTGGGCAAGCGCCCACAGACACAGGGAATCTTCTGATACATTTCAACAAGTGGCACTAAGACACCAATAACTGGCAGGTGGTCACTCTTCTTCTGGCTGGAGTGGCACTGACCCCCGGGGCCACGGCTGAGTCCTGCAGATCTGAAGCTCTGCCTGCCTGGCAGCTGGGGACATCTTTGATCAATAAAAAATGGGAAAACGAATTAACATCTTGTTTTATTTATGCCCTGATCGTTCCAAAAACCATTTTAAACAGCATCATTATGATTTAATAAGTGTGGCTTGTTGGAATGGGTCAAATGTGGGGCTTGGGGGGGAGATGAGTGGCTGATCTCGGGGTGAAAAGCTGACCAGACGCTCCACAGGGCCCTCTGGTTTCGACCTTGGACAAAGTCCACCCCAGCACAGAGACCCAGTATCTGTGGACGCACAGATGAACTTCTACACAGCATCCCATGGCGGCACCACCGTCTGTCTGTCAATGGTGCTGCTTTACCAGGCAGCGAATCACAGTGACTCGGAGATGAAATGGAGTACTCCACCCCCACCCAGCTGCTTCCTGGGGCGGGGGGAGGGGAAGAGGGGGGGAGAGAGAAGCACCCTTGTCCCCAAAAACACAGCCTCTAGAAGCCGAAAGCAGGTGGTATTGGGGTCTGGCTTTGTCAGTATGTACCAACCATCAGAGCTCCCCTGATGTGGGGAAACTGAGGATCAAGGAGTCCAGATCGGATAGAATGGTCTCTCCACAGGATAGAATGGTCTCTCCACAGTTCACATGGTCACCCACAGTAACTGGAAGCTTCCTGAGCCATCCGCAGGACACCAGGACACCACCACATCCAGCACCAAGTATGAGCCGGCTGGATGAGCACTCCCCGAGGACAGCCCCCCCACCCCACCCCACACCACTCCCGCTGTGGGCAGGGACAGACAGCTGTGGGGCCGGATCTGAGGAGCATCAGCGATTCAATTATGTCTGGACGATTTAGCAGGAACACTTCCTCCCCTCGGGCCCAGTCCTCGGTTGCACACACTGGGGATAAGGACCGCCTTTGCGCTAGGGCCTCCCGCGCCTGGCTGGATGGCTGGGTGGTCTTTCCTGGAAGCAGGAGGTGGGAGAGCAGGCGAGGAGGTCTGCCGGGGACCGGCCTCGCCCGCCATCAGGGTTACAGGCGAGATGCTCAGACCCCCCAGGACCAGGCGGCTGACTGCGATGGCTGGGTTGCCCATCCAGGTGGCAGGAGGGACCAGGCCAGCGGTGTGTAAAAGGTGCCCGCACCTCAAGCCCCAACCCACCCGTGGGCTTCAATAATGCCAGTGGCACTCCCCCTTTCTCCAGTAATCAGCTGGGAGTGCTGAGCCCTGGGCCTTGCCACGCCCTTGACACCCACTGCCTGGTTCATCTCTTGAGCTGCCTGGGCACCTCGGCTGGGGGCTGCACCACACCCAGTGGGGGCAGGGGGCAGAGCCCAAGGCTGACCCGGGATTGGGTGAGTCCCAGTGGGAACCCTAGAATCACAGGCAAGAGGAAGGAGGCCCTACTGTCAAGAAGAGAAAAGAGGTCGAGCCTGGTAGCTCATGCCTGTAAATCCTAGCTAGTCGGGAGGCTGAGATCTGAAGATCATAGTTCAAAGCCAGCCTCAGCGAGAGGCTCTGATCTCCACTAAACTACAACAGTAAATAAATGTTTAAAAAGCCAGAAGTGGCACTGTGGCTCAAATGGTAAAATCTCAGGGACAGTGCCCAGGCCCAGAATTCAAGCCCCAGAACTGACCAAAAAGAAAAAAGAAACGAAAAAGACAAGAACAGAGCAGTCTGCTGGCACTTCTGAAGCGAGGCCCCACCCTGTCCCTAGGACATAATGGTCCAATCCCCTGAGACGCCTCCAGAGACGAAGTCCAAAACGTGGCTCAAAACCCTCAGTCTCCTGGGCACTGGAAGAAGAGGACCTCGAAACCTAAGTCCAGCCCTCCATGAGCTCTCCAGCCTGCCATCCCATGCCCCCTGCCCCCTCAAGGCAAGCCAGGGCTGTGGATGCCACAAACATGACTGACGGGCAGCCTACCCTCTGTTTGCCAGGCCTGCCTGGGCCAGTGCTGTTCCCGGGACCCGAACCCTGTTCCCCAGCCTCCTTTCCCAGGCTCTTTTACTTCAACCCAACGTTTTCTTTCTGTTGTTATAAGGGCAATGTGCAAAGGGGTTATAGTTACGGAGATCAGGTACCAAGTACATTTCTTTTTGGACAATGTCACCCTTCTCTCCCAGTTTTTTCCTCCCGTCCCCATCCACAAGCTGTAGAGCTCATTTCCCACATACCATCTTAGTGAGCACCACTGTTGCATTTGTTCACCCTTTGTCTCCATTTCTGCGCCTCTTCCCTTACCCACCAAAGACAGATAAACAAGACAAAATGAAAAGAAAACAACAACATCAACAAAGAAAAAAACCTTGTTCCCGTATCCTAGAGTTCATTCTTATCAGTGTTACTTTGCATGATTGGATACACACAGGTCCTGCACCTGTGTGTTGTGGTAACCCTGGGTTTTTCTTTTCTTGATAACCCCCACTTCCAGTCCTGCCAGCTGCGTGGGCAGAATGCGGTCCACTGGGCCCGACCCTCAGCTGAAGAATGCCCTGCTCCTAATGATCTTTGAGCGTCTGGACTATACCACCTGCTTGGGGTGGTGACCTTTATAAACCCTGCCCCATGGCTGGTCGCTGCTCTGCTCTCCATCCTCCCAGGATGGGGCAGTCGCTGGCCAACCAAATAAAACTCCTTGTCACCTTAAACCGTGCACCGTGGATTTTCTCGACTCCAAAGTCGTAACAGTGTTTAACACGACTCTTGAAAGGGAGCCACAGCCTAGTTTCCCGACAACAGCTTGGCCAATTGGCCTAATGTATCTGCAGCTCCGAGCCTCAGGAAGCTAAGGGCGAGAGCGGCAGTCACCACCCACAGAAGGGAGACACACCGGCGTGCCTAGCTACGAGGTGACCCTGTGTGCCTAGGCTTTTTGTCTTCAATTACAACCCAGGAAGAAAGCCATGAACAAACCCACACACGCGTGACAGGGGGTGGCCCCTTGGAGTCTGCATGGCACAGGCTGGGCTACCACTCAGCCACGCTCAGCTCTGTGCCCCCGCGAGTCCACACTCAGCAGACACTGATGAGGCCCCCACTGCACCATCCCCGGCTCCAAAGTCGGGGGAGCCAGACATGAAGCCAGGAGTGAGCCTGCTCTCTCCTCCCGCCACCCGCACCTGGCAGCTCGCTAATGGCCTGTCTGAGCCTCAGGGATAGAGAGTGGCCCATGGAATCAGAACTTCAAGGTCAGGGTCAATGCAAAGATTTTCCTACAAAGCTGGCAGGAAATTGCTTTTCTAGTATTTCTCTGTAGAACCATCTTCCCTGAGCCAGCTTCTGAACGCCAGAGGCTTCAAACCCCTTCTCCCGTGGCTCTCCAGGCAGGCTCGGCTCAGGAAGATTAACCCAGACGCTGCTCACCATCCCCTCCCACTCTCCCACGGCTCTCGCCGGCAGCACGGCCTGCACTCCAGCTGCCACACCACGAGCGCCAGCCACCAGCGGAACTGTCCCCACGCGTACCCCTTCATCTCCCCATCTCTTCTCCCTTCTGTGGCCCCCCAGGTCACTCCTCAGAGCATCTGCTCACCCCTCCAAGTGCCCCTTCTCCCCCTAGGCAGTATGGCCATCCAGCCCCGGACAGAGCGGGACAGATGCCCTTGGCTATTCTAGTTTCCCCACTGCCCGCCAAAATGAAAGGCAAATGCATCCGTAATGACCAGCGTGCGCCGGATTATCGCCCTCCATCCAGACGAAGCGTCTGGCCATTATCCCTTCCTGCTGAGCTGAGAACACGGAAGAAAACGTAATTGAAACAAGGAGCTCCCAAGCAAGAGGGCGCAGCCAAGCGTTCCTCCACAGTGGGGAGCAGAGACAGCCTTCCCTCCGCTACGAGCGGGGGGCAGAAAGCCGGCCTCTCTCTGCAGAAGGCTTCCGCCAACCCTGAGACAAACTGCCAGATGGACAGCCCCCGGGGGCCCGGGGGACAGGAGCAGCACTCAGGATAGACAGGGGAAGCAGGCTTCCAGAAACTTCTCACTCTGGGTCTCCTGGCTCTTACCACATTCCCCAGCTGCAGACCACGCTGGGGACACTGACTGCTGAAGACCCATCCTCAGCTCCCCAGGGATCCTTTCCAAAGCCCCAATCACAGGAGACAGCCCTAAATGGGACCCCCCACCCACCCTGGCTGGGGGACCCTCTCGGAGCTGCTCCCCCAGCCATCTGTTGTGTTCTAGGGACCCACAGCCAGGAGCTGAGACAGCTAGGCTGGGTCCCCGGCTCAGCCCGACACTTCTCGAAGCTGTTCCCCAGCCTGTAAGTAGAGTTAGCCGGTAAGCCAGGCAGAGGCGCTGCCCAGCCCCAGGCAGGCCCCCTTCTGCTCCACAGCTGAGCTACAGTGTCCCCCACAGGCCTGGTGCCCCATGCTCGTTCTCAGCCTGGCCCTGTGGGAGCTGGCCTGTGCGGGCTTCCGATCACTGAAGGAGCATCCCTGAAGGAGGGGACTATGGAACCCCAACTTCCCCTTTTCCTATCCTGGCCACGAGGTGAGCAGTTCTGTTCCACCACGCACACCCACGACACACTGCTTCCCCAAAAGCAACAGTCAACTATTCACAGACTGAACCCCCCCACCCCCGTGTGGCTCCAAATAAGCCTTTCTTGTCAAGCCATCTGCCCCAGCGTCCACGGTCACAGAAGGCTGGGCGCTGGGCGCACGGCGTGAGGACTACACCGGCGCCCTTCGGCCGTCAGCGCTGAGTAAAGGCGATCCGCCATCCGTGAAGCAAAGCCATGGTGACCCCCAGCCAGCGCGAGGAGGGAAGCCGGGGAGGCCAGCCACCTGCCAGAGCCTCGCACAGACACCGCCCTGAGGGACGCAGCTCTGCAGCATGGGGGGGGGTGGTTCAGACAACAGACACCCCCCTTCTCTTTGGATCCTGCCTGGCAGGGACAGGGGCAGGATCTTGAGGAAAGAGAAGAATCCTAGCTCTCTGGGAAGGAGGAGACACACCCACAGGCCAGGCAGCGCAGGGCTCGAGGGCCAGTGTTAGGTTTGGGGTGTTTCTTGGTTTGGGGATTTTCCCCCACAAGCACGTATTACTTCTTCAATTTCTTTGGGCTAGGCATGGGAAGAAAGGGTCCCCCCAAGCGTGACTAACAGCAAGGCCAGGTTCTGAGCCCCCCCTGCTCCCCCCCCCCCCGCCTCCTCAGAGAAGGTTAGAGCCTGAAGACAGTGAGAAACTGCACTTGGTGGAAATTCCAGCCACCCCAGCCCCAGGCCCCCGGGGCGGGGAGGGGAGAGAGGGGGCGCAGGGCGGAGAGGACTGCTGCAGACCAACAGCTGGGCGAGTGGAGGTCAAGAATGTTCACAGCTGTAGGGCCATCTTCAGCCCCACCCCAGAGGGGGCAAGGGTGGGCTGCCAGGCCTGGGGGGGGGGAACTGCAGCAGTGTCCAGGGGAGAGGAGGGAAGGAACGGCCCCCCAGTCACCCTCCAACAGGAAGCTGGGCCAAGCTGGTATTTCAACCAGAAGCCAGGCTCCAGTCCCCGCCACACCTGCTCCCAGGCACAGAAAGGGCAGAAGCAGACGGCGGTGGGCTTGCTGCTGCCTGAACTGCCCACAGCACCTGAGCCTGCAGCTTGCCAGGCCTGAGCCAGGGCTGCCCACGCCCCTCACTTCTCACCTCCCTCTCACCGGGCAGCCACCTCCGTTCTACCTCACGAAGATCTCCCATTCCAGCTGCGGCCAGTCCTGTGCCACGTGAGCCAAGAAGCAGGGGTCTGGGATTCAGCCCCATGGACAAAAAGAAACTTCAACCTTACATAACTGCAACCCCCCTGTACGTTACTTTTATAATAACAGTATTAAAAAAAAAACTTCATGTAAGGCATATAAATACAAAAAAAACTGTATAAAAAAAATCCAAAGAAAAGAAACTTCAGCCAGTGACAGAGGCTCAAGCCTGTCATCCAAGCTACGCAGAAGGCTGAGATTTGAGGATCACAGTGCGAAGCCAGCCTGGGCAGGAAAGTCCAGTGAGACTCTCATCTCCAGTTACACACCAAAAAGCCAGAAGTGAAGCTGTGGCTAATGTGTTAGAACACTAACTTCCAGCAAAAATACTCAGGAACAGTACTGAGGCCATGAGTTCAAAATTCTCCGTTATAGAAATATCCAGCACTAGCTGGCACTGGTGGCTCATGCCTGTAATCCTCGATACTCAGGAGGCTGAGATCTGAGGATCATGGTTTGAAGCCAGCCAGGCAGAAAAGTCCTGGTGAGACTTATCTCAATGGTTAGTTGGAATTAACCCCCCCAAAAAAAAATAAAATCAGAAGTGGTGTGGTGGCTCAAGTGTTCAGAGTGCTAGGCTTGAGCACAAAGAGGCTCAGGGACAGCACCCAGTCCCTGAGTTCAAGGTCCACGACTGATCAAAAAAAAAAAAAAAAAGACAAGAGAAGAAAGAGAAAGAAAGAAAGATCCAGCCTAGAAAAAGAGGAAGGCTGTATCCAATGAGCCAACCAGGCCCCAACCTACAACTGACCACCAGGGGCTTAACCCAGTGAGTAAGGGGTTACGGACCGGTCTCTGCTTTATCCAGCTGCCTGGCCACTGTTTCTAAATCGATGGCTAGACCTGGCCCATGAGAGCCACACTAGATCCTGGCACCACCTCGCTTCCCCCAAGTGTCCCAACTCACTATGTGGATGGGGAAGTTCCCCGGTCTGGGCCTGGCATCCCTCCTCCAGCCCCTCAGGCTGGGCATTGGTGTTATTTCTGCAGTTTCAGTCTGATAACATGTGTGAGAAAGGCCAGCTGTGCTCCCTAGAGGCCTTTCCCCCAAAATAACTGCGGTCACTGGGTCAGAAGCCTAACCTCCAGGTAGAGCAAGAAAGGAAGGAGCACCTGGTGCACCCCAACATGTGCCCCTCTATCAGTATGAACACACACACGCACACACACTCAAGAAACAGGCTTGGCAAGGGTGGCAGGGCCAAGGTAGAGCTCTGGACCTCACCATCCATCCTTCATCACCCCACCCAACTCTCAGCAAGTCCTACTGCGCACCAGGTACCAGGAGCAAGGTCCCGGCCAACCCCTTGGGGACAGCTGTAACTCTAGGCTGCCTCAGCATACACTCACATACACACTCACTCACACGCACACACACCCCAGGTGTTATTTTCAGGGGCTGAGGCGCCAAGGGAAGTGAGAGGGCAGCGGAGCGCAGCGGGGTGGGGATGCTGAGACCTGCAGGCAGCTCCAACCTGTGGCCCCAGAGAGCGGGGGACACACAGACGGCCACGGCCAGCGGCGATATCGGACACGCGTGCACACACACACACACACACACACACACACACAGGCGGCCACGGCCAGCAGGGACGCTGGTTGAGAGGAGGGACAAAAATGGTCAGCCAGGGGCCCTGGGGCATCGCGTCCTCCCCACTGGGCGCTCTCACCGACTAGGCTGGGTGGGCTCTCCAAACCGCAGGTCCAGCCTGTGGTGGGAGGGAGCTGGGGGAATGGGCAGCCAGACCCCACGCCAGCTCGCCCAGCCCTGCTTCCTCCTCCGCCTCCTCAGTAGCTCGGCGCTGACGCCCCCTCCACACCCCAAGTGATCGCTCCATCTGTTCTCTCCTGACCCTGAGAACACCAGGGCAGGCTCTGAACCCTACAGAAAGCACGGCGCTAAGACACCACGACCCTGTAAATGCCCAGACCAAGGAGAGAGCATGGTGTAAGGGAAACTGCAGGCCCACTGTACCCCCAAAACACACCTCAAAATGTCACCTGAGTAGGAAAGGGTCTCTGCAGATGTCACTAAGGTAAGGCTCTCAAATGAGGTCATACTGGGCTGAGAGTCCCAAAGCCAATGACCTGTGTCTGCCTAAGTCACAGGAGGTCAAGGGCATGGCCCAAGTGGTAGAATGCCAGCCTGGAGTGAAAAAGGTAAGGGGCAATGCCCAGGCACTGAGTTCAAGCCCCAGCACTGGCCCCCCCCAAAAAAGAAAAGAGACTAGAAATTTACTGCCCACCCTGGATACACACAGCCTGGTCCCTCACTAGACAGATGCCAAGGAGGCTGGCAGAGCCACCTGGGCAAACCTAGGACCCCACGGGAGTCTCATGCATGGCTCTCCCTGCACACTGCAGGGAGCAAGGGGGAGGCGTCTCCCCTAACTCATGTCTTCACCCAATAGGCCACAGCGATTACTCACGGAGCCCAGAGGGCGCACCTGACAAGCATGGGGCAGCACTGACTTTGAGCCAGCCGCCCACAGTGCCACCACCTCCCAGCTTCCTTCACGACGCCCCATGGTCCCAGCCACTGTCCATCAGCCACCACCAAAAAACACGGGAAGCCAGGGCCAGAGTGGACAGTCCACCACAGCATGGCCCCAGTCCAATCCCACCCACCCACTACTACACTCTCCACCTTCATGGGCACTTGGTAGCAACCCCCACACACACACCAGAGGAGGGAGCAGCCAGCTCCTCCCCCGGGGCAGCTGGAGCTCCTGGACGGCGCCAGGCCCTGCCTCACCCTGCCCCTCCTCCAGCAGCCACCGCAAAGCTCCAGGGACTGAGACTCTGGGACCAGCACTGTACATCCCGAGACGAAAGCCTGGTCCACAGAGCACTCTACAGAGTCAGTTCCACGGAGGTCTCATCCAAGTCGGTGTCAGAAGCTGTTTGCTTGTTTAACTTGCCGTTTTAACCTTCCGAAATTCATCTTTTCTACTCCACACGCCACTGCGTGCCTGGATCGGCATAGGCACAGATACTCCTCTCCCGTGAGGCTCTTCTGTGGCTGCTCATTTTACATTTAGTTCTTCCACAGCAAATTTTGCAGAGCTTAACCTTGTGAAGAGGCAGGACTTTTTCCCATCTGCGTTGATCAAGAATCACAAAGAAAACCAGCCCCCAGGGGCACACACCCGTAATCCTAGTTACTCAAGAGGCTGAGATCTGAGGATCAAGGCTCAAAGCCAACCTGGGCAGACAAGTCCATGACTCTGATCTTCCATTAATCACCAAAATGCCCAAAGTGGAGCTATGGCTCAACTGGTAGAGAGACAGCTTGAGTGAAAAAGCTCAGGAACAGTATGCCCAGGCCTGTTTAGAACCAGCACAAACAAAAGAATCACAAATGTGCATGTTTATTACTGGACCATTTCTTTCTAGCCATGAAGAGGCACACTACCTCTGTCTGCAGCAAGGCCCTTCATGTAGAGAGGAGGAGGAAGCCGGGGAGCCAGGCTGAATGTAGGGTTGACTCTGACTTTCTCTGACTCTGGGTATCCAGTACAGCCACTGTGCCAAGACCTGGCAGGAACCTGAGGAGAGGGAAGAAAGGTCCCTCTCTACAAGGAGCTTCCTCAGGACAACAGTCAACAAGTCACCATTAAGAGCCAGGCGCCAGTGGCTCATGCCCGTAATCCAGCTGTTCCTGAAACCAGAGGAAGACATTTTGACACTAATGCAGGTAGAAATGTTTTCAAGACCTCCTTCTCAACCCATGGCTGGGCACCGTGGCTCACATTTGCCATTCTGAGGGCTAGCCTCTGAAAGAAAAACCCTAAAACTGTATCTGCCTGTAATCCCCAAGAGGATGGGAAGCAGAAAAGGCAGATAGTGGGGCTCAGGCACGCTCCCAGGCAGGACCTGAGACATTCTCAAAACGAACCAGTGGAAGAATGCTTGTGTGGCTTCAATGGCAGACCACCAGCCTAGTACATTTCAAGGCCCAGTGTTGCCAAAATAATCATAATCAAGGACGTGATCTCCAGCGGATCATCAACTTATAGGAACCAAGGAAAGAAGGAAAGGAGGGGAGGGAGGGGGGAGGAGGGGAGGACCCATGAACAGGAAGGTAGGCAGGGTTGTAGAGATAGATGAAGCCAGAGCAGTCCTGTTTTGAGCCTAAGAGCATATATACGTGTGTGTGTGTGTGTGTGTGTGTGTATGTGTGTATATATATATATATATATACACACATACACACACACACACACATACATACGTATGCATGTATATACACACACACATATCTCAGCCACCAATGCCCCCGACTCCAGGGACCTTAGAGATAAGGCCCCTTCCTGTGGGGTCAGCAATGAACCTACACCATGGGCCATCTAGGGCGGCCACTCTCTGCCTTCTGATACTGGCCGGCTGCACCGGGGTCCGGGAAGAGCAGCCTGGAACAGGCTGGGGCCAGGAGAAGCTCGTCCTCTACTCCCCACAGCATCTGCGCCCAGTCCAGCACAGCAGGACAGTCCCCCGGGATGAGACCCACACAGCTGGCTCGTGGGCTCAACCCCCAGTGTGGTCATCCTGGGCCGCAGCCATTACTGCTGGGTGAGAAATCAAGCAAGTTTCTAGCAAGGTAAGTCTCCCCAGAACCAGTGCGAGGTTGTTTCCTAATCAAAGCTTTACCAGATGGAAAGCAATAAAAGAAGTCCCCAAAACCAATCTGAGGCCTTCTTAAGAAAACTTCTCCAGGGGCTGGGAAGGTGGCTCAGTGGTAGAGCGCTTGCCTTGCATGCATGAGGCCCACATAAGCAGAAGGGAAAAAAAAGTCGGAAGTGGTGCTATGGCTCAAGTGGTAGCCCGCTAGTCTTGAGCTGAAAAGCTGAGGGACAGCGCCCAGGCCCAGAGTTCAAGCCCCATGACCGGACCCAAAAAAGAAAGAAAGAAAGAAAACCTCTCCATTCCCGAGCAGCACCCACTTGAAAACGGCAGACACACTTTTACAGGTTTCCCGGGATTTCCCCTGGCTGAGCTTCTACAAAGCACTTGTGTCACCTGAGATGCAACGGGTGCTGGGGGGAATTCAGGCCCCTACTGCCTTCTGGAAGTGACTGTCACACCTGCTTGGGCCTAAACGAAGGTCTCCACCGGAAGACAAAGCTGCTAGCCTATGGAGACTGGGGGATGAACAAGGGAGAGGAAAGGGGGGAGGGGGAGACAAGACAAACATGGAGCCAAGTCCTGAGGGCAGTGATGATCCAGGGGGCGGAGTCATCACCCTGGGGGAGGAGTCATGGCCCTGGGGGTGGAGTCATGACCCTGGAGTGGTGTCTGCAAGAGACAGCTGTGTGGTCAGAGCTCCAGGACCATCCACCATCGCCTGTAAGTCCAACCATGGTCAACAGCAGAGATGGAAAAGCAGCCCAAAGCTTGCAGCCAGGAGGGGACACCCCAGGGTGGGGCTGACACAGCCTGTGGATAGGCCTTGCCTCCCCCGCCCCTTCCAACCTGCAGTGGACCTGACCCTGAGGCCCAAGCAGGGCACAGCACCCACTGCACTGCGCAGGCCAACATCTAGGTCCTCTGTCACCCATGTCTAGGGAGTCCCATGCCTGACGCAGCCCCTGACAGAGGCCCACCAGTACCTAACAGCAGTGGGCATCACTGCCCCAGCCCACCATACAGTGAGCCCCAACAGCCCCCAAAACGCCTGTCACACGTAGCAGCAGTTCCAAGACAAGAAGCAGAAACCAAGCCTCCCGCACGGAGCGCTCACCAGGAAGCAGGGGGCAGCAGTCCTCACCGAGCCCACAACAGACCTGCCAGCTGGATGGGTCCACGCCGAAGGCGGGGCCAGGCCCCTGACCACAAAGGCAGGTCAGCTGCCTCTTTCCCTAAAGGAGGCAGTACACCCAACCCCTGTGAGTTGAAAGATCCCTGCGACACAGACAAGATGGATTAGATCAGGGGCAGATCCTTCCCTGGGCCTGGGCCTCGGCCCAGCCCATGCGCCTCACACCTCAAGCCACCTCCAGCTCTGGACCAGCCATAGAAAGCTCGGGGGCTGTCCTCAAGGGACCAAGTGCAAAGATCCAGCACCCACCCTCATCTCTACGCCCTGGCCTCTGCGTGCCAGCCCTCACCCCACCACAAGCCTCTCCTTGAGAACAGTCAATACAAATTATTTCCCTGCTCTCTGGCTACAATCTACGGTCCTCCATAAACACAGCTAAATTACCACAAAATACACCCAAAGAGATGACAGGCAAATTTCTCCCCGGCTCTATTTGCGTCGGCAGGGAATGGCATATAGACATTCTATCTTCCCCTTTCTCAAAAAAAAAAAAAAAAGAAAAAAATTACACACTTGAGTTAAGAAAGAAAGAGGCTGCCGGTGTGCGACTTACGGGAAGCAGTGTTTAGACAGACACAAACCCTGGTGTCCCAGGGGCCTGCGGTGCCGCTGCGGACAGGTGCCACGGCCACAGGGCAGTCCCAAGCCTCCCTGCCCTGAACGCTGAGGCTCTGAGCCTCCACTGTAACCGCTACTGTAACCGCTACTCCAAGGTGCATCAACAAGGCAGAGAAAGCTGGGTGGGCAGGAGCTCCTGCAGGACCCCTTGGTTTTTATTAGGGTCTTCCCACAGACGGGGCAGCCTTGGCGCAGCCCGGGACACACAGTGTGGCAAGAGACTGGGCGGAGGGCTGAGCACACCACCGTGTGGCAAGGGAGGGGGGCTCCCCCGGGGCTCTGAGCTGGGAGGGGTTGAGAGCTCTGAGCCACGCCCTTCCCTAGCATGAACACTGTCCTAGCTGGACCAGCTGCCTGTCACCCATGAGGAAGCAGCCTGTACTTTCCCAGTGCCAGGCGGCAACGTTGAAGGAAGACTGAGAGCCAGTCTCCCTCCACTGGGGAGGTGACACGGGGCAGGGACACTCTCCTCCTGCCTGGGCCCATCATTTCCCCCAGGACCCGGGACGAGGCTCACCCACAGCATGCAGAGGGGCAGGGCCCTGTGGCTGGGCTGGAAGCTGGCTGAGCTACAGTTCCTGCCCCAGCTGTCCACGGAGCCTCTCGGTGGCTGCTCAGTGGCTGCTCAATGGGTCCCCGTACCACCATCAGCAGAAAGTCAGGCCCATCTAGGTGAATGGCCAACTCCTCAAGCAAGTGTCCACAGCGCAGGTGGAACTCAGCAGGCAACACCGGGTGTGTCGCTCCAAGCCCAGGACCAGCCAAGGCCCCAAGTGGTAGATTCACAGCAGAAGGCCGGGTGCAAACCACGCCCACCCGACTCCCAGAAACAGCCCTGCCCACCACTCCCACAGGCCTCACCCAGTCACCTCTCAGCCAGGCTGCCCCGTCATGTTCACACTCACACACCACCACCAGCAAAGGGGAGACTTACAGCCAGGTTGATTATGCATTTATACATGCACACCCCATTTTCTGCATCATACACCCCCTGCACCCACAAATTAAATCAGGCATCACACCAGCCTTGTTGGTCTGCACTACAAATTGACATCCCTCTGAAATGCTGGGTGGGGCAGGTGGGCTCCAGAGACAGTATGTTTCCAGAAAATTCTCCCCAAGAAGCACTACATCGTTACATTTTTGTGTGTGTGCTGGTCCTGGGGCTTGAAGTCAGGGCCTGGACACTATACTATTCCTGAACTGCTTTGTTTAAGGCAGGTACTCTACCACTTGAACCATACCTCCACTTCAGGTTTTTGAGTGGTTAACTGGAGATAAGAGCCTCAAGGACTTTTCCTGCCTGGGCTAGCTCTGAACCACAATCCTCTGATGTCAGCCTCCTGAGTAGCCAGGATTACCATTACGGGCATAAGCCACCAGCACCCAGCTGAGCCCTCCATTATTCAAAATCTGCCAGGGGATGATGGATGGGGCGGAGGTGCTGCCTGCAGACAGGAGACCCAGACCTGAAGCAAGTGGCTACAAGGCCAAGTGGCCACCTGAGCCCCAGGAGCAGGGGCAAGCCCTCATGTCTCACCTGCACTCAGCCTCACCCCTGGAGAAAGAAGGGGCCCTGCAGACTCAGGCGGCCCTGCTGGTCAGCCAGCAGCTGCAGCCAGGCCCCGCCCCCCACGTCAGCTTCCTCCAGCAAGAGCAACACACGCAGGAGAAAGGAGCAAGGCCGGCAATGAACGGCTCCTTCACAGAACATGTTGGGGGGAGGGGGGCACCACCTTGCTGCTTCAGAAAGCTAAACTGAGGCTCAGAGCGGTCACCGTCTTATGCATTTAAAGATGGAGTGCTTTACATATGACCAGGGTCGTCTCTAGTCCCTACCCAGAAGAAGACAACACAACTCGAGGCTCAGATCTCCAGCCCTGGAAGCAGGAAGGCCCGGTCACATCCTCTACGTGCTGTGTGGCTCCAGGAGGCGGGGCTTAGCCCTCAGCCTCCTCTCCTAGGCCAATGAATGGAGACAACACCTGCCTGCACCTCCCTGACAATGGCTGGGTGAAGTGGCACTCACCTGTAATCCCAACACTGGGGAGGCTGAGGCAGGAGGACTGAGTTTGAGGCTAGCTTGGGATAGATAGTGAGACCCTATCTCCAAATGAAAGAGGGGAAAAACAAATATAGCCAGGCTGGTGACCCATACCTGTAATCTCAGCTACTCAGGAGATTAAAATCCAAACATCTCAGTTTGAAGCCAGTCCAGGCAGACCAAACCCAGAGACTCTTATCTCTATCTAATTAACCAGCAAAAAGCCAGAAGTAGAGGTGGGACTTAAGTGGTGATAGAATATCTGCCATAAACAAGAATATGAGGCTCTGGGATCAAGCTCTCTCTCTCTCTCTCTCTCTCACACACACACACACACACACACTGCTGGAAATGCTATGTATTTCCAGGGCAATCAAGGCACATAATGCTTGGGAGGGAAAATGGTAGAGGGGGGCTAGTGGAAGAAGGCGGGTGAAGGGAAGCTGGGGAGACGGGAAAGGCCCATGGAACACAGCAAGAGCTGGAATGCAAGCAGCCCACACCCAATCACCTGCAGTGCCTCTGGTCCTGGGGTCCCCTCTACTCACGCTGTCACTTTTCTACCTCAAGGCACTCCCCCTTTTGCAGTGAGCCCTGAAGATCGAACAGAAAGCCACGGGGCACTGCCGTGGCAGAAAACAGGGCAGGCACCCCCACAGCCCTGCAGAAATCCCAAAGGACTTGGGGCTGACAGGCTTAGGATGGGGCTTCCCGCCCTGGAAGGGCCAAGGCGGAGGGGAGGGCTGGTGGAGGGAAAGGGGTCCCCCTCAATCTTTGAAAACCAATGTTGCAAAAGAAAACAAGCAGCGGGAGGCCGGCTTCAAGTCTGCAGGGGCCAGGAGCTGCTCAGCTAAAACTTCTTTAATCCTTACGTAAACTCTATAAAGACTGAAAAGAACCCCAAAAGAAACACTTTCTAGCTTCTAGCCGTGTCTGCTCTTGTGAACCCGGAAGCTGGTAGGCTCTGGAAACCTCACCCCAGGCGGCCACCACGCAAACCTGCCCTGTCCTCAGCCCCTGGGGTTTATGATTCTTGTTTATCATTTGGACTCAGAGCCAAAGAGGGCGGCAGCGACAGGATGCCAGGCCATCAGAGGCCTCGGGAACACAGGGAGGGGGAGGGGTCCTGGGCTGGACGAAGGAGCCTGCCCAGGCACAGAGTGGGCGGTCCAGTTGGGAAGGGGACTCACTAGGGCCAAGCAAGGGGGAGGGAGGTTCCTCAGGCCAGTGCCCACGCAGGGTAGATGGTGCTTTGTCCCTCAGCCCCCAGCAGCCTCTGCTGCACCCTAAGTTCCTCTGCTGGGGAACACGGGATCCAGGGCCCCTTCTCGCAGGCCCGATGCTAGCTCAGCTGGGGTCCCCTCGGTCAGTCCTCAACCAGACCCTACCACCAGTTCTCATCAAGCCCCTTGCGAGGTTGAGGACACCCAGCCCAGAGATACACCCAGTGCTGGTCCAACAAGCAGCCAAAAGGCATGCCTCAGGCCAGCCAAGGAACAGCAGAGCAGGACTCTAACCCAGGCGCAACAGAGCCCAGTGCAGCGCTGGCCTCCACCCAGGGACAGGGCCAGCATGGGGCAGTGGCTCCCCAGGGGTCTTCACAGGCCAGCTCAGCCTGAGTGGGCAGCACCCAGGAAAGGCGCGGAAGTGACACGGGCATGAGAACACACACAGGATGTTGACAGGCGGGAAAGGGGCACAGGAGAGTTCCTTGTACAGACACAAAGGCAGGAGCCAAGAGCTGGGCTCCGAGAGCAGCAGTGAGGATCCCTCTCCCCAGCCACCCCCACAGCCAGCATCAGCTGAACCCCGCGGAAGCCACCTGTAGGCTGGCACCAAGTTCTATGGCCGAGCACCAAAGACACTTAGGCTGAGCACCTGTGGGTCATGCTTTATAATCCTAGCTACTGAGATCTGAGGATCACAGTTCAAAGCCAGCCCAGGCAGGAAAGTCTGTGAGATGCTTTTCTCCAACTAACCAGCAAAAAAAGCTTCAAGTGGCGCTGTGGCTCAAATGGTAGAGCACCAGCCCTGAGTAAGATAAAGAGACAACATCCAGGCCCAGAGTTCAAGCCCCAGCACACACAGACACTTTCCAGACACACGCAGCCCTCAAGAGAAGGCAAGAGGGGCCCCGTCACCTGGCCGGAGCCCCATCTTGATGGTACTTCAGATCATGGCAATGGCTCCAGCCTCCCGTGGGCACGCTGGCTTTCTCCAACCTCCCTTTCCCCGCCTCCCCCTCCGGTGGTCAGCAACATAGATCACTGTCTCCCTGGCGACTGTCCAGCTGCGGGTATGGCGCACAAAGGGGACAAGGAAGTGAAAGCCCTCCCGTGGGAGGGGTGAGGTCACAGAGGTTCAGAGAGCCTAAGAGCCAGAGGCAGCCAGAGGTCTCGGGCCACATCTGTTTGGGCACCAGGCCGCCTCCAGCCTCCCGCCAGCCCAGAGGCAGTGCCAAGGGCCTGGTCTGCTAGCAGAGCCAGAAAAATAAATAAATAAATGGAAGCCCTGAGGAGAGAGACCTGCCGGGCTGGCAACAGCCCCAGCCCCCACACAGCTGCAGGGCCTTAGCCGACCCCTCACCTCTTCCCTCATCCATTAATGGGGGCAGAGCTGCCCACCCCAGTGCCTGGCGGGGCCTCCAGACGCCAGGTGCCAGTGCTGGGAAGTGAGGAAAACACCCTCTACCCAGCAAAGGACCGAAGAGCCCAGCCCCAAACTGCAGGAGTCCCCGGCCACCACCCCTGGAGCTGTCTACCAACACGTCTCTGCAGTCAGGGCCATGGCACCCTTGCAAGACACTGAGAAAGCCCCCCGACCCGGCCGGCCCAGAGCCATGTGGGACGACCCAGGCCAGGTCCCGCTCAGCTGCGTTCACCATCAGGGCTGCCCGGTGTCTGCACATACCCGCCTCTCTGCTGTGGGGCACAGGTCTCATGAACTATGCCCACAAACTGGGACAGGAGCCACACCGCACACACAAAGCCCTCTCCATCTCCTCCTCGGCTACCGCAGGCTTCCAGTTCTCAAGGCCAGCTCAAGAACCACCCCACCACAGGAACGCCAGCCCCTCCGTGCTCGGGGCAGGCACACCCCTGGTCCACGCCGACAGCAGAGCGGGCATTCACCCACCTCCTGGCTACCCAGCCCCTGGGAGCCCCTGGCCAGGAGGTAGTGGAAACAAGGGCATGGAGCTTCTCCCATGGGAGCGCTAACAGCCAGCGGGCTCTGGCCGCCTGTCCTGGTTACTTCTCCTCTGCCACCTCAGACTCAGTGCTGCTGGATACCCAGGGCATGAGCCCGGGGTGTCCTCAGACCTGTGGGTGTGGCTATACAGCACCCCATCTGAGCCGAACCCCACAGGGCACCAGGCATCCTGCCCCAGGCCACGCTGCAGCCAGCTGGCCTGTGGGAAGGGGAGGGGAGAGGAAGGTGGCTGCCTGGTGGTCCCGCTCTGGATGCCACGGGAGAAAGCGACAAGCCAGGGCCACGTCCGTCCACCAGCCAGCAATGATGACGGTGTTCTGGGCGCAACATCCCCAGACAACTCGTCAAGGGGCCCCGGGTGGCACACCACACCCCAGGGAGCCTGTCACCATCGGGCTCTGACGGCAGCTGAGTGGTTCCGTGTGGCCTACCTCACACTCGGCGGGGCGGGCACTCACCGTTTCCAGGAGCCTGTCCCCTCACAGGGATGCTCTGGACCACAGGGTGCAGGCTCCCCAAGCCGGGCTTTGTCGTCTAGGGGACCCAGCCAGGGACAAAGCCCGGCCATCAGCCAGCTCAAGGCCATCCAGGCAGCACGCGGCGCTGCTGGCACAGGCCAGGCGCTTCCTGTCCAGCACTTCCTGTTGGACAGGCTTTCAGCACAAATGGAGACAACTGCTCTGGACGGTGGGCGAAGAACAGGACAGAGGACCAGGACTTATTCTCAGAGACTGGAGCTGGCAAGGAAAGGATCCCCAGGACAAGCCTCCAAACAGAAAGAGGAAGAGCACTGCGGGAGGAGGGGGCTGACTGTGGGGTCAAAGGCCCAGGGTGAGCCAGCCAGCGAGCCAGCATGGCTGAGGCCGGAGCCCTGGATGCCTGGAGACACAGCAGGCAGGGGAGCCTCGCGGTAGGGAGTGGCAAATGGAGGGCTGGAGGCTCAGCACAGAGGCCCGGCAGGAGGCTGGAGGCTCAGCACAGAGGCCCGGCAGGAGGCTGGAGGCTGCAGGTGAGAGAAGGCCCACATGCTACCGGGATGGAGTTGAAGAGTTTCGGTAGAAAACATCTGGCCCCAAAGCCTAAAAATGTCATACCTAACTGTTTACAGAAAGCACTGGCTGCTCAGCTCCAGGAGAGAGACTGGGCGGACTGGGGGAGGGAAAGACAGGTGGACTGGAAGTGGTAGGGCCACAGCTAGAGGGCTGAGTCCAACATCTGCCTAAATCAGGCCCATCAAACTTCTCTAGCAGCTTCAGCACTGCCCCTGGGGACACGGACACACACACACACACACACACACACACACACACACACACACACACGGCTAGAAGGAACAAGCCAGGTGACAAATGCTTCCTTCCCACAAGTGTCCTCAAAGAGGGGCATCACTGCCAGGCGCTGGTGGCTCCTGTCTATAATCCAAGCTACTCAGGAGGCTGAGAGCTGAAGATCTTGGTTTGAAGCTAGCCAGGACAGAAAAGTTCATGAGACTTTTAACTCCAATTAACCACCAAAAAGTCAGGAGTGGAGCTGTGGACCAAGTGGAAGAATGCCAGCCTTGAGCAAAACTCAAAGGGACAATGCCTAGACCCAGAGTTCAAGCCCCAGTATCAGCATAAAAAGAAGAGGAGGAGGGAGGGA
>NW_012267334.1:2935827-2941690 GCF_000151885.1 Dipodomys ordii | reverse complement strand
AGGGAGGGAAGGAGGGTGAGAACAATCAATCACACACAGTCCAGCAGTGGATAGCAGCTTCTGGAAGAAGGGGGGATTCCTCTGGGGAATCCATGCCCCCACCCCAGGGCTGAGGCTCAGCTTGAGGGCCCCCATTCCCTATTCTTTGAGCCCAGCATCCCCGAGGCCCAGAGCAGGGGCAGGCTGTGGCTTCATGAGCATTCTTCCCAGTTTCACCGTGAGCCATGCCAAAGCCAGATTTCCTCAATCAGGATATGGTACACAAACAATTCATGCTAGAGCCAGGCTGTGCCGCCCTCCCTCCCTCCCTCCCTCAGTGGTCTCTGGTCTGTGGACCTTGAGCCTGGGCTCCACACAGCCCTGCACCGGCCCTCCCAGACAGGCCACACTGCTGCTGCCTGCCCAAGCATGGAAATGCCCACCACACAGAGCCACCGCCACTCTGCAATCAGCCCACCATGCCCCCCAAACAGGCCTTCTCAGCCATGCCATCATTGTCCACAGAGAAGAATGTTTCCTTTAGAGGGGGAGGAATTAAGAGTTTGAATGCAGGGCCTGGTGCTTACCAAGCAGGTGCTCTACCATGGGAGCCATACCCTAGCCCATTTTGTTTTCACTTGTCAAGTACGTTTTCCATTTTTTCCCAGGCTTCCCTGAACCTCAATCTATTTATGCTTCTGGAGTAGCTAGGGTGGCAGGCATGCACACCACACCCAATTTTTGGCATGGTTGTTTTGGTTTGGATTTTTTTGTGGGAGAGTTGTAGATATGTGCTGGTCCTGGGGCTTGAACTCAGGGCCTGGGCACAGTCCCTGAGCTTTTGTGCTTAAGGCTAGTGGCTCTACCACTTGAACTACTACTGGGTTTGGATGGTTAAGTAGAAGTTAAGAGTCTCATAAACTTCCCTTCCCAGACTTGTTTGAACTGTGATCGTCCGATCTCAGCCTCCAGAGTAGCTAGATTTACAGGTAGGAGCCACTGGCATCCAGCACGCTCTGGTTTTCATTGGTTGAGATGGGGTCTCTTTCAAACACTTTGTGCAGACTGGCCTTGAATCCAATCTTCCCCCAGACACCACAGGCTGAGTTTCTAGAATTACAGACGCCAGCAGCCATGCCTGGCTTCCCACGTGGAATGTTAATCCCACAGGTGCACTCTTGACACATTTGTTCTGAGTGTGCACAGCTGTGTTTTACTGATAGAAAAATAACATTCTGGGCACCCCCCCCCAAAGGATGTTATTTTCACACACCGCTCAGGGCAGCCTGCTAAGGACACGCAGGTTAAATCAATCATTAAAACCAGCGCTGCCCTGGTGAGGAGGTGGTGCCTGCCTGTAGTCCCTGTGCTTGGGAGGCTCCTGCAGAAGTTCATGCACACCTGTGCTCTCACACACACCTGTGAGCTCCAGGTCAGTACAGAAAGCCCCGGGAAGAAGCAGGAGCCTTCCAACCTTCGCTTCTGAACACCCTTCTCTCTGCACGAAGGAAGCAGAGCTCACTGGAGAAACAGGTGATTCCCCAACTAGGACAAACAAAACACAGAGAAGCCGGGCTGCCTGGTGTCAAAAATCAGCAATGCTCCCAGAGTGACTCGGAATATGCCAGAACGAAGGCCACCCGCCTGGAACACTTCCCACTGTCCACCCTGAGACAATGCAGTGCCAATGTAAATAATGAAGGAAAGTGATCATAACGCAGCAATGAAGAAGAAACGGGACCCCAACTGAGGGGGGGGGAGAAGGGAGGGAAAGGGAGGAGAGGGAGAAAAGAAGGGAGAGGAAGAGAGGGGGAAAGGGAGGAGGGAGAGGGGGGAGAGAGAGGGAAAACAGAGGAGAGAGGGGGAGAATGGGAGAAAATCTCCTTTTAAATCTGTACCTGCAAAGGGAAACTAACTACGTGGGAGAAACCCACCAACCCCATCTCAACTCCATCTCAACCCCGCATTCAACTCCAGGTCCTGTCCCCTGCCCCAGCAGCCCGAATGGGAGGAGAAGGAGGACGGGGAGCACACCTCCCCTCATAGATGGATGCAATCACGGCCAGACAGCAGATGAACCCCAATGGGGGGGCATGCTGTGTACCACCTTCCAAAGCATGGTGGCCGGGAAAATCAGAGCAAGACTGTACACCCACACTGCACGAGGCCCCGGGAAGCGAGCGGGGCAGCTAAGGCTCCCAGGTTGCTGGAAGGCCCCGGCCTGGGGCTGTGGACACGGGGGCAGACCACCCGCCCTGCTGCCAGCGGCTCAGGTGGCTGGGCTTACAGCAGAGAGCGCCTTTGTTTGTAGGAAACAGCACAAAGCCAAAGTCTCCAAATACACATTGCCCTAAGTCTTAGCAAAAAAGAGCTTCCCCTTTTCTCTGAGAAGCAGCTTGCTTTTCTATGTTGCTGGGGCTCGCTCTTCCCGCATTACCTTCCTGGTTTTGTTGTTGTTCTGTTTTAGGTTTTATTCTTTTGTGTGTGCGCCGGTACCAGGCCTTGAACTCAGGGCCTGGGGCCTATCCCTTAGCATTTTTTGCTCAAAGCTAGTGCCCTACCACTTGAGCCACAGCTCAACTTTGGGCTATTTTTGCTGACTTTACTGCCTGGGCTGGCTTCTAACTGCAATGTTCAGATCTTAGTCTCCTGAGTGTCTAGAATTACAGGCGTGAGCCGCTGGTGCCCGGGACCCTCCTGCATGCACTTGGGAACTCTTTGGGTATCAAATGATGACTTTCTCAGTGAACATGTCACTCGCTCAAGGCTTCCGGCTGGCCCCTACCTGCCCCTCCTCAGGGAGCCAGGGCTCCGAAGTTAGTCCCTGAAGAAGAAATAAACCAAACTTCCCGGCATCCCATGCGGGAGGGGGAGGGGAGGGAGGCACACTTGAAGAGCCCAGAGATAATGCAGCCCTGGCAGAAACAAGGGACTCACATCCCGGAAGACCCCAAAACACACTAGGGTAGGGAGCATCCTTCCTGCTCTCAATCTACCCAGGGCCTGGGATCCGAATGTCTGAAGACAGAAGGCTCACGCCTGTAATCCTAGCTACTCAGGAGGCTGAGATCTGAGGATCATGGTTCAAAGTCAGCCTGGGCAAGGAAAGTAGGTGAGATTCTTATCTCCAATAAACCACTAGAAAACCAGAAGTGGCGCTGTGGCTCAAACGATAGAGCGCTCGCCTTGAGCTGAAGAGCTGAGGAACAGCGCCCAGGCCCAGAGTTCAAGCCCCACGACCGAACAACAAAAAAAAAAAGGCAGCAATCAGAGGAGGCTTCTTGGAGGAGGCACCCCTACCCTAGCTCTGCTAGGGCCAACAAGGCTGGAAGGAGGTGGTGCTTCCCACAAGGGCACAGCACAGGATGGGCGTGAGGGAAAAGACACAGAGAAAGGGCGGAGAAAGGCAGCGAGCAGAGGGAATGATGCTGGGAAAGGGGCAAACCCTGGTGGCCTGTGTCCCCAGTCTTGTGCATGCTGGGTCCTCCCTGCAGACAGGCCACTGCTGTCCCGGCAAGGAGGTGGGACCCTAGGTGTCTTTTAGAGGGGCTGCAGCAGAGCAAACACACAGACTGTGTGCTGGCACGGCCCCCTTGGGGCTTCTCAACCACAGCTGCTTCCACTGCTCTGGGTCCCCGTCTTAGATCAGCCGACTGTGGCCATACTTAATTAGTTTAATTAAACCCAAGGTGGCTTCCGGGCATTTTTGGATAAAATAAAACAAAGTATATCCTGTCGGCTTCAGGAGAGTACAACCAAATGGGCAACCAGGACCTCCTGTGACCCACCATCTTTGGACACCTGGCTCCCGAAAGAGCAGGTGCTTGATAAATGCACACCTACAGGATGTTACCATGACACCATGTGGTCTTCCGGAAGAGGACATCACAAAGGCCTGTGAGCTGATGCAAGGCAACACACAACAGCTAGAGGGGGAGAGGGGGAGCCTTCATCATTCTGGAGTCCCATGGAAGACAGGCATACCCCAAGAAAACAGATGCACCCGTGAAAAGAGAATGTGGCTCAGGTGTCCTGCAGCAAGTCAGCATGATAGTAAGGTGGAGCAGGGAGGTCTCTTGGTTGTTGTTTTTTTTTTTAATGCCAGTACTGGGGCTTGAACTCAGGTCCTCACACTCTTGCTTGGCTGCTTCACTCAGGGCCAGTGCTCTACCACTTGAACCACAACTCCATTTCTGGCTTTTTACTAGTTAACTGGAGATAAGAGTCTCAGAGACTTTTCTGCCAAGGGCTGGCTCAAATCAAACCTCCTTCCTCAGATCTCAGCCTCCTGAGTAGCCAGGATTACGGGTGTGAGCACAGTGCCCAGGACGGGGAGGTCTTCTGAAGCCATGCTCAGAGTTCCTATGCTGGTCTTGCCACGGGGTACTAGCTGGGTGACCCATGCCAGGTCACAGGAACAAACTCTGAACTCAACTGTCTCGTCTAGGAATCGGGAGTGATGTGCTACTCGGGGCTTGTGCCTAGCCCAAGGCAGCATGGAAGAAAAAGGGCCACAGCCATTTTCCCTGTGATCTGGGACATCTCCCTCCCCTGTGAGAAATGTGGGCTGCCAACAGCAAAGAGCAGCACCCACAGAGGCGCTGACCGCCCTCCCTCAACCCTGTACAGCCAGCCGGGTCAGCAGCCTTGAGGACAGGGGCTTCTTTACTTGTGAATATAGATGTGGCCATTGGGCATACCACACCCTAACCTGAGGCAGGCAGGTTTGGTGAGGGGGGCAGGGGGGAGACCCTGTGACCAGCCTGCCCTCCAGGAAAGGACACCGACCCTTAGTCCCAAAGGGTAACACCAGCCGGTGTGGAGATGATGCTCCCAACATCCTTCACATTGAGCCAGATGCTGGTGGCCCACGCCTGTAATCCCAGCTACTCAGGAGGCTGAGATCCAAGGATCTCACACAGAGTAGGACAGTCCATAAGATTCTTACCTCCAAGAATTCTTTTTGCCAAGAGCAGACCATCAAGAAGCCAGAAGTGGAGCTGTAGCTCAAGTGGTAGAGCACCAACTTTGAGTGGAAAAAGCTAAGGGACAGTGGCCAGGTCCTGAGTTCAAGCCCCAGAATCAGTTCAAATGAACAAAACCCACGAATGTTGACTGAACACGGCAGTGTTCCTCAGCAACCTATTCTGCTCAACTCCATCCTCGGCCTCCATTCTGCTTAACCCTCTCACCCCATAGTATTCCCCAACACGGGGACCCTGAAAGCTACAGCCTGCCTGGCAGATAATGGTGTAATGGAGCTAGCATGTGGCCACAGGGGTTCACCCCCCCATTCTCCCTGACATCCAGCCCCTCCCCAAGCCCTCCAGCGGCCCAGGTGACTGCTCCCAGAGACCGGACCAACTTCCAACACAGGGGCCAGGCCCAGCCTGCGACAGGCCTCGGCCCCGCCCCCTCCCATCCAGCCCAAATCACGACTGCGCGCCCCAGGGAGGACCCGGCCACGCCCCAGCCCAGGCGGTGCCCCGCCCAGCCTCCCTGTCACTCAACCTGACCCACCCACCTCTGGGCCCCGGCCGGCCCCAGCCTGCCAGGCGGCCGAACCTGCCAGAATCCTGCCAGCCTCCACCCCACCCCCTGCGGTTCACAAAGCCCAGCTGCGCGGACAGCAGCCCTGCCTCCCCTCAGTTTCTCCCGCTGTAAAATGGGGTGAGCACTCCCCAGCCCCGTGGGGGGGGGGGCGTGAGGAGGACGGCAGGACCTGCCCAGGCCCTGCCCGCCGGCCGCTCCGCCCCGAGGGCTCCCCGGGGGTCCCCCCATGGGACCGCAGACCCGGAGGAAGCCCCCCTCCTTTGTCGTCCACCCCGCGGTGGCCCCGCCGCAGCCGGGCGCTGGGACGTCAGGGCCCAAGGCCGCTCCCGGG
>NW_012267334.1:2926701-2934438 GCF_000151885.1 Dipodomys ordii | reverse complement strand
GGTCTGTCTGTGATTGGTGGGCGTGGCCGGTCCGCCCCCTCCCGGCGCCGCCCAGACCCTAGCGCCGCCTACGCTTCCCCCACTTCCTGCCCCGCGAAAGTTGCGGAGGGCGGGTTTGCGGCTCCGAGACACCTGGGTTTGGGGGCGCCCTCCCCCGCGGAGCGCCCGGGCCCCCGTCCCGCGCAGCGCCCTCTCGTGGTCTTTCGGGAAAGCCAGGCGCGGGCAGGGCCCGTCCACGGTTTTCCGGCCCCCAGGCTGCCGGGTGGGGTAACATGAGGCCGGGGCTCCCCGCTGTCCGCCGGGCCCGCGGCGGCAGCACGCCCCCGGGCCGGACTCCGTGCTCGCGGAGGGCAGAGCCGACGTGGGAGAGAGCGCGGGGGCCCAGGTCCCAGCCGGGCCTGCACATGACAGCCGCGCGGAGCGGCGGGTGGGGCTTTGAGGCGCTCGCTGCGCGCGGCCCTGCAGCGTCCGCTTCAGGACCGGGCGCTGTCACTCCGTCGCTTCGGCCGCATGCACTTCCGGCCGCGGGCCCGCCGCGCCGGGGTGACAGCGGGCTAACGGCGGCGGGAGTTAACGTCGGGCGCGCCTTTCCGGAGCCCCGCGTTCCGTCCCACGTGACGAGGACCCCTGGGCGCCCCCAGCCCCGCCGTGAGCCCCGCGCGGCCCGCGCCCTTGCAGCTCGCGGGTCAGGACGGCCCCCACCGCCCGGTCTCGTTGGGCCGGGCAGAGGTCAGAGTGCCAGCCCCGACGGGGGCCCTGCGCCCCGGGGCCCGTGCCCTTGACCTTCCCCGCGGGGTCCTCTCCTGAGACCGGCCCCTGCGCACGGCCCAAGTGCCCTTCCCCAGGCGCGGCGGGGGGAGAGGGCCAGAGGCACCCGCGCGCCGCCCGGCCCAGGACCCGTGAGCCCAGGACCCGTGAGCCCAGGACCCGTGAGCCCAGGACAGGTGAGCCCAGGACCCGTGAGCCCAGGACAGGTGAGCCCAGGACCCGTGAGCCAGCAGCTCCTGCATAGCATAGGCTTCTGTCTGAGGAAATGGCCAGGGAGCTTTTGTGAGCAGGCAGAGGAAGGGAGCCCGCCTCCAGGAGAGGGCTGCGCTGTCCCAGAGAGGTGCAGTGGGGCGAGTGGACTCCGCCAGCCTCTCCTCGGGCCTCTGCAGAGCCCCGCTCTCACCCTCTCTCCACACCAAGGGACTACCTTGGTGTGGGCTAGCATCACAGGGCAGCCCTTCACCTGAGATGCCCGCAGAGACTGCCGCATTCACTTGTGCATGTGTCTGTCTGTCTCTGTTCCCAGCAGGAAAGGGGCCTCTGTCCTCCCTGCCCTTGGCCTTCCTGCCTGGGCCGGGAACCAACCAAGACCAGAGCTGCAGCTGCGGGACGGAGGCTCCTGCTGCCAACGATGTAGACGCTGGTCTGCTGCCCCCTGGCGGCATGTAACCACCTGGCCACCCAGGTGGTTACATGTGGACACACACACACACACCCGAGGGACACACACACACCCTGGCCTTGCTGCTGGGTTGCATATGAGCCTGGGCCTCGAGCTCTGATGTGGACAGGAGGACATCATTGGCCACGTGTTTCTTCTCCATCTGTGGGAATCTCTACAGGCAAGACACAGGGAAATAAAACCTGGCAGAAACTCAGTTCCAAATGTCTGCTGTGGTGTGCACAGGCCCAGGCTGCAGGGACTTAGAGCAGACATGGGGTGCCGCCAGGGGGCACATGAGGCCAAGTGCCATCCCCAGAACCACAGATAGAAAGGCAGGATGATGAGCCTTTTCCTCAGCTAAGGCCCCTTTGTGACCCCACCTCCAGAGCCCCACCTCTAAGCAAGTAGCATAGGTTTTGGGGTGGCAGCACAAGGAACTATGAGCACACACCCCACCCCATTCTACGTGGTCAGAGTCCTCACTGCGGCAGAGCCCCAGGGGCTAGTTTCTAGACAGGAACACGTGTCCCTCTGCAGTGACGTGTCTCATACATGAACCCCATGTGGAAGAACTCTGGATCTTGATTGTGTGTGTGTGCACACATGCACATCCCAGTACTGGGGTTTGAACTCAGGGCCTGAGCTCTGCCCCTTCACTTTGTCACTCAGGATTGGCACTTTACCACTTGAACCACAGCTCCATTTCCTGCTTTTTCCTGGTTCCTTGGAGATTCCAGGCATGATCCACGAGTACCCACTTAGGCTCTGGGAGCTTTCTAAACACATCAAACTACCAAAACTCCTCCTTTCCCCCTAGACCTCCTCAGAACCACACAGCCAGAGAAGGCACACTCTGCCCACACCCCCCAGACAAATACTGAGACTCTTGACTTCTCATCAAAACATACTTGAAGCCAGGAGCTGGTGACTTACACTTGTAATCCCAGCTACTCAGGAGGCTGAGACGTAAGGTTCAGATCTCAGTCCAAAGCCAGCCTAGGGAAGGAAAATCTATAAGACTCTTATTGCCAATTAAGCAGCAAAAACGCCCAAGGGACAGAGTGAGCAAATGCAGCAGTGTACTCACTAGACACTATGTTGAAAATGAAGTACACAACATACGGATGGGGAATGGAAGAGAAAAACCGGGGGAGTGAGTGAAGGGGTGACATTGTCCAAATAGAAATGTATTCTTTACCTGACTTATATAACTAAACTAGATACAGGTGCCAGTGGCTCACACCTATAATCCTAGCTACTCAAGAGGCTGAGATGTGAGGATCATGGTTCAAAGCAAGACTAGGCAGAAAAGCCCCTGTGAGACTTATCTCCAATTAATCACTTAAAAACGAACTGGAGCTGTGGCTCAAAGTGGTAGAACGCTAACTTTAAGCAAAAGAACTCAGGGACAGCACCCAGGCTCTGAGTTCAAGCCCCACACTAACAGAAACACACACACACACAGCGTCAGAAGTGGAGTGTGGCTCAAGTAGTATACTGCCAGCCAGTTTTTTTTTGCAAATAATTGTGTTTTAAGTGATTACATAGTTACACAAATGTCACAGTATTGTGGGATAGTGATGCTTAGTTAAAGTCACAAACACATTCTAACCTTTGTGGGGCAAATTGTCTATCTTGGTCTATAAAGTTTATGAGTTCTATGAGCTTTGACAATACAGTTACTTCTTCCACGTCGGATGATATGTACATTCCTTTCCTTTTGCATAGTGTCAGCTGTTCCCTCTTTCCCACTCCTTCCCTCCTTTTCATCACTGCCATTGAGTTGCTTAGTTCATTTTGATCAATGTCCAGTGCAGCTGATGGGTCCCACTGTTGTATGGTTTTCCCTAATTCCCTCTAGTTCTGTGTCCTAGTTTCCCTCTGGTGTGCAAATATATACCATTAGAATACCAGTCTTAAGGGGAAAAAAACTAAGGAGAGTATCCTGGTTGTGAGTTCAAGCCCAGTACCAGCACACAAAACGGGGGAAGGATACCCTTGAGAGCCCCCACTCCTCACCCAACCCTCTACCACATCCACATCTTCCTACATCCCTCAACTGCTCCCTCCCTCTACCCATCCACTCCTTCCTCCACCGGTCCCTTCTACTTCCTTCTGTCCATCCTCAACCCATCATCCCTCTGTCCACCCAGCCATCTGACCCTCCTCTCCTCCCACATCTCCACCCATCCTTCAAACCATCCTACTGTCCATTTTGACACCCACGAGTCCTTCCAGTCCTCCCCCAGCCCTGCCCTGCCATCCACTCCACACTCACAGGAGGGAAGTGAGTGGTCGACCCCTCCCAACATGACTGGGTGCAGGAACTCTGCTCACATCTAAACCACACCATTGCAGTCCACCATTAGAGCCATGGGCATGCCTCAGCTGGCACAATTCTCAGCAAGTTACAGGTGTGGAAAAAGACCATCTGGCCCAGTGTGGAATCAGAAGATGAACAACTAGATAATTGCATGTGGGGTTTGTGTGTTTGTGTGTGAGTGTTCACACCGGTGTTAGGGCTTGAACTCAGGGTCTATCCCTTAGCTTTTTTGCCACAAGCTGGTACTACCACTTGAGCTTTACTTGCACTTCCAGCTTCTTGATGGTTAATTGAAGATGTTTTGATGCATTTCATATGGCTCTGAACTTCGATCCTGAGATCTCAGCCTCCTGAGTAGCTACGATTAGAGGCATGAGCCACAGCAGGCTTTCTACACTGCATTTGGAAAGGTAAAATACACTTTTTTATTGCTAGTTTTTTTTGGGGGGAGGAGTCCTGGGGCTTGAACTCAGCCTGAACATTATCTTTTATTCCCTCAAAGCTGACACTCTACTACTTAAGCCATACCTCTAACTTCCAGTTTTTGGCTGTTCCGTCGAGGTAAGGGTCTCATAGACTTTGCTGCCTGGGCTGGCTTCAACCCTTGATCCTCAGATCTCAGCCTCCTGAGTGGCTGGGATTACAGGCATAAGTGACAATGTCAGGCTACTCTACTTCCTTTTTTCATCACTAATAATTCATTATGAGTGGATAATAACATACTTGATTCATCCACTATTGGAAATACTACCATTCTAATGTGAAATCAACCAGAAGCCTTATTAAAGAGACATTCTGCACGCTCTTCTCATGTCTCAGGGGTGTGGTGTGCATTTTACACTGACAACATTTTTCCTTCTGAACCATAAATTCCCATCAGAAGCATCTGAGCTATATTTAGCTTTCATAGAATTTAGTTGAAAAAGTAGATTCTCGTACCCAAGCTGTTTCAAATATACTTAAAAGTTTGCCAAAAATGGAATGCCGTGTTGACTTTTAAATGAATCAGACTGAGGAGAAGATCCCCAAGTCTGGTTCACCAAGGAGATACCTCCTTAGTTCAGACATCACCTCCTGAAGAAGCGATTTCCCAGCCTCCTTGGTCCCGATCCTGTGACGTCTGCCAGGCCGTCTTCCCTGCCAAGTACACAGTGCGCAGCGTGAACTCATGCCTCTGCCCTCCCACTTTCGCTCCCTGCAACCAACCTGTCCACACACCAATCCTCCACCCATGTACCTAGCCACCTACCCATCCACTCACCCACCCATCCATTACCCATCTATCCACTCACCAAACACCTATCTGCCCCGCCCACCCACGGGTGAGCCATCACCACCCCCACTCACCCAGCTAGAAAATGCCTCCCAAGCACACACCCAGTATGAGGCGTAGGGAGATACGGGATGATGGGGAGGTGGGCCAGGATTGTCAGAGTCAGGAAGGAGCTATCAGGATAATGTGGGCTGCCAGCGCTGGCCTTGCATCTGAGTGGCCTGGGGAAATGAGAAAAGTAACTGCAGCTCCTACTCATTAGGAGTCCCAGCCCAAACCCCTCTGGAGGAGTGACTGGGTCAGGAAAGGCCCAAAGGCATGGCCTCCTGAGAATTGGAACCCCTCTGGAGGACCCCTCCCCTGGAGGGGTGCCCCATGCACAGGCCTAGAGAGGCTGTAGGAGGAACAATGATGAGAAGACCAGCCACCTCGCTCCCGCCCAAGATGCAGGTGGGAGGTCCCACCAACACCTGTGCTGCGCAGTGCGGGACACAGCGGTCACCACGGTCCTCGTCACACCCACAGTGCACCCCCCACTGCCTGCCACGGAATCCAGGGGGAGAGGAGCACCCCCTGCCCCCCACCTCTCCTCCAGGCCAAGCCCCAACGCCCAGGGACACCATCTCCCCCCACCATCTGTCTAAGGAAGCAAACTTCCCCAGGCTACTGAGGGATGAGAACCCATGGCTGACGGCAGGGGGCCCTGCAGGGGCAGCCATGGCTACAGGCTTCTCTCAAGGCCAAGAGACGCCATACCTGAGTGACCAGAGGTGCTAGGGGCTGCGGTGGCTCAGCCTCTGAGTGGTTGGAGGAAAGGGGACACCAGAACTGTGGAAATGGAAATGTGTGACCATGCGCCTGCCGGCGAGTGGGGGGAGAGGGAGGGGGGCAGGGTGCCTGCAGACTGGGAGGGAACAAGACCATCCATTTCTGCATCTGAGACAAATGCTTGCCATTTTAGATTTTAACCTTCCACATTTCTTTTTTGTTCTTTTTTGTGCCAATACTGGGGCTTGAACTCAGGGCTTCATGCTTTCACCAAACTACCACTTTGGCCTTTTTGATATTTAACTGGAGATAAGAGTCTCATGGATTTCTCTGCCTGGGCTGGCTTCAAACTGTGATCCTTAGATCTCAGCCTCCTGAGGAGTTAGGTCTATGTGCATGAGCCACCAATTCTTGACTCAATTGCTTTCTTTTTCCTTCCTTCCTTCCTTCCTTCCTTCCTTCCTTCCTTCCTTCCTTTCTTTTTTGGTCTGTCATGGAGCCTGAATTGGCCTGGACTCTGTCCCTCGGCTCTTCAGTTCAAGGTGAGTGCTCTACCACTTGAGCCACAGCACCACTTCCTGTTTTCTGAGTAGTTTATTGGAGATAAGAGTCTCATGGCCAGGCACCGGTGGTGGCTCATGCCTGTCATCCTAGCTACTCAGGAGGCTGAGATCTGAGGATCACGGTTCAAAGCCAGCTGGGGCAGGAAAGTCCGTGAGATTCTTATCTCCAATAAACTACTGGAAAACTGGAAGTAGCGCTGTGGCTTAAGTGGTAGAGCGCTCACCTTGAGCTGAAGAGCTGAGGGGCAGCGCCCAGGCCCAGAGTTCAAGACCCACGACCGACCAAAAAAAATAAAGCGTCTCACGGACTTTTCTGCCTGGGCTGGCTTTGAACCATGATCCTCAGATCTCAGCCTCCTGAGTAGCTAGGATAACAGGCGTGAGCCACCGGCACCTGGCTGATTTCTTTCTTTTTAAAGCAGAATAATCTGTGTGTGTGTGTGTGTGCGCGTGCGCGTGTGCGCGCACTTACTCCATTCCGCACCCACTCACCCACTGACAGATGATTCCATTGCGTTTACTTCTGAGCATTCTGATGTGATGGACACGAGTGAGTGCCGGCTTTGAGGTAGTGCTAGTCGGCACCTGACGCCGACGGGGCGGGTGGGGGGGGGGCGGCTCTGAGGTCGCCGGGAGGTGGGTGCGGGAAGCGGGAGGCGCGCCCCGTTCCCGACCGCTCGGACGAGCCGCCAACCAGCGGGCGCCGCCTCCCGTTCTTGGGGGAGAGGGGGCAATTGCAAGCGGCTCGGCCCGAGAAAAGGCGCCGGCAGCCCGGTGACCGCCAGGGACGGTCCCTGGGCAGGTCCCGGGGGCCTCGGGCCCCGGCTCCGCCCCTCCTCCAGGCTCCGCCCCCTCCTCCAGGCTCCGCCCCCTCCTCCCGGCTGCACCTCCTCCTCCCGGCTCCTCCTCCTCGGATCCTTCTCCCGTCTCCGTTTCTCCTCCTCCCTTGGCTCCTCCTCCTCCTCCCGACTCCTCCTCCTCCTCTCAACTCCTCCTCCTCCTCCTCTCAACTCCTCCTCCTCCTCTCAGCTCCTCCTCCTCCCGACTCCTCCTCCTCCTCTCAGCTCCTCCTCCTGGCTCTCTGGCTCCTCCTCCCCCTCCTCTCCGGCTCCTCCTCCTCCTCCCGACTCCTCCTCCTCCTCTCTGGCTCCTCCTCCTCCTCCCGACTCCTCTCCAGATCCTTCGCCCCGTTCCAACCCCGCCCCTCGCCCTCCCGGCCCCGCCCCTCAGGAGATCGATGATTCCAGTTACTCGTGCTCCGCTTGCCACGCCTGCGGCGCTGCCATGGAGACGAGGCCCCGCGGCCTCTGCGCCCCGCTGGCCCAGGGGCAACGCGCAGCCCAGGGCGGCCCGAGGTCGTCGCGCGGTGAGAGGGGCG
>NW_012267334.1:2911523-2926506 GCF_000151885.1 Dipodomys ordii | reverse complement strand
CCCGCGGCGGGGCCGGGCCGCGCCCGCTTTCTGCTGACGTCATTTTCGTCGCTCTTGGGCCCAGCGGTGTCTGATGCTGGAGCCGGGAGGCGCTGCGGGGTGAGTACCGGGCGTGGGGAGTGCGGGGCGCCGAGGGTGAGGACCCGGCACTGCGGCCCAGGCCCGCGGCGCGCCTGCGTCCCCCGGGGTGAGCTTTACCCTCCCAGCCGCCCTGACTCTTGCTTTACGTGAGGAGATTTGGGTCCCCCAAGTCCCCAGCACCCTCAGTCGATGGCTGGAAACCTGGGATCGTGTGCACACCTAACTGAGCCAGGCCGGGGCTGCGGTACCCCGGAGAACCTCTGACCCAAAGCGAGGTGCCCCTGCTGCCAGCCACCTGACTGCGGCTCTCTCTCCGCAGCCCAGTCCAGAAGCCTGGCCAGGAGGAAACTGACCAGGGCTGGCCCAGATCCTCCATGTGTGTGGGGGCCTTGTCCCAAAGCAGCTGCTGTCCTGAGTGGACAGGTCAGCGCCAGGCTGCACACGGCTTCCTTCTGCTTCTGTCTGGACGCTGGGGACTCTCTTCAAGCTCGGAGAACCTGGCTGTAAATCACTGGACGCCTGACAGGCCTCCCAGCAGCCGCACGCACGAGGGAGGCCCTGTCGCCACCACAGAGCCATGTCTTCTTCCCAGGCTGCAGTCACAGCCCCACAGTGACTGGCTGGCGGGCTGAATAGCTCTGCAGGGGCTTCGGGAAGGTCCTAAGCATGTTTCCCTGTGGTCTGCCCCCCAGCCCTCGCGAGGACGCTGTCTGCCTATGGTCTGTGGTCCCTTGTCCTCACTTCTGTCATTAAGTTCCGCAGGACGCCTTGCTGGAAAAAGTGTCAATCATCAGTTAACATAGTCCAAGACAGCTGGCGACAGTAACGGGGTGTGCAGGAAACCGGGTGGGGGGATGAGTGGCCGAGTCCCGCTGGCAGAGAAGGCCCTGTCGGAAGGCTTCGCCCGACTGCGGTACAGGGACGCCTCCCTGCTCATCTGGCAACAGCAGCAGCGGACGCTGGAATCGGTGCCTCCGGGGACGTACCTGAGCCGGAGCCGCAGCATGTGGTACTCGCAGTACGGAAACGAGGCCATCTTAGTCCGAGACAGAAACAAGCTTGAGGTTTCCAGGGACACGGGCCAGTCCAAGTTTTGCACAGTTATGTAATTTCAGCGTGGAAACCTGTGCCAGCACCAAGCCCGAGTTCCCTCCGTGCAGCTTTCTGGCTTCTGCTCCCTGCTGGAGATCCAGAGTGAGGACTGGCGATGGAGGCGCCCCAGAGGCCTCTCAGGTCCTTCAACACCACACCAGCACAGTTGGCTCGCAGACTCCAGCTGGGGGTCCCTCTCTAGCCGTCACCCACACACTGCCTTCCTCCCTCCAGGTGCTGCCTGGCAGTGCCCGGGCCCAGCACAGCCCCCAGCTCCACGCATGCTTCCCAGCAGGAGTGCCCTGCCCTACAGGAACCACCTTCCCAAGATACTGCAGGGCGCTTCTGGTGACGTCCTGCCTGGTTAAGAATGGGTTGGATGTCCTTCACATGTGACCTCAGATCCAGACGTGCAGGGCTGTGGGGGTGAGAGAGGGGCATCTCAGCAGGTACTCTGCCCAACCTGTGTTCCTTCCGCTACCCGTGCAGCCTGTACATAAGCACTGCATTCCACACCAGCCTCAAACACTGGGCTCACAAGCAAATGCTCTGTAGATGCCTTAGGGAAGCCCCTGGCTTTTACGCTCTGCGTGAGTTGCCCACAGTGATTGCAAAGTTCATCATCAGGTGTCTGAGAAGGGTCTCCAGTGGAAGGCAGAGCACACTAGCACTTACTGAGGCTGTCGCTGCCCTCCACCCCAGCCCAGCCGCCCTGTGCTGTGGCCTATTTTCATCAGCCTCTGCTGTACTTAGGACCGTGTGGACACACAGACGTCAACACAAACCTTCCTTTTCTAAATAAACATCCTTTAGGAGTCTTCCTTTTGTTTGTTGTCTTTATACACATCTTACCTGGCTTTCCTTTTTTTTTTCCTTCCTTTTTGTCGGTTGTGGGGCTTGAACACAGGGCCTGGGCGCTGTCCCTCAGCTCTTCAGCTCAAGGTGAGTGCTCTACCACTTGAGCCACAGCACCACTTCCTGTTCTCTGGTGGTTTAATGGAGATTAGAGTCTCACAGACTTTCCTGCCTGGGTTAGCTTTGAACCATGATCCTCAGGTCTCAGCCTCCTGAGTGGCTAAGATTACAGACATGAGCAACCAGCACCTGATTTTTTTTTAAATAACTGTAATTCTAATGATTACTAAAGAGTCCCAACACAGAACTAAGCAAAAGTAGAAAAAAGAAAAAAAAACTAAGCAAAGTGCTCTCTCCTTTAAGCCAGTCTGTCAGGTGTTGCTAGTATGAATAAAAACCATGTGGCTATGTGTGGCTGGTGGCTCACCCTATGATCCTAGCTACTCATGAGGCTGAGATCTGAGGATCAAGGTTTCAAGCTAGTCTTACTTCCAAGTAACTATCAAAAGGCTGGAAATATGGCTTAAATTTGAGTACCAGCTTTGTCTTGTGAGCATAAGGCCCTGAGTTCAAGGCCAGCACTGGCACAAAAAAAAAAAAAAAAACTCCACGTGTGATTGCAAGGATGTGACCTGTGCATCATTCTCAGCAACACAAAGTATTACCCTTTGTATTAGACCTCTGGCGGCAGCCCCACCTAACAGAAACACAGTCCAGCTTTCAGCCACACACACAGCCATCTTGATCACATCTGCTCACTGCATGTGTAAATCCTCCAGCAGACATGCTAGCAGTGGATCTACTGGATCATGCAGCATTGCCCAAATGCTGGGTCCAGCCCTTGTGACCTGTGGTCCCTGGCCTGCTGGCTGCCCCAGGCCATTGTGAAAGTCCGTATGTCACGGTTGGGCGGACACACAAGACTGGGGGACCTAAGCTACCTGCCGAGTGCAATGCCCGCCTGCAGTGACTGGCCTTGCCCGGGGCCTGGCATTACTGGGGGATTGCCCCAAAGCCACTAAGTAGTTTGTATCAGCATCTTTTCAGTGTGTCCTGCTTAGCATGCAGTGAGCTACGGCCATCCGCAGTGCCTGTGCGCCACTGCTCAGACCAAGACAACTGCGGGTACAGCACTGCCACAGGCGTGGGGCCCTGGTGACAAGTCACACTGGTGAGTGCTCACTTAGCTGGTCTCGTGGATATGGGTGGCAAACTGGTCAGTCCTCACTTAGAGGACACTAAGCTGCTTAGGGGGCAGGAAGAGGCCATCTGGCAGAGGTGGACGGGTGTGCTGTGGGGGATGGTCAGGGTCAGAGTTGACAGGAGTGACAAGCTTTCACCTGACCTAGCCTGGGTGATGGACATGCCCTTAGGCTTGGATGAGGCCCGGAGGGAACCTGCTCCACAGCCCGGGACCGCAGCCATGGCCTCAGGTCCTTCTTCACTGAGCACTGGTTGCTTCTGGGGCCCGCTCATGGCTCGGTGAACCTCAGCAGCATGACGCCGCCATGCTGTGGTTTCCATGCGGGCCGAATGGACGCCTGTCACAGAAATCACCTGTACAGATTGCAGTATGGCGGGAGGAGAGAGGGGACAATGCTGGGGGCACAGCAGAGCATGGGGTTGGGCCCCCGCAGAGGCCTCGGGCCACGGCCCAGCTCTGGGTACCACAGGCGGCCAGGACGCACGCAGACACAGCTGAGGGGCCCCGGCGTCACGGGACGCTAGGATAGCACACATGACCTTTTTTTTTTCCTTTTTATTATGAAAACAAAACAAATACCCCAGGAGAAGGGTCCATGATTACCAGAAACATCAAAGAGTACTTCCTACCGGTTTTACTCTGTGGTGTTGCGCTGGCATTGCAAAAAACAAGCTAAAACTACTTACACTGGACTCATTTTCAGTAATGACATTACAGGACTCTACTAGAAACGGCGCTAAAAAGCTTAAGAAAAGGTACGGTCAACTTGCATGCACATCATACAGAAAAGTAACATTGTAAATATAAAAACAAAAATCTTCCTGGAAGTGTTAGGCAGGCCGGCATTCGGAACAGCGATGTGGATATTTTTTTTCCCAGATGACTGCAAACGGGGTGACGGCTGCAGAAGGCAAACCAAGATGGACAAACGGAACACGCTGAGGAGAGGTCTCGGGACCCACTGACTCTGAAGCCGCCCTGGGCCCCCAGGGCAACCGAGGTGGTCACACCTGACCCTGCCCTCCCCCTGGCTTAGGGAAGCCTGTGCAGAGCCGCCCCGTGCGCGCCCAGCAGCCTTTCCCATCAGGGGACGCACACAGTGGTTCCCCGCAGCCACATGGGACCCCAGAGGCTGAGAGGCCACTGGCCCTCAACACAGAGGGGAAACAGCCTAAAGTCTGGACAGAAAGCCTTAAAAGGTTACAGCACCAATGAATGACAGCAGGAACCCCAGACCCTTCCCCGCCCCCCCCCCCCCCCGCTCGCACAGGGCCCCTGGGCTGCCTGGCAGCCCCAGCACGAGGGCGGGGCCGGCACCTGTGACAGACTAGGCGCCACGGGCCTGCTGGCGTGGTGAAGACTGCTCCGGCTCCACCGGCAGTTCCTAAGGTCACAGTTCAAACGTTCTATTCAAGATCTGCTTAGAAAATACCTTTGAAAAACAAGGGTAATTAAAAAAAATGGAACTTTAAAAAATCCATGTCTTATTTTTTATTATAAACAAAACTGACTTAAAAGTTTACCCAACTGGCTGAACACGACCGGTGTCAGGCCGCCAGCGGTGGGCGCGCAGCAGCCTGCCGTCTCCTCTCGTCTGCATCCGCTCGGCTGCCTCAAATGCTGCTGGTGTGGCTGGAGCCTGTGTCAGGGCTGTCACAACACTGTCCCGGGCCGGGAGCTGTCCACGGGCCCGTCTCCCGCTGGCGGGAACCGTAGCGGGCCAGATACCTGGACACGCATCCCACGTACACAACCAGCGGCCCTCACGGAGGCACACCCGCCCTGCCGCCTCTGGCTCACTGAAGATTCCTGAGCCACCCAGCCACCTCCGCCTCTGGCAAGCGCAGGTGCACAGAGAGAGCCTGCCCAGCTCGAGGCTGGCCTTGTGCTCCCGGCCGAAAGCTACCGTGCCCCAAGCGTGGCAGACAGACCCTGCACTCCAAAGCCTCAGCTTCTCAACAAAACCAAAACCCAACAGAAGCTTCAGTTAAACTCTGTATATTATTACTTTTTACAATAGAAAGTTAAAAATCAAGACTTCGGTTTACTATACATCGTTTCCTCTCCGATTACAAAGCTTACATGATAGAACTGGGATTCCCTAAAGCCATTTCCAACAGTCCAAAGAGACCGCAAGTGGATACAGAAGAACCGAACAGACGACGTATGACATCAGAATGTGCTGCAGCTGGAAGGAGTCTGTACCCCTAAATCTCCCAGTTTTATACACCCCCAGAAAAACACAAAAACCAAAGAAACCAAAATAGGCCAACCAACCCAGAGAGCCGCCGCCGCAGCCCAGGCTCCCTTCCAGCCCCACACGCCGCCCTCCCTTCTCTTAATGCACTTCTTCATGGTTTTGTCTTTTTTTAAAAAAATGACCAATGGTGTTAATAAATAAAGTATTTATATATACATGACTGGGAAGCGGCGCGGCCGCACAGCGCGCAGGGGTGAGGACACCGGGCTTGCGTAGAAAATGGTTGAACTTACAAAAAAAGTCTCCTTTTTTTTTTAAATCGTTTTTTTTTTCTTAAGTTGAGGTAAAAGTTTCAGTGTTTGGAAATCTGCACGCTGTGCACGCAGCTGCTCGTCTCCTCTCAGGACCGCCGAAAACCGGCGCCCTGCCTCCCTCCCCACGGTGCCCACCCCCACAGCGCAGCACGGTGGTCTGGAGCCCCTCAACCCTCTGCTGAGAGGGCCGAGGGGGGCTCGGGTGCCCGGCATCCGTCCTCAGCCCCCCGGAGAGAGGTGGCCGCATCAGGCAAAGGGCCAGATGGCAAAGACAGCGCAGCGCAGCGCTCACACACCGCCCCACTGCAGAGAGCCTTGAAAATTTTCCAAGTAACAGACCCAGCGGGGCAGAGAAGAGGGGTTCTGCAAGGTCCCAGGTGGTGGGGCTCCTGTCTCCGAGCGACTCACCGCAGGGCGCCCATTCTCAGGTCTGACCTACGCACGCCACACGCAGGAGGCTCTCTGCCCACTGAAGCACAGCTGGAAGAGATCTAACACTGACACTGAGCAAAAGGAAACCTGCACACCATGGAACAAGAGTAGTATATTAACCACAGAAGAGGACGCTGCGAGCTTGTCCGAGTCTAAGTTCACTCAGAGTCACTGCTGTCAGAGCTGGACCCGCTGGAGCTGCTGCTGGCCGACTCCGAGGAGCTGCTGCTGCTGAGCCTCGACGGCCCCCCCGATGGCGCCGAGCCCGATTTCTCTGCAGGGACACGGGGAGGAAGGAAGGGGTCCTCACTGCCCACTCTCCAGGGCTCCGTGTCACATTAGCTGCATGCCACCCTCCTGTGCCAGGGCCCACCCACTTCTCCACCCAGGGGGTTAGAAACACGCAGGGATGAGCCAACGTGGCTGGGGAGGCCACACTAACAATGCCTGCCAATCTCAATGGAGGCGGGCCCCGGGAGGTGGCCTGCAAAATGGTGCTCACAGCAGCCGCAGACACCACGCTGGCCCTCCTGGAGCCCACACTGCCCCGAGACCCTCGGCACACGGCCTGTGGTGATAGAAGGCACCCAGTTCTGTGGGACCCTGATGCTGACCATCCTCTGCACCCTGCTGCCCGCGGGGTCTCCACCGCCTGCTCCTAAGATAGCCAGGGAAAGAGCAAGCTGCCCTCCTTACAGCGAGGCCCCGTGCAACTCAGACCTCTGGCTTTCACCCACAACCACCAGGGCACAGCCGGGGCACCGTCCATCACCGGTAAGGAAATGGAGGCTCCTCTCAGAACAGCTTGATGGGTGGCAGACTGGCCCGAGTGGGCCGGTGGGTGCCCAGAGCCTCCCAACCGCTGCCCTCTATGGTGGCCAGCACGGAGGTGGCTGTGGGTGGCGGCCGCAGGCAGGCTCGTGACGAACCTTTCTTGGCCGGCTTCTTGCTGTTCAGCTGCCCGCTGACGTCCTGCAGCCGCTTCTCCAGCTCCTTCTTCTTTTCCTGAGCTAGCTCCTCCTTTGATTTGGCTGCCTGCTTCTTCCCGCTGGTGGCTAAGGAGGGACAGATGAGCGCTGAGACACTCCTGGAGCCAGGGCCACCAGGCGGCCATGGGCAGCCCTAGGCACCGGTGCATACCCCAGCTCCTGCCCTCCAGCTGGTGCAGCCGCAGATGGCCTGGAACCACCACTGCCACATCTACTGAGCCCCGGCCACGTGCAGCCTCATAAGAATTGGGGGGGGGAGACACACTGGAGGAAGCCCCACCCACCAGCGGGTGCACAGAGACCACAGACACGGAATCCACGGTCCGGCTGTCCACCCACGGAAAGGAGGCCACCTGTTCCAGAAAGAACCCGGCACACATGAGCATCGCACGGGCCCACGTAAGACTCGCCAGCCCTAGTAGTGGGGGCTGGAAGGGCTGCTCTGGCTCTGTCCTTCCCTCCTAGAATCTAGCACCTGAGGGATGACAAACAGGGCACCTGACTTGCTGAGTCAGGGTTCCATACTAGAAAGTTCTAGACACTGGACCCTGGCCAAAGGGGGCTCTCCTCTTTCCTGTGCTCTGGACAAAGGACCGAGAACCCTAACTGAGCCTCAGGAAGCCGTGCAGGTGGATGTGGTCCCAGGCCCACTCAGGGCCTGCCTTCCCCAGGCAGGACTCACCCAAGAGCGCTCTACAGCCCCCCTCCGGTGGGTGAAGTGAGGCGGGGCATGCTCAGTCACACATCCCGCCCGAGCTGAGCACGGGTGTCTGTGGGCTGCAGGGGGGCGGGGGGAACGATAGGAGGCCACAGTGGCACTGTCCCGTCCCAGACAACTTACAGAACGGCTTCCTCTGCTTTTTCTGTAAACAAGACTTGACGTATCTCTCCAGCTCTCGCAGCGTGGTGGGCTTCAGGGTCTCGAAGTCGATCTCGATCTCGTCAGGGTTGGAGTCCCTGAGCGAGGGCTCCCGGGACTGGATGATGTGCACCACGCGGCCCAGCTTCTCCCCCGGCAGCCGGTTGATGTCCAAGCTCAGCTGGCGCTTCTCGTCATAGCTCATGGGCAGGCCTTCCTCCTCCTCCTCCGAATCGTAGGACGCAGACGCCTGCTTGCCGCCTTTCTTCAGCTGTCTGAGGCCCGAGAGAGTAACGGTGTCAAGCCCCTGCGTCCCCACCCTGTAATACCCGCCTGGCCGCCTGGCTGCCCTTCTTCGGGCCCAGGCTCTCCTCCAGGTGGCCCGAGGTGGCAGGGCCAGCTTCCAAGTATGCCTGCGAGGGACAGGAAGACCCCGCTTCATAGCCAGACCTCTGCCTGGACAGGAAGATCCCCTACACAATCACAACCTCTGCTTGGACAGGAAGACCCCGCCCCACTCTCAGAACCTCTGCCTCCACAGGAAGACCCCGCATCACAATCAGAACCTCTGCCTCCACAGGAAGACCCCACCTCACAATCAGAACCTCTCCCGGTGAGGACCCCCTTCCTCCATTTCCCTCCACCCTAGCCAGACTGACCACTTCCCTCTCTGAGGAAGGGGTGCAGTGACTCCCCGAGGCCCACCGGCCTCTGCGGGCTCCACTTGCCTCTTTTTCAGGGGTGCCAATCTGTCCTGATTTTAAAAAGTAAGGACATCTACGGGCCCCAAGACTTCACACCCAGCCCCAGCCTCAGCCTCTGCCCACGGCAGTCGCGTCCTCTGAGAGGCAGAGAGAAGACCCATCTCTCCCTGCTGGCCCTGCTCTGCCACTCCTGGCTCCTCAGGGCAGGACACAGCCACCGCAGGAGCTAAGTTAGGTAGGCCCGATATGGAGGCTTGGAGGCCTGGGTCGGGAAAGGTCTCAAGCATGGAGGCGGAACAGTGCAAACCCCTCGATGCCCAGTATGGAGGGCAGCCTGTGGGCAGGAAAGGAGTGGATGACTCCCCAGCCTGGCCGGCTGCCCTGGTCTCCCCGGACCTCCCGCCCGGTGACCTGCCGCACTCGGAGCCCGGAGGGCGGGCGCCCACCTGCTGGCTGTGGTGGTGCTGTTGGCCTTCTTGACAGGAGCCTTCTTCTGCTGCGCCTGCTTGGCAGGGGGGGCTGCCTTGGCCTTCTTCTCCTCTTCAGACTTGGCCCTGTGCTTCTCCTTGTCCTTGTCCTTGTCCTTCTTCTTCTTCTCCTTCTCCTTCTTCTCTTTCTTCTTCTTTGGTTTGTTCACTGGGGCCTGAGACAGGGCAGCCAGCTGCTCATGCACGGCCTTCAGCTGGAAAAGAGCAAGGAGCTGAGCGGATCAGCAAGGCAGACCTCGCTGCGCCACGGAGGCTCGGCCCAGCTACACCGCAGCCCACAAAGACTGGGCTCTTATTTCATCTTGGATGGTACTGGGGTTTGAACTCAAGGCTGTGAACTTGTCAGACAGGTGCTCTACCACTTAAGCAATACGTCCAGCTCTGAGCTGGTCTCATTTGTGACCGAGCTGGCTGGGCCAGAATCCTTCTATGTGTGCTTCTGTGGCACTGGGGTGACAGATGCATGCCGCAGCATCCAGCCGTTGGTTGAGATGAAGTCTTGCAAATGTGTTTAATTTTTTGGGGGGTCCAGACTGGCCTCAAACTATAATCCTCCTAATCTCTGCCTCCCAAATAGCTGGGGTGACAGGCTTTTTGAAACAGGAGCTTACTTTATTCCCAAACTGGCCTGGACAGAAGTCTTCCTATCTGTGCGTCTCTTTGTCACCAAGGGAGAAGCACAGACCACTACATCTAGCCACTGGTTGAGTCTTGAAAACAACTGTTTTGCTAGTTCAGGATGGCTGTTAATCATGACCACCCGATCCCCACCTCTCAACTATCTAGGATTACAGGTCTGAGCTGCCATGCCTGGCTGCCCAAGGATAATGTATTATACAGCAAGACTAAGATGTAGAGGGCTGGATGTAACTTGGTGGCACAGTGCTTGCCTAGCAAATACATCCTGAGTTTGATCCTTGGTACTCAACCTCTTCCCCGTCGCCCATCCCCCTCCTCACCCCCTCCCAAAGGCAGTTAAAGACTACAGAGTGGGCTCAGTGCTGGTTGTCATTCTCCCTGAGCCTGGCCACAGCTGGCAGGGTGCTAGGTATTTTACAGATGGCTCTGGGAAAGCTGGCTCACCAGGACAAGTGGTGGTGCTAAGCAGCTACGTCCAACCCCTGGCGGGCAGGGGAAGGACCACACCTGCTATGTCCAACCCCTGGTGGGCAGGGGAGGGACCACACCTGCTGTCTTCCCTGCCCGCCAGTGTGCAGCCCATCATCCCTCACCAGCGCCCCTCCCCAAGTCACCTTCCCCGCCCCGGCTCCCCGTGGAGCCACCCACCACCCACACGGTTCTCCAGCCTCCGCAGCTTGGCTCCCACGCTTGTCTGCTCTGCCACAACTCTCAAGACAGTGTGCACCGAGGCCTGGCTGCCAGACACTGGGGAAGCAATGTGCGCACTCGGGCTGGGCACCAAGGGCGGCTCATGGAGCCTGCATGTGCCTTCCTGTCCTTTCTAGAGCAGGGCACGCAGGCAGCCATGTCTCTGGGCATACAGAAGGGCCCCACCCACGGCAGTACCACGAAGGATGTCTGAGAAAGCAGAGGAAGCCACAGCAGGGGCAGCCTGGGGAAGGCGGGGGGGCAGCCTGGGGCAGGCGGGGGGGGCAGCCTCGGGGGCGGGGGGCGCCGGGCCTGGCAGGAGCAAGACAGTGCCTCACCTGCTCTTGCAGCTCTGCCAACCGTGTGGCCCGCTCCTCCTCGGAATCCGAGCTGCCTGAGTCGGAAGAGCTCTCCTCGCTGCTGCGGCTGCTCTCGGTGCCCTTACTCACCATGGGAGCCGTGGGCAGGGGCAGAGCAGGCGTCTCCACTGGTTCATCAGGCATCTTGGCAAACCTCATCTCAAACACATCCTGGGGAGGAACAGGGGCTGCCTGAGCACCTGGACACCCACAGGGCAGCCGCGTGCACCTGGCTCACGAGGTCGAGCTCTGCAGGAGCCCCCCTCTAATGGCCCCTGTGAGGGACAAGCCCTGCTCTCTCCAGGCAGCTCCCGAGTGCCATCGTACCGCAATCCCACGCAGCCCTGGCGGCCTCCAGGACCAGACTGCCCCCTGTGGACAAGTCCTGTGCTCTAGTGGAGACAGTGGGAAGCCAGCCACCTGACCCCTTCCCCGCTTCGGTGCAGAGCAGGCAACTCTAACACCTTGTCCTGCAGAGACAGCCTTGGAAAGCCCCTCACTACCCCTGTAGGACCTAGGCCCTCAAAATCCTCTCGGTGGAGGAGCAGACAGGGGGAAACGAGGGGCTGCTGCCTTGGCCTGGCTCATCCACTCTTCTTGGGGCAGAGATGTGTGCAGAGGTACGCTGTGCCCTGAGCTAAGAAGTCAGTGCAAAGCCCAGAAGGCCTTCTGAGCAGGGTGCTATGGTGTTGGGCCTTCCCCCCATCACCTCCCCTCACCAAAGCGTCCGGAGCAAAGACCCATCGGCATCTCACATGGGGCAGAACCAGGGCCTCTTGCTATCTGTGACCTGACTTGGCTACAATACTGGTTACACTGTTAGGTTCCAAGCACTGTGAGCCAGGTCTCGGCCTGACACTGGGGTCCTGGGGCTCCACAACTACTTGGGTACATCACACCAGGATTCATCTGAGCAAGGAACTAAGAACAACTCCCAGACTGTTTCAGGTCCTGGAAAGGCTACCTATAATTTTCTTTTTTTTTTTTTTTTTGTCCAGTCGTGGGGCCTGAACTCTGGGCCTGGGAGCTGTCCCTGAGTTCTTCAGCTCTTCAGCTCAAGGCTAGTGCTCTACCACTTCAGCCACAGCACCACTTCCAGCTTTTTTCTTTTTATTTATGTGGTGCTGAGGAATCGAACCCAGGGCCTCATGCATGCAAGGCAAGCACTCTACCACTGAGCCACCTTCCCAGCCCCCCATAATTTTCATTTTGGCTCCAAAATGAAAACCTTTTGATTATGTAACCTTTCAACATGGTTGGGTGCCACAGAGGTTCAAAGCCAGCCCAGGCAGAGAAGTCCACGGATGCTTATTTCCAATTATCCACCAAAAAAATACAAGTGGAGCTGTGGCTTACATGGTAGAGCACTAGCCTTGAACAAAAAAGCTGAGGGCCAGGGCCTAGGCCCTGAGTTCAGGCCCTAGCACTGGTGTGTGTGCATACCCTTGTACCCACAGAAAGCATTGATCTTTACCAAAGCACACAACCTGCACAATCAATACAAAAGGTCAGAATAGTTTCTGGTGTGGGACCCACACGGAAACAGGTGTGCAGTTCCCAGATACTGGTAAGACCCACATGCATGTACAATACACACCTCCGTGCCAGGGCTGTGTGGCTGTCCACGAGGTGCCTGAACTAATGAAGAAACCTCTGCACAATGTGTGTGCACGCTCTCGCCAGCCTGCCTTGCCTTGTCAGCAGAGAAGCTGGACCCTAAGTGGATCTAGTGTGGCCTCACCAGCCCCTGCCATCCTGCCCAGGGCACACCAGCCCCGGGACAGACCCACCTGTGGGGCCCAGGCAGGCAAGTACCATGGACTCCTGCCACCACTAAGGCCCTTGCCTGCTAGCCAGCCATCTTCCCACACCAGTCTGCAGCTCCCGGAGGCAGAGGCCAGCCTGTTCACCATCACTTCTTGGAACCAGGCTCTGGGCCTGCCATGCTTTCGCCACGACGCAGAGAATCGGGTTGTGTGAGTGGTGTGCCCATCTTGTACCGGGGGGCCTGGACACCCACGGAGCCAATCCCAGCTGCTAATCACAGCACGTCTAGCCTCAGGTTACCTGGAGCTTCCTGGCCATGGCTACCACTTCATGGTCTGGAGGGTTGTACTTATAACAATTGGAGAACATTAACCGGATGTCAGCGGCAAAGCCCTGTGCATCTGGGTACTCGCGGCTGTCCATCTTTCTCTGTAACACACAAGCAAGAGGGCGTGAGCAGGCAGTACTCCCTGACACACCCACAGGTAGCTGACAGCCAGGACGCCCTACTTTCCAACACCAAAGAAGTGCAAGCCAAGGGCAGAAGGGGCTGGCTCAACAGGAACCGTGGGGCTGGAGACGGCTCTTGGCTAGGATGAGATGCGATAGTTCCTGCAGCCACCAGAGCCACTTTCTCGTGCGGAGTTTCCGGTTCCTCTTAGTGGGCCATCAGCAGGGGCTCCAGAGGGAACATGGCATGCTGGGTAACTGCTCCTACAGCTCCACTATCACCTCTTCCCTGGGAAGAGTCCAGTAGCTGTCAGCCAGCTTGCTTCTCACAGAAAGCCCTCCCTGCGTTGTCTTGGCCCCCTTCAGTGGTGGAGGGCAGCAGGGGGCCCAGGCCCTGATCCACAGGCCCTGCAGTAAGGCCTCAGGCCGCCGAGACACATGCTGGGCAGGCTGAGTCCATGGTGGGGTCACATACGCACACAGAGTGGGGCTGGGTAGCTTGGGGTGAGGGGTGGACTGGGTCCTGGGGGCCAGCAGGAGTAGGGCTTCCAGGGGCGCCTGGAGGTGGCAGTAATCAGGACAAATAATAAGCTGCTTCTAATGGGGCGAGAACTCTCTCAGCAGAGCCCAGTTGTCAAGGACATCAAGAGGAATACATGCAAGAGAGGTCTGCTGCAACTCTGTGGAACCCAGGGCCGGTGCCAGCAAAAGTGCCAATCCATAGGAGTCCAGCCACAGTAGAAGGACCCAGCACCCAGGCCGGCTGTCTAGCTCCCTCTTCCTAACGGTAATGGCTGGCTGGCACATTACAGTCTGGAGGTTTCTTCATACTGGGGCTTTTGTTTTTGGTCTCGTTGGGCTTGATCTCTGGGCCTGGGTGCTGTCCCTGAACTCTTTTGCTCAAGGCTGGTGGTCTACCACTTTGAGCCACAGTGCTACTTCTCGTTTTCTGGCGGCTAATTGGAGTTGAGTCTCACAGACTATCCTTCCCTGGCTGGCTTCAAATGGTGATCCTCAGATCTCGGCCTCCTGAATAGCTAGGATTAGAGGCATGAGCCACCAGTGCCCAGCTTGGGGCCTTTTTATTTTGGTCCGTCATGGGGCTTGAACTCTGGGCTTGGGCACTGTCCCTGAACTCTTCAGCTCAAAGCAAGTGCTCTACCACTCAAGCCACAGTGCTACTTCCAGCTTTCTGGTGGTTAATTTGGAACTGAGTGTCTCTTGGACTTTTCCTGGGCTGGCTTTGAACCGTGATCCTCAGATCTCAGCTTCCTGAGTAGCTATGATTACAGGCGTGAGCCATCGGCGCCTGGCTCTCCTGCTTTATATTTAAAAATCTCCAGGGGCTGGGAAGGTGGTTCAGTGGTAGAGCGCCCAGCTAGGGGCTAATTCTTATAGCCAATATCTACACGTGTCAGGGCAGAGACCTACCACTTGTTTTTCATTTAGTTAGTTGGTTGTGATGCTTGAACTCAGGGCCTGGGCACTGTCTCTGAACTCTTTCACTCAAGCCTAGTGCTCCACAACTTTGAGCCACTTCCAGTTTTCTGGTGGTTCATTGGAGATCAGAATCTCACGGACATTCCTGCCTGGGCTGGCTCTAAACTGTAATCCTCTGCTCTCAGCCTCCTGAGTAGCTAGGGTTACAGGCATGAGCCACCAGCGCCTGGCTCTCTCTTTATATTTAAAAATCTCCAGGGGCTGGGAAGGTGGCTCAGTGGTAGAGTGCTTGCCTTGCATGCATGAGGCCCTGGGTTTGATTCCTCAGCACCACATAAGAAAAAAGCTGGAAGTGGCACTGTGGCTCAAGTGGTAGAGCGCTAGCCTTGAGCTGAAGAGCTGAGGGACAGCACCCAGGCC
>NW_012267334.1:2895538-2911473 GCF_000151885.1 Dipodomys ordii | reverse complement strand
CCCAGGCCCAGAGTTCAGGCCCCACGACCGGACCCAAAACAAAACAAAACAAAAAAATCTCCAGCACACCACCCACATCTGCCTTTACCTCACTGCAATGTTTCAGAAACTCAGGCCCCCCCCCCCTGTGCCCCTCCCTGCTGAGCCCTGCGCATAATCGGATGTGGTCCGGCTTGACCATGAGCAAGTCCTGGAGCACCCTGCTTCTCCCCACACCCTGAGGACACAAAAAGGCCGAAGAGAGCACACCGAGGCTCGCGAGTGGGCTGCTCTCATGGAAACCAGATTCTGACCGGATGGACCTGACCTGAGCCCAAGGCCAGAGTTCCCAGCCACGCTTTGGAGCTCCAGGCCTGCACTGCAGTGGAGACGCACATACTAGGCCAGGCCAGCTACAGAAAGGCTTCTAGAAGTTTCTGGGCTCTCTCTTCCCAGGGTAGCCTTGCTGGATGCCCAGCTCCTCTCTCTACCCAACTGAGCACTAGGCATGCCACCTGGGTGACCAGGCTGCTGGCGCCCAATAGGCTTCCCATTCTGCCTCAGCGCTGCTGGCAGACACCTGCACTGCGCAGGCCCAGACTGCACGGGTGAAAACCACCACGCGGTTCCCATGCAGGGCCGTCCTTCCAGGCTCAGAGGTGGCATGCCTGGACAAGTGCTGGCCACTCCTGCAGGCCAACTCAAGCGCCCTCCGGGAAAGCGGGGTGGCCCAGCCCGGGGCGACCACTGCTTCCAGATGCTTCCTGCAGCAAAGCTGGACCCAGCCCGCTCTGTTTAAGATTTGCCTGACACTGACCTGGCCGAACACAAACCTCTGAAGACCTGGTGTGGACACGGGGAGGTGTGGGTTCATGGTTCCACTGCTGTGCCTTCGTCTGCCCCTCTCCTTTCCGTCTGGTGGGATGTGGGCTCAGAGGCAGCCAGAAGCAGAGTCAGGCCCGCCCGTCCCTGCCTCCCACCTGCTCTTTGCTATGGGGCACCTTCTCCTGGGACTTGAGGAAGCAGTGTGCAGCTCTGCACCTTGTGGCAGCCACGACAGTGGTCATGGCTAAGAACCCCCGGGCTGGTGATTCAAAAGGAGGGGCAAAACCACTGAATGAGGCCCAGCTGGGGCAAGCCAGGCCTAAGCTGCAGCCCCAGGGAGCCGAGGCAGGCCTTCCTGCCTGACCAGGCAGGGCAGCTGCTGGGCTCTGGGCAGCAGGAGCAGAGTTCCGAGTTGGGCAGGCCCAGCTCTCAAGGTGGCCGCTCACGCAGCACAGATCCAGCAGCAAGGCCACGCGGGGCCGTGGCGTCCACGGCTCAGAAGGGCTGCCGCCTGCCACGTACTTTGACGGTGCTGAGGTCCATGGGGTGTTTGATGATGTCATGGTAGTCGTGCAGCTCCAGCGCCTCGGCGTCCACCGGCTTGTAGAAGGGCCAGGCGTAGGCCGCGTGCTTCTTGGACAGCATCTCCCTGAGGATGCTGTCACAGTGCCGCAGGTGCTCCGACAGCTTGCCCTTCTTGCCTGCGTGCTGGGGCACCTCCCCATCCTCCAGGTCCTTCTTTGGAGGCTTGATGGGGCGGCCCCCGCTCTCCCGTCGGACCACCACCTTGGCCTGCTTGGGCTCCGTCAGTGTCGGGGGGGACTCACTCCGGCTGGCGGTGATGGCCGACGTGGTGGGTGTGGTCGTGTCAGCTTTCCGCTTCACGCCCTTTTTCTGTGACAGCAAAGGAACCAGTGAATGCCAGAAATGAGGAGCTCATCTCACAGGAGCATCTGGCCGCAGCTGAGCTTCTGGAGGACACAGTGCCTGCCAGGGTCCAGCGAGGGAGCGAGCGACCACATGCACAGTCCTGCTTCAGGGCTCAGAGGAGCCGGGCCGCCAGCCTAAGGTGGGGACTGAGGACAAACTCTCTCTCCCTCTACCCTGAGGGCCTGGATGTCCAAGTGGGCACCCTGGGCACCGTGAGGCGCTGCGCACACCCCCCCCCCGACACCTTGCAGGCACACCAGGCCAGGCAGGCCCTAGGGATGGACGACATGGAGGACTCCCTGCATAAGAAGACCAGCAGCAAAGTGCCAGGGGAGGCCCTGAGCTGGCGCTTCGATGATGGACACAAGTCGAGCAGGACGAGGATGGAAGGAAGGAGGAAGGAAGGAAGGAAGGAAGGAAGGAAGGAAGGAAGGAAGGAAGGAAGGAAGGAAGGAAGGAAGGAAGGAAGGAAAGAAGAGCATTCCGGGCTAGACGGGTGGGGGCAGCCTGACCAGAGCCGTGAAGCAGCCACCGTGGGTTTGAGCTGAGGACTGCGGGGGCTGCTGGAGTGGGCACAGCTGGACTGTGCGGAAGGCACCAGGCGCTCCAGGGCCCTCCATGGAGTCACTGGGCAGAGCAGCCCCAGCGGCACTCACATGGCCTCTGCCAACGGGGTGTGTACTAATGTCATGTCTATGGGGGTGTGGGTCTCTCCCCAAGCCTGCAAGGGCCCAGAGCACCCGGAAGTCACCAGTGAGTCAGGAGCCGAGCTCAGTGAGCACCCTGAGACGCGCTCAGCTGGGGTGGACAGAGACGCTAACAGGAACCACGAGCTCCCAGGCTGGGGGACAGACAGCTGCCCCGGCACCTGCCGTTAACAGCCCCACAGTCACTGCCCCAGCCAAGCTGCTGCCCTCAGGTTGGCAGGGGCACGAGCTGGCTACCACAGACACTTAACAGGCACCCACAGGATGCCAAGCACCAAGCACGAGCTGCAGAGGGCCTGAGGCGGGGAGGGGCGGGCAGACTCATCCGGCCGTGGCAGACGGGACATGCTGTGCACTGTGGGAGGCCGGCTGGACAGGCACCGCCCGGGGAAGGGAGAGCAACGGAGGTGGCATTTTACCTTGGGAGAGCCATTTAACCCCTGAGCGCCCGCTTCCTCATCTGTAAGAGGGGGGACTACTGCCTGCCCCAGAGGGTTGCTGTGAGGATCAAATTGAAGAAGATAACACGCGTGAGTGCCTGGCATGGGCCCTGCCCGACGCCAGGGACTTGCTAGCCCCGGAACTTACAGGGAGCCCCCACTCTGCGCTGGGCCTGAGTCAGGCCTAGCCAGGACGGGACAGCGCCCTGGGTGCAAAGCTCCCACAAGCAGGAACAGACGTGCAGGCCCTGAACCCACGGGCAGGTGGACGCCGGCCTCCGCTCTCCCCACTGCTCACCCATGCCTTCCCCACCCTGGCCAGTGGCCTGCAAAGGCCAAGGCTGCTAGGCCTGCGGATCTAGGAAGAGTTCGGCCTGGCCAGCACCAGCGGTGTGACTCCCAGCCCGAGCCTCGGTCTCCTGTCAGAAAGAACCTTTCTACACAGCCAGCATTCAGAAGAGGGCAAGCTTCCCCACTCCCCCGCCCAATCCTGCCCTGGCCGCAAGAGCCCTCGGGGCTTGGACCCCTGAGCCAACCTCGCCACATGGCCTCCGTGGCCTCAGGAACGCTCACCTTGACCACAGGCGGTGTGGGAGGGACCACGGGCACGATGGGTGTTGCGGGAGGAGGTGGTGCAGCGGCCGGGGGGACAGGGACGGACGTGACATTTGCAGTGATGGTCGGTACAGGGGTGGCAGCAATGGCGGGCGTCTGGGAGACGGTGGGGGGCATGTTCTGGAAGGGGGCTGCTGGAGAGACTGCGGACACGGCCGCCACTTGCTGCGTACCTTCAAGACAAAGACAGGGAGCTCAGCCCTGCTCAGTCAGGTCACACCGGATCCAGCTGTGAGGACTGTGACCCCCAGACCGAAGACACCCTGGGCCCTGCTCCTGGAATGTGGGAAATGTCCTCTAGCCAGAGACCCCTCCCTGAGAGAGAAGCCAAGCCAAGGCCCACATTCTGGTGCTGAGGCCAGCTCTGGCATTAAGAAACCTGGGGCAACCAAGTGCTGATGTGTCACACCTGTAATCCTAGCTGCTGGGGCTGAGATTGGAGGATCACAGTTCAAAGTCAGCATAGGCAGAAAAGTCCATGAGAGTCTTAGCTCCAATTACTCATCAATAAAGTCAGAAGTGTGAGAGAGCAAAGGAAGGGGTGACATTGTTCAAAAAGAAATGTATTGGAGCTGGGAAGGTGGCTCAGTGGTAGAGCGCTTGCCTTGCATGCATGAGGCTCTGGGTTCGATTCCTTAGCACCACATAAGCAAAAAGAAAAAAAAAAAAGCCGGAAGTGGCGCTGTGGCTCAAGTGGTAGAGTGCTAGCCTTGAGCTGAAGTACCACTTGAGCCACAGTGCCACTTCCGGCTTTTTCAGCTTATGTGGTGCTAAGGAATCGAACCCAGGGCCTCATGCATGCAAGGCAAGCGCTCTACCACTGAGCCACCTTCCCAGCCCCCTCCATGAGTCTCATCTCCAATGAACCACCAGAAAAGTGAAAGTAGCACTATGGCTCAAGTGGTAGAGGCCTCCCGTTGAGCTGAAGAGCTGAGGGACAGCGCCCAGCCTGAGTAAGACCCACAACCAAGCAAAAAACAAAACACAAAGCAGCCTTCATTCTGTCACTTTCGTTCACTCAAGTCACCACTTTTCAGACAAAATCCCGTTTGAGATAGGATCACATCTCAAAAACCCAAGGGCCGTGTCAGCCTTCTTTACCATCTCATCTAAGCAAGGCCATCTGGGAAAGTGTGGACCACAAGCAGAGGCGGCTGCAAGACCAGGGTGTGTGTAATGCGCTTTGAGCCCCAGAGCTGCTGTGGAGTACCCCACCCATGGGGCACCACGGACCAGGCCACCCAGGAAACCAAGTTGCCCAGTTCCCTAATGGTTCCCACAGTGGCCACCAGGGCCACACACTCACCTTGTTATAAATGTAACAATTTGTAAACATGGTGTTGAAGTCCTGCATACATTCACTGGCACTCCAGTAATAGTTATTCTCTAGTCTCTTCTTAATTGTCCCCATATCCATCGGGTTTTTTATTATTTTATGATAATCCTAGGAGAGAGATTTTTTTTTTCAGAGGTATTACTGACTGATGCAGTATAATTGCTTCCAAGCACAGCAATCAGGCATAGCTAGGTTCTCCAAGTCAGCTGTCACCTGAGCCTGGGGGCAGGGGGCGGGCACATGGTCTGCGTAGTGCTCAGCTCCACACTCTCTTTTGGTCACAATTCTGGGGATTGAACTCAGGACCTAAGCATGGTCCCTGGGCTTTCTCACTCAAGGCTAGCTAGCACTCTACCACTTAAGCTACAGCTTTACTTCCAGCTATTTGGTGGTTAATTGGAGAGAAGCAATTGGAGATGCTTTGTCTGGCATCGACCCTTAATCCTCAGATCTCTGCCTCCTGGGTAGCTAGGATGAGAGGCATGAACCACTGGCGCCCAGCTCAGTTCCAAACACTTGCCAAATTTTTCTCTCACCTCTGACACCAGGCAGATCCTTGAGACTGAGTCCACCATCTTCTAGGGATTTGAAACCCACAAAGAGGGAGGGATCAAACTGGGCCTAGAACTCTAGCCACCAAGTGCTAGTCTACTTTCAACTCTTAAGGTTTTCTCTGTCGGGTTCAGATCAAAATTAAGTAGGCACTAGTTTCATACACACACGGCATCTGACTGCCAGTGGGCATGACGGGCAGGCTGATGCACAGCTCCTAGTTCCATGGAATAAAAACTTGGGTGGGCCTCTGCTTCCACCCTTTTTCCCTGCTTCTGGGGGGTATTGGGAGGGGCTACGGCCGTCACCCAACTTCACAGTGGGTGGGCAGCTGCCTTTGCCTAGGCGTGGGGCCCAGAGGGTGGGGGCGTGGGGCAGCTCACAGGCAGGTTCAGCTTGATGGCGTCCACGGGCTGGTAGAAGGGCCAGGCGAACTGGTGCTTCCACAGCGTCTTCACCACCACGTTCTGCATGTACTGCAGCTGGTTGGTCTTGCGGCCTGGCTTGCTGGGGTTGGAGACCTCGGGTGGGGGTGGGTTCACAGGGCCCGGGGCGGCCGGGATCCCCGCAGGGGCAACCGCTGTGGTCGTGGACATCCTCTGGCAGCTTGCTCACTTGCCCTCACGGCAGTGGCTCAGCGAGGCCTTTGCATCTGCGGTGCTCCCTGAGGAGGCTTGGCATCCCATCTCTGGGCCGAACCAAACAGCAGCACCTTTAGGAGATGAAGAGGGCAGAGAGCAACCATCAAGCTGCACCCGCCGCCCCTTCCTGCCTCCCCGCCTGCCCTGATGCGTGCTAAACCTGTCACAGAGCAGCCCAACCTCTGCTCGCCTTGGCATGGGGTTGGAAGAGGGCTGGACAGTGGCTGAGCACGGCAGGCAGGGGTGGCCGGCTCCCAGGCTGGGATGTGGGGTAGGGGACACAGAGCCAGTGGTGGAAGGCAAATGCACAGAGGACTTGGCTGCCCTTTGCTACTGCCCCCCAGGCCCTCACTTGTTGGTGCCAGCTTGCTCCTCCAGGACTTTCCACACTGTTCCTGGCTGTGGCGATGTTTTGTGGAACAATTCAAGTACAGCAAACTACCACAATTGGGGCGGGCCAGGCCAGCAGCAACCCAGAGGTTCGCAGACCTGCATCCGGCACGGGGAGCTGGGGCCTCTTGACTGGCACACGGCGCCAGGTTCTAAAGTAACCAGGAGAACAAGCTGGGGTTTGTGATGGCGGCTGGCTGTGACATGCCTGGCCTCCGGCCAACCAGGATGGGGAGAGAGGGCCACTGTGACCAACAGGCTGTTGCCTGTGCACTCAGTGAACAAGAGACCCGTGCAGACACCACCAGACCTCGACCTGGCTGCCAGGAACACTTATATACACAGCCATGGCAGCCCGGCAAACCCCAGCAAAGCCAGGACCACTGTGAAAGCAGGGACACTATGTGGCAGTACTGTGCATGATAGAGGAGTACTGTGCAACAAGGGCACTATGCACAAAAGGTACTGTGCAGTGGGAGTACTATGCAACAGGGTTGTCGAGCAAGAGGGTGCCGAGCAGCAGGAGTACTAGGCGACCCGGACACTGTGCAGTGGGATACTGTGTATCTGAGTACTGTGCAGGCTACCGCTACATTCAAAGCCCTCCCTCTCCTGTGCAGGAAGCTGGGCAGCAGCATGTGCACTGTGATCCCATTTCTGCTCAGAGACCTGGAACTAACTGCACGCTACACACAGGGGCCATCTTGAGGGCAGCCAAGGACTGCACCTCATTGGTGGACGTCATCTGGGCTTTCCTGTGCTTGTATTTACAGTATTTGGGGCGCAAGACAGCTTCCAGAGAGGGAGCAGTTGCTACTGGCCACTGTCTCTAGCCACACATAAGACTGAAGCGTTTTGTGGGATGGTTGCTACCCTGTGGGCCCTGTAATCTGAAGGGGTGGGCATATGTGTACCCCAGAAGTTGACCAACGCCCTAAGTCACGGGCTCTTCCAGAACCTCCAGAAAGCTGGATGTTAAAACACTGGTTAGCACCTGGTCTCTGGAGGTTTGCTTCTGCCCAGCTTAGCCCAGCCCAGTGCAGAAAGGGTCTCCAAACCCGTACCGCCAAGTCACAGCAGACAAGCACCCTGCCTGCCTGCCCCACCTCAGTAGCACTCTTGTGCACCGGGGACCCCATGTGGACTGGACTGCAGCTCCCCAAGTGCCTGAAGTCTGCTTCTCCCCCTCCCCCCACCCCCGCAGGCACCCCTTCCCACCCAGAGTGCAGGGCCCCCCGGGCAGCCAATAGCCATGGGGCCGCCGCCTCCTCTCCAGGCCAAAGGCCACATGGACACCAGGCGGCTGTCATTCATGGGACCTCTTTCCAGTCCCAGCCCTGCCAGGCCAGCAATCCTGCCCAGCAGTACCTTCCCCGGCCACCCCCTCTCACAGGAACCCCAGGAAAGCACAGCCCTGGACAGCGGCCCGGGTCCTGTTAACGTGCCCCATCAAATCTCTTCTGGGCCCCAAATCCTCCAGGGCTCCTCCTGACTCTACACTGCACACAGTCCCTAGGGGGCCTGGGCCCCACCCTTCTGCAGGAGCTAGTGGATGGCTGACTTCCCCCTGCCCAGGCCTCTTGGAACCTTCTAGAACTCCCCACTGGGACTCTGAGCAATCTTAGGCTGTAGTGGATGGTGAGCTCAGCCCTGCCTTCTGCCAGCCCAAAGCCTGCCCCTCCGCTTCCCACGGGCCATGCCACACAGCCCACTGTGACCAGGAGGGGAGGCCCTCCTGCATGTGTCCCTCTGCCCTCCAGCACAGCCAGCCTGCAAGGATCCAGGGACTCAGGGCTGAAACTGGTTAGAGGTGAGGACACTGGAGAAAGTCTAAGGCTGTAGACCAAGGTGACCACGACCCTCCCCCACCCTGTAGAGGTCCCTTGCACCCCAGAACCACGACCCCCCACAGTAGAGGCCCCTTACACCCAGAACCTCCACATTGGAAGGCCCGGGCAGAGAGCAGAGGTGGGGTGAGCGCTCAGGAGGCCCCTTTTCTGATGGGAGAGCCCAGCTGCCCAGGGCCAGCGCGGAGGGCAGCAGAGAGCAGGAAGGGCTGAGGCAAGCATCTGCACAGCACCTCAGAGTGGAAGTCTGGGGAGCAGACGCCCCCACCGAAAGCCTGGCCTGACCTTGAGCCACAAGACACCATAACCTGCAACCGACCAGAACAGCACACAGCAAACCAGGCAATGTGGGCACAAGATAGACAAGTCTTGGTGCCTTCCCCGGGGAAGCTAAAACAGATCACAGCACAAGACAAGTGTTTGCAGTGGAACCCTAACTCCACCCCTACAGTAGCCTCAGGTGATGGGGGGGGGTGACAGGGCACACAGGACATTCACTCCTTGCCAGCATGGTGCTTTCCTGGCAGGTGTGACCCTCCTGGTCTCCCCTACATGGAGAAAAACACCAGGTGGGGCTGGGAAGGTGGCTCAGTGGCAGAGTGCTTGTCTCACATGCCTGAGCCCTGGGTTCCATTCCTTAGCACCACATAAGCAGAAAAAGCTGGAAGTGGCGCTGTGGCTCAAGTGGTAGAGTGCTAACCTTGAGCGGAAGAGCTGAGGAAAAGCGCCCAGGACCACAGTTCAGGCCCCACGACTGACAAAAAAAGAAAACAGGAAGAAAGAAAAAGACCAGGCCCCGTGCAAGCCCCTCTCCTCGCCGGCATGCATGTGAGCCAGCGGGCTTGGACCCTCCCCAGTGCCCTCACCTCTGGCCGTGCTGGGAGAGTGGGAAGACAGGGATGGGGCAGAGCTCAGGCCGAGAGCCTCATGTCTCCCCAGTCCAGGCTCCTTGTACAGGGAACCGCAGAGTGGGAGGACCCCAGTAAGGTAATGAAGAGGACACAAGGACAGCCCGGGAAGGAGCCAGCTGCAAGGTCCCTTCCAGAACCCTGGGGGAGGAAGGAAGGGGGAGGGGGCACTCAGACCAGCTATCGATCATCAACACTCAGGCCAAAGCAGAAAGCCTGGTATTCTTCAAGAGAAGATTCCCCTATGCCAGACGCCAGTGGCTCATGCCTGTCAGCTACTCAGGAGGCTGAGACCTGAGGATCGCAGTTCAAGGCTAGCCGGACAGGAAAGTCCATGAGACTCTTATCTCTAGTGAACCACCAGAAAACCAGAAGTGGTGCTGTGGCTCCAGTGGTAGAGCGCTTGCCATGAGCTGAAGAGCTGAGGGACAGTGCCCAGAGCCAGAGTTCAAGCCCCACGACTGACCTCCCCCCAAAGAGAGAGAGAGAGAGAGAAAGAGAGAGAGGTCCCGCCACAGACCTCCACCCGCAGGTCTGAAGTAGCATCTCAAACTGGCTCATCTTCAGGGACAAGCAGGCAGAGTGAGGGCGGCCTTCTGTGTGCTGCAAAGAACTGGGAAAACTCATCTCGCCTTCCAAGGTGAGGGGCAGTGGCCCTGAGGCCACCCGGCATGGGCAGGGGCAGGAGCCAGAGCCCTGAGGCCACCTCACTGAGGCCTCTGCACCCCTGGAAGGGGGTGTGTGGCCAGGACAGCCCCATTTGGTAGCCCTGGAAAGAGGCCTGCAGGCAGCAAGGGGTGGGCTGGGGGGAGGGGCAAGGGGCTCACCAGGGCCATGGGCCTCTGGCCGTTTGCTGGAAATGCTCAATGAACACATGGAGAGTGCTGACATCACCTTTTGCTCTGGGGATAGCTGTGCTGCAGGAAAGACCTTCACAAGTCCTGTGTTTCGGGTTCATAGTGCGCGTTCTAGGAACCGAGCACGTCTGGAGTTTGTGGACATGGAGTGGAGGGGCAGAAGACGAGTGTGTGGGTCAGACACAGGAGAGGGAAGCTGCCCTCGGAGGCCGGGCCCCTGGGCTCCACACTGCACTCTGCCACATGTCTCCACCTGAAATCCTCCCACCTCCAGACCTGTGACACAAGACCAGATGATGGACCCTGGTGGAGTGGCCAGGACAGAGGGAGCAGCAGGGCGCCAGAGACCCCATCCTTTTCAAGTCCAAGCACAAGACACACATCTGCAGGTCAAGTCCCCTTTGCTCCCAGGGGTGCACAGTGGGGAGGGTCTGCTCCCTTGTCTGGAGCAGACATGGTTTCCTAACTCCAGGTGGCCCTCGAGCGGGACACCCTCCCATCCACCAGCTCACCCAGCCTCGCCCTCAGCAAACCAGGGCGAGAAGCCGAGTGCCTTGGGGACAGGCCTGGGGGCCACACGTGGATTGGCACTTGGTTGAGCCCTAGTTAAGTACAGCAGAGCAAGCATGGAGCCCATGTCCATGGCTGGGGTGGAAACAGAGGCCCGTAGGCAGCTGGCCTCCCAGCACACGCGAGTGAAACTCGGTGAAGGGGCAGCAGCCTTCAAGAGGGTATGAAACTACCTGGAAACTCAGACGCACCACAAGCCTGAACACGAGTGAAAGCCCAGGTCAGACGGTCTGGGAGACCCCGGAGCTGCACGGAGGGCAAGGGGAGGGGGGTGGCAGACTCATGCCCCAACACTGGGTGCAGTGACACACCCCAGCCAGTCACACCCCATCCTCACACCAGTTCTGGAGGGGCAACCCCGCGACAAACCACACTGGACAAAGGGCCTGTCCCTGCCAGAACTCCCACCTTGCAGCGTGGCCTTGGACAGGCCATCTCCACAAACTCCAGGGCTCAGCCTGCCCCGCATCCCCCACAAAGCCTGTTGGAGCCCTGGGTAGCCACAACCCAACGGCTGGTACTGAAGCCCAGCACCCAGCTTGGCGAAGAGCCAGTCCCAAAGTCCACTAAGACAGGGAGCCTCTCCACAGAGCAGGCCCCGGGCCAGATCCAGGCTGTGTGGGAATTTCAAGCCTGGTCTCCTGCTTTGGGAAGCATGGTACCTGGGGAGACAAAGCCCCCATTTTCAGCAGAAGCCAAGATGGACGCCTGTCGGGAAACCCTAACTGCAGGTTGGGAAGGGACAGCAAGGGGCAGGGACACAAGGCGTCCTGAGTGTCCATGGAAGGTGGTCCGGGCCCATCTGGGAGCAGTGGGACGCACAGTGGACAGCAAGGCAGGCTGGGCACACAGGCAGGGAGACAGGGCTTCATGGCGCTCAGGCACCTGAGAGCCTAGGCCCCAAGCTAGCCTCTTTCCTTTCTTTTTTTTGAATGTGGTAATGAGGAATTGAACCCAGGGCCTCCCGCATGCTAGGCAAGCACTCTACTACTAAGCCACATTCCCAATTTTTTTTTGGGGGGGGGAGGTATTTTTTGTCAGTCATGGGGCTTGAACTCCGGGCCTGGGCACTGTCTCTGATCTCTCTCAAGGCTGGAGCTTTACCACTTTGAGCCACAACGCCACTTCCCTGTCTCTCCATCTGCTCAGATCCGCTGCCCCACCAGCCTCAAGACAGCTTTCCAAGAGACAGGCAGGGGCTGGCTCCCTTCGTATCTCAAGGACTGAGTCAGCGGGGGTCTGTCTCCACACCCTCCTCTCCTGCTGACAGGTCCTCCTTAGCTGGGGTATCTCCCCACAGTCCCTGTGTCCCAGGTAGCTACACTGCCACACCCCACCCCTCCGTCTCACTGCCATGCTAGGGCAGGGCATCACATTCGCTCCCCCTTCTGGGCGGGTAAGGGGCAACTCAAAGGAGAAGAGGTACAAGACACAGGAAGAGTGGGAGCCAAGCTTGCGCAGGGCCATCAGCTCCACACCCCACCCTCAGAATTCTCCCAGGGTGCCATGGGCTGCCAGCCTCAGTCCCAGAACCCAGTAGCTAAGAGCCCTGGCAGTGGCATTCGGAGCCCAGCCCTCCAGACCCTGGGAACTAGATTCTACTGTCAGAGCAAGCCTCAGTGACAGACAGAGCCACCTGCTTCCTTCTGTGAGACCAGGATGACCAAGGGCTGGGGGGGGGGGGGAGGAACAGCTCTCTGCAGTCCCCGAGCAGGACAGACAGGCAGCCTGGGTGGGGCTCCTGGGCAGGCAGTGCCTGGCCTTTGCTGCAGGGGGCCCCCCCAGCCAGCACCCCATGCACACTATGGTCAGATCACACCTGCCACCAACAGCTGCCTGGTCCCGCCTGGCAGGGGACCTTTGGCGCTGGCCAGCTTACCCATCCCACACTGGTGCAGACACTCAGAACAGCTGATTCTGTGGCCTCTGCTCTGCACGGCCTAAGGGTCTCTGCACTTCCCCAGGTTTTCCTCAGGCCTGCTCCTCCCACCCAGCAGCACAACACTCAGGGAGGCCAGTCCTCCCCAGCCCCAACCTCCAGGGCAGGACAGTGAAGGCTTCCCTGCCCCAGGCCCTGTGAGGGTCTAACCACCAAGGCAAGCAAACAGGAAGAGGGAGCATGTAAAAGACTGAAGATGCTGGTTCCACGCCCCTGATTCTTCCAAAGGGGACAGAGCAGGGCGCTGGAGAGCCAGGGCCGGGACAGCTGTTTTTTTGATGGGAAGTTGAGCGTCCAGGCTGTGGGAAAGTGTCCTGGCATGGAAACGGGGGTGGGGGGTGGGGGGGTGAGGCTGAGCCACATCTGAGGGGTGTCGAAGAGGGAGAGCCAATATACCCCTGAAAAGAAGCCGTGGGGGGGCACAGGTACACACTTATGGGGGAGGTCCAGTCGAGCAACCTCACTGGTGACCCTGAGTGACCCAGGGAGCAGCTCTGGGTGGCAAGGCAGACCCAGCATCCTGCTGGGTCACCGCATCACTCTGTTCTTTGGCAAGCTGACAACCCAAGTGAAAACCAAGCTGCTCAGCCTGCTCACCTTCCCATTCGCCACTCCAGACAGGTGTCAGCCAAGATCGAGAGAAGCTGCCACCCTGACCAGCCATCTACCTAAAACTGTCTCACCCAGGCCCTGCCCTCCTCCTCCTCCGGGCCCTGAGAAGCCAGTCCCTACCCACCGAGCAGAAGAGAGTGGGGCTGAGAAAGGCAAGGGGCTAAGCATAACCGCAGGTACACGGCAGGGCCAGGAGCCCAGGGTCACTCCTTGCCTTGTCCCGCTGTGCAGAGGTAGATGATACCACGAGGACAGGCCTCGGGCATGGCCAGGAGAGACTGGACAGAACTGGGAATCTGAGCACAGCAAGGGCAGTGCCTTCCCTAGATCCAACCCTCCACACCTGACCCTGTACAGGGCTGGCCCTGGCAAGAACCTGGCAGACATCCTGGGTCTTTGCTTGGTGGTGCCAGTGGTCAGTGGGCAGCTGGGCACCCCACTCCACCCCTAGACCCAGATCACCGGGCCACACTTCTCCACCCCTTGAGGGCAGCAGCTACTGTGACCACATCTGAGTCAGTACCATGTACAGAAAAGCACAGCTCCAAGGAAGCTCAGGATGCCCCCCCCAGGGCCCCGACACCCCAGCACAGGGGCACGCAGGGTCCCTACACCCCACACTCCAGGCTGGACAGTCTCCTTCTCTACAGGCCACTCAGCGTGGCCTGCAGAAATGCCAGGACACTGGTCAGGAAACCCAACTCCAAACCCAACTTCCACACCCAACCAGGCCACTTGTGCCTGTGACAATGCCCAACACTTAGCAAAGACTCTGCAGGACCCCAGGCCTGATAGGGAAAAGTGCACCTCCAAGCCAAGGCTCTCGCGGCCACACAGAAGAGGCCTCCCGAGATGGCCACAAGTGCTAAAACCACGAGGCCCTGGCCACACACATACACACACACACACACACACACACACACACAGTTGTGTGCGCAAAGGTCCACAGGAACTGGGTCTACACTCACCGGGAGAAAACCTGAGCCACCACCCAAAAGGGTTTGCCACCCCAAGTAGGACTGCCAGGCACCTGAGATGGCTGGGCACCCCAGTGGGTAGCAGTATCCATGAAAACACAAGGTGGAGGCAGGCAGCCCCTGGCACAAACACCCCGACACCCAGCCACTATCTCTTCTGCAGAGCCATGGGTGGGAGAGACCCAAGTTGTCAGGACTCACAAGCTCCAAGCTTCTCCCTCTGGGGAGAGTGCTCTCTACCACTAGTGAACAGTAAGGAAAGGCCTCGGCCAGATTTCAGCTTCTTGGCAAGGCAGCTGGGATCTGCCCGCACCCTGCCAACTGTTTCTGAATAGGTGAGGCCCGATGAGTGGCTGCGGGCAAGTTCTTCCAGCTGCAGCAAGGTGGGGGCCACGAGCTCCCGACATGCCCCTAGCACCACAGATTTCCCCACCCAACAGTGGGACACCTCACTGCTACAGTCTTGTACCAACCATTCCACTTGGTGGCCCTGAGCTACCATCCCCCACCCCAGGCTGTGCCACTGTAAACCAGGAAGTGGACAGGGCGACCCCGCGAGGCCCCAGCCGACGGGACCCCTGGCAGAGGCAAAGGCAGGCCTGGCCCCTCCCTTCCCACTCCGCCAGCTTTCACTTTCTGGGAAGACCGCCTTTGGGGGGGGGGTGTTTACAAACCCCTCCACTATTCAAAGCTCTTTTCCCAAGCAGGCTACAGCCCCAAGGAAGAAAAGCAATTACTTTACTTTCTTAAAGCAAAACAAAAACCAGACTTGGGCTAACTATCCAAGTTGGGAAAACTTTTCGGATCCTCCTCCCCGGACTGGATCTCCAAGGCAGCTGGGACGGTTCCCAGCACGGGCACTGGGCCCTGAGGTCCCCAGCAAGGTCAGAAAGAAGAGCTTCCCCACAACCTCCCGTGCCTTATCTCTCCTGGTCAGTAACCACCCGCACACCAGGCCGGAGCTGGAGGAGGACAAACAAGGACCTTTATTTGCAAATAGAGGCCCCAACTTAGGGCCTTTGCTGGGGCTGTGGAAAGGCAGTCTGAAAGGCTCCCAAAACGCGGCCAAGCCTCCAGGAGGTTTCAGGATCTCCCCAGGGGCACCCTCATTGATCCAGAATGAATCTCCATTTTAAAGAGCTCGAGGTCTGCAACGCCGTAGGCAAGAAAGAAAACGAAGCGGCTCACTGGGGAAGGGGAGAGGAAAGGGGTGGGCCACGGTCGGAGTCCGGTGATTCTTCGCTAGCGACGTGGGCCCAGCGATGCACCCCCACCCCGCCAACTTCTGCAGACAATGACCAAGTTTAAGGTGAGGAGCAAAAACGCCAGCTCCGCACTTGCGAGCGGGGAGGTCACAACTAAAATCCAGGACGGCAGACACGGAACTTACAATAGACAAGGTGGGTCTCCACGGAGCCCCCGACCCCGAGGGCGAAGGAGGCGCCCACGGCCTCCAGGGCGGCCCTGCCCGCGTCACAGCCACCGGTGGGAACGGGGTCGGGGGTGGAGAGCTGGTTCCCCAAGCCCCCAGCTTTATCCACACGCGCCCTGGACCACGTAACAGGACGGTCTGGGCTGCGCATTCCTCCCCGGGCCGCACTGGCACCGCGCAACCGGGCCGGTGCCACCCCAGAGGGAAGGAGGGAACCCGGAGGGAGGCCCCCCTCCCCGCGCCAACTCCACCTCGCCGGGGTTAAGCGCTCTTCGGGTTGATTTCAAAACGGGAACTGGGTCTCCTCCTGGCCTGGCTGCAGTAATAATCCAGCAGCTCGCCGGGGTGCAAAGTCGGCTCCGGGGCCGTAAGTCTGGA
>NW_012267334.1:2872630-2894093 GCF_000151885.1 Dipodomys ordii | reverse complement strand
CGGGCCGCCCCGGTGCCCGGTGGGACGGGCCGGGACACGTCGGGCCCTGACGACCAACACCCCACTCCCCCCGCTGCTGTTCTGGCTTTTGAAAGTGGACCCGGCTTGGAATCTCGTTTGGAGTGAAGACAACTGGGGTGCACCCGTGAAGTCCGTCCGTATCCGGCTTCGTAACGAGCGGGTCCGCGCTGTGTTCGTTAGACCCCGATAAAAACGTCCCAGACCGAGCTAGCCTCGCCTCCGTGCCCGCCGAACCCGCCCCCTGCAAGCCTCGACTTCCCCGGCCCCGGGTGACGCCGGGGCTCGGCCTCCCGCGGGAAGGAGCCCCGGGGAGGGAGCGCCAGCGCCGGTCACACCGCCCCCTGCTCCCACACACACCCGTCCGGGAGCAGGTGTTTTGAGCCCCGCTGACCGGTGGGGAGACTGAGGCTCAAGGAGGTGAAGGGCTGTAAAGGTTCTGGGTTTTTGCTGGAAAAGCCAAAACTTCTGCAGACCTTCCTTGCTGTTGTTCCTCCTGAAAAGGCGCTGGCTCGAGAGAGCCTTGATTTTGAGTGTGCAACATAGGGCCGGGGACAGTTTGGGCAGCAGGGTGTGGACCCGAACAAGGATCCCCCAACTGGAACTCCCACGCACGAGGGTCCTCACGGAGGAGGAGCCGCTAAGAGGCCCCTCCCTGCCCCGTGGCGGTGCGTGTCTCGTCCTGAGCACTCGCGGACAGGCCCTCTCACCAGCGGAGCCTGTCATCACACTCAGGAGGTTGGGATCTGAAGGTTGAAGTCAGCCTGAGCAGAAAAGTGCACAGGACTTTCTATCTCTGGTTGGCCAACATAAAAGTGGGAGCGGAGGTAATGCTCAAGTAGTAGAGTGCCAGCTATGAATGGGAAAAGCAGAGAGAGAGAGAGTGTGTGTGTGTGTGTGTCCCTGAGTTCAAGCCCTGGTAGCAGACCCTATCACATTCATCCCAAAGTTAAATTGGAAAGACCATGAGGTGGTCTTAGGGACTGGGCACTGTCCAGGGCTAGACTGTTCAGGGCTGCCAAGCAAACGACCAAAACCATGTGGGAGGGGAAGGGGGGAGGATGGGAAGGGGAAAGAAAGGAGGAGGCTACAATGCTTGATAAGAAATGTACTCATTATCTTGCCCATGTAATTGTAACCCTCTGTACAGAATTTTCACAATTAAAATTTTTAAAAAAGACAAAAAAAAACCCATGTCCCAGTGCCATCCCTGAGCCTTCCACTGATGCCACGTAACCCCTCAGGGCATAGCAGGGACCTGGCTCTCCCCTCCCACTGCTGCCTGCCCTAACCACGTGTGGCCCCAGAGGGCTGGTGGAGTGGCTTTTTCCTGAAGCTAGTGGAGTTTCTGGAAGGTAAATCTGTAAGTGGGTGTGGAAGAACCTGCGTGTCACAGCCCTGTGCTGCCTGTTTCTAGCGCCAGCGCAGGGGCGCACCCCTCTGCGGTGGCCGTGGGGGGAGGGGGGTCCTGGGTGCCCCCAGTCCTCCTAGCCTGCCACTCTTTCCTTCCCACTCTCCAGTTCTGAGAGTTTCACCATCACGCAGGTTGGGCCTCTGGGGGCCCAGCTTGTGGAAGCCACAAGTGAAGACACCTAATCTCCCCAGCCCGGCTTCCTTCTCTGTCAAAGGGGTATAAAAATAGGCCCTGACCCTCCAGCTCCGGGAAGCATGGATGGGGCCCTGAGAAGGCATGCCATGGGCGTGAGCAGCACCTACCTACCTCCTCTTCCCCGCCACCCCTCCCCCATCAGACACTGCCACCTGCATTTTCTGCTCCCTGGCTGGTGTGCTGAAGGTCTCCTTCAAGTGAGATGCTTTGGAGAAAGCAGGGTTCTGTCCACAACCATCTCCCTGGCCTGCCAAAGCATGGAGCCCCTTGTGGCCTCCACCCCCAGACCTGAATACAGCCAGACCTCCACCAGCCACTTGGATCACCCCTCCTCTTCTCACAGGAGGGCTTAGAGGCAGATTCCAGCCAGCCCAGGCCCAGGACATCAATTGGGGCCTCCTCCAGGTCGCAGGCCGTGTAGCTGCAGCACAGGATGGTTATGTTACAGCATTATAGTTTATACACCCTTCTCTTCAAAGTTCAGGCATCCTAAGTCTTTCCTGGGGAAACTGATCAGCTCTCAGCTCAACTTAACCAAAAAAAAAAAAAGGAAAGAAAAACAAAAAGGAAATTCTTTTTGTCTCTACCGCACAAAGCCTGGAGAACTCTGGAACAGTTTCTACTTATACAATAATGTATAGACAGCTGGCTGTGCACCAGGCACTGTCATTTCACTTAATCCTGGAGCAATTTTCTGTGGTTGGGATTACTATGCCCGAATTGCAGTGACCACAGAGCCACAGTGGGGGCACTGCCAGCCTGAGGCCTGGTGTGTGCCCAGATGTGGGTTCTCATGTCATCTGCAGCAGGCATCCTGGGAGCCCGGCCTAGCCGTTTCCTGGTGGAAGCAGCCATTTCTGTCCTACTGTTGTAATCAGCTCCCTTAGAGAGGGAATGAGGGAGCGGACCAGGAAGTGGGCCTTCTTGCCTGGCTGCTCTTTCTGCACCCCCAAATACAGGGCTATTTGGACAACTGCAAGCGTGAAGTCCTTAAAAGCACCAAAGTGAGCCAGGCACCAGTAACTCACGCCTGTAATCCTAGCTATTTAGAGGCCTGAGATGGGAGGATTATGGTTCATAGTCAGCCTGGGCAGGAAAGTCTGTGAGGCTCGGCTCTTATTTCCAGTTAACCACCAAAGAGCTGGAAGAGGAAGCAGAGGTGTGGTTCAAACAGTAGAGTACCAGCCTTGAGTGGAACAACTCAAGAACCCAGGCTATGAGTGTAAACCTCAGTACGCGTGCGTTCGTGTGCACACATGCACACACACACACACACACACACACACACACACAGAGCACACAACACAAAGCTAAAAGGTCTCAAGTATTGCACCAGTGCCTCACGTTTATAATCTCAGCTACTCAAGAGGCTGAGATCTGAGGATCATGGTTCAAAGCCAGCATGGGCAAGTAAGTCCATGAGCCTCTTACCACTGATTAACTTCTCAAAAACCAGAAGTGGGGCTATGGCTCAGGATAGCAGAGCACTAGCTTTGAGCAAATAAGCTCAGGGACAGCACCCAGGCCCTGGGTTCAAGCTAACCAAAAAGAAGGAAGGCCTTAGATATAAGCTGGGGGCTGTGGTGGAGGCAGGGGGTACCAGGGCAGCTTTGAGAATGTGGCTGCAGAAACACAGAGTCAGGGGGAAGGAACACAGGCAGTACCCCCACCTCAGTCTCAACTCCACCTGTGTAAAGTGGGGGGCCCTGAAGACGGGGAGGCAGAAGGACTCAGGCATGAGCTAGTGCCTGAGTACATTTGTTCCCCCCAGAGGTCTTGCTGACAATACAGTACCACATGTGTGCACCACTTGTCACCGCCCTTCAACAAGAGAGACAAAATCCATGTGTCCTGGAGCTGAGGCACTGGGGACACACAGCCCTGAGCCAACAGGGCCAAGGAGTAGTTGATAGAACTTGGTGCTAGGGAGAAAAGACAGGGAGGGAAAGGAGTCAGGGTCCAGACTCATACAGTCAGTACCATGAAGTATGGGTTCTCATCTTGTTGTGGGTCATTTTCATTTGTTGTTCTTTTTTTTTTTTTTTTTTGTCTGTCATGGGGTTTGAACTCAGGGCCTGGACACTGTCCCCAAGCTTTCTCGCTCAAGGCTAGTGTTCTACCACTTTGAGCCACAGCGCCACTTCTGGTTTCTGAGTGGTTAATTGGAGATAAGAGTCTTACGGACTTTCCTGTCCAGGCTGGCTTTGAACTGTGATCCAGCCTCCTGAGTACCTAGGAATTCAGGTGTGAACCACCAGTGCCCGGCCCTTAGAGTTCTTATCACTGGTATTTTCCCTTTCTCCTGTGGCAAACAAATATTGCTAGGTGAGTTTCTAAAGAAGTAATCACATTGAGCCAGAAGCTGGTGGCTCACATCTGTAATCCTATTACTTAGGAGCCTGAAATTTTAGGATCCCATTTTGAGGCCAGTCAGGGCAGGAAAATCCACGAGACTCTAATCTCCAATTAACCACCAGAAAACTGGAAGTGGTGCTGTGGCTACAAGTGGTAGAGCACTAACTTTAAGGAGAAAAGCTCAGGAATAACACCCAGGCTCAGAGTTCAAGCCCCACAACAACAACACCAAAAAAGAAATAGTCATTGTAGTGCCTGGTGCCAGTGGCTCATGCCTGTAGTTCTAGCTATCAGGAGGTTGAGATCTGAGGATCAAAGTTCAAAGCCAACCCAAACAGCAAAGTCCAAGAGACTTTTATCTTCAATTAACAACCAAAAAGGTAGAAGTAGTAGTGTGGCTCAAATAGTAGAGTGGTGATCTTAAGCAAAAAAAAAGGCTAAGGGACAGCATCTATGCTCTGAATTCAAGCCCCAGTATTGGCATGAATTAAAAAAAAGACAAAAGAATGAAAAGAAAGAAGTAATTATTGTGATGCAATCTAGATAGCTAGCTTTGGAAGTGTTTTTGTTCTCTGGGTCTCCTGGGATCCTTGCTCAAATTCCAGGTGCCCATGGCATTCCCAGGGCCCTGGTGGTTTGACAGGTGGTGATACCAGCCCACCTGGCCTCTTCCAGCCATGGGAAAGCTCTGTGTTCATGGTGTCCTGTGAAACCATGATCCTGCTTGCATCCCTGGCCACAGAGAAGGAACTCCAAGACCATAAAATAAGGGCTTTAAGGGACTGGGAAGGAGGCTCAGTGGTAGAGTGCTTGCCGCATGCATAATGACCTGAGTTCCATTCCTAAGCACCACATAAGCAGAAAAAGCCAGAAGGTGCGCTGTGGTTCATGTAGTAGAGCACTAGCCTTGAGCTGAAGAGCTGAGGGACAGTGCCCAGGCCCAGAGTTCAGGCTCCACTACCGACAAAAAAAAGGGGGGGGGGAATTCAAAAATGACATAAAAAGCTGGGTGCTAGTGGCTCACGCCTATAATTCCAGCTACTCAGGAAGTTGAGATCTGAAGATTGTGGTTCAAAGCTAGCCCAGGTAAGAAAGTCTGTGAGATTGTCCAATTAACCACCAGAAAACCAGAAATGGCTCTGTGGCTCAAGTGGTAGAGGGTTCTCGTTGAGCTGAAGAGCTGAGAGATAGTGGCCAGGTCCGGAGTTCAAGCCCCATGACCAAAAAAAAAAAAAAAAAGATATAAAAAGCTGGGCACTAGTGGTTCACACCTATAATCCTAACTACTCAGGAAGCTGAGAGCTGAAGATCATGGTTCAAAGCCAACCCAGATAAGAAAGTCTGTGAGACTCTTCAATACCACCAGAAAACCAGAAGTAGAGTTGTGGCTCAAAGTGGTAGAGGGCTATCTTTGAGCAAAAGTGTTCAGGCACAGCACTCAGGCCCTGAGTTCAAACCCCACAACCAAAAAAAGAAAAAAGAAAAAAAAAAGACGTGAAAATTAATAATTAAGCAAGGAACTGGTAGCTCATGACTGTAAGCCTAGCCACTCAGGAGGCTGAGAACTGAGGACAGTAGTTCAAAGTCAGATGGTCAAGGAAGTCCAGGAGACTCTTTAATTAACCACCCGCTCCCCCCAAAAAGCCAGAAGTAGAGTTGTGGCTCAGATGGTAGGGCACTAGCCTTGAGCACAAAAGCTCAAGGATAGCACCAAGGCCTTGAATTCAAGCCTCAGGTCTGGCACAAAAGAAAAAATAATAATTGTTCTTTCAATTGCTTTCAAAAACTATCAGTGTTTTGAATATATGATTTTTTTTTTTTTGGTCGGCCGTGGGCTTGAACTCTGGGCCTGGGCGCTGTCCCTCAGCTCTTTAGCTCAAGGCGAGTGCTCTACCACTTGAGCTACAGCGCCACTACTATCAGTGTTTTGGATGTCTTGAAAATAAATTGTAGAGTATCTAGAAATAAAAATACAGCCTATATACCCTACATAGACTATAAACTTCAGGAAAGGATTAAATATGAACTTAGACAAAGCTAAGGAGAGAATTCATTCCATGAAAGATAGATCTGAGGAAATCCACCAAAATGAAGCACAGATAAGCAGAGAAGAAAAATACAAAATAACAGAAAACTCAGCTCAAAAACAGGTTATACCTTCCCTCCCTCCCAACCTTCTTTCCTTCTTTCTTTTTTGCCTGTGCTGGGGTTTGAACTCTGGCCTGGACGCCTAGGCTTTTGGGCTCAAGGTTCTACCACGTGAGCCACAGCTCCACTTCAAGCATTTTTGGTGCTTTATTGAAGGTAAAGAGTCTCACTGACTTTCCTGCCCAGGCTGGCTTTGAACTGTCAGCCCTTTGAGTAGCTAGGATTACAGATGTGAGCCACCAGTACCTAGCTTCCTCTCTCTCTAATAGGAAGTTGCAGAGGGCCTATGATATTATGTGGTATCTAGCTCATAGGCCCTTATCCATTACTTTTTCATTCTCTTTTCATGCTGTTCCTCAGATTACATAATCTCAGTTGGTTTCCCTCTCTTTTTAAGTTTTATTTATTTATGCTGTGTATTTGTGTGAGCATGGGTATATAGTGATGCTGGGTACTGGGGCATGATCTCAGGGCTGTACCAAAGCTCTTTTGCTCAATCCCTGCATTCTACTGTTTGAACAACAGCTCCACTTCTGGCTTTTTGTTGGCTAATTGGATATAAAAGTCTCATAGACCTTCCTTCCCAGGATGGCTTCAGATTTTAGCCCCTGAATAGCTTGAATGACTGGTGTGAGCACTAGGACCCAGCACTGATTTCTCTTTATAAGCCTACTGATTCTGCTTATAAACCAACTGAACTTCACAGATACATGGAGAATACCCTAGCTCAAAGTGACTCTTCCTGCTTTTTTTTTTTTTTGGTTGTGGAGCTTGAACACTGGGCCTGGGCGCTGTCACTCAGCTCTTCAGCTCAAGGCAAGCGCTCTAGCACTTGAGCCACAGCACCACTTCTAGTTTTTCTGGTAGTTAATTGGAGATAAGAGTCTCACGGGCTCTCCTGCCCAGGCTGGCTTTGAACCCTGATCCTCAGATCTCAGCCTCCTGAGTAGCTAGAATTTATCTATATTATTTATCTCTAATCTGTTGTTTCAGAACCACAGCAGGACACACCTATTTTTTCCAAGCGTATTAGAACATTCTTCAAGAACTCTGTGTTACACCACCAAACAAGACTCAATCATTTTAAAAGTTTAAAATCCTACAAAAGAAAAGTCTCCTCTGGCCAAAATGGAATACAGCTAAAGATGAGCAAAAGAAATAAAGTTGGAAACTGTACAACCAGTTGAAAATGAGTTAACACATTCTTCAACGGCTAACAGGTCAAAGAAGAAATCACAAGAGGAAATTGGTGGGGAGGCGGGGGAATTTGAGGAATGAGAACAAAAACAATGCACCCCATCATATGAGGTAAGCTGAATGCAGTGGTCAGAGAGAATGAGTGCTGTCGATACTTATGTCCAAAAAAAAAAAAAAATTGCCAGACACTGGTAGCTCATGGCTGTCATCCTACCTACTCAGGGAGTTGAGGGCTGAGAATCACGGTGTGAAGCCAGCCTGGGCAGGAAAATCAGTGAGATTCTTATCTCCAATTAACCACCAAAAAGCTGCATGTATAACTGTGACTGAAATGGTAGAGCATCAGCCTTGAGTAAAAAGTTGAGGGCCAGGGTCCAGGCCCTGAGTTCAAGCCCAGTACTGGTGCCCAAATGCATGGACACACACACACGCATGCATGCACACACACACACACACACACACACACACACATTTTAAAAAGATAAAAGAAGCCAAGTACAAGTGGCTCACATCTGTAATCCTACTACTCAGGAGGCTGAGATCTGAGGATTGTGGTTCAAACAAGTCTGGGCAGGAAAGTCTGTGAGATTCTTATTTCCAGTGAACCAACAGAAAGCAGGAAGTAGCACTGTGGCTCAAAGTGGTAGAGCACTAGCCTTGAACACAAAAGTTCAACTCTAGCACCCAAGCCTTGAGTTCAAGCCTTCTGACCACCAACAATAAAAGAAAGAAGTGGAAGCGCAGCAGCTGCCACCCGTGGCGAGTGGCTTGTGCCAGCTCCATGCTGGGGGGCTGAGTTCAGGCCCCAGGACTGGCACATACACACAACGAGACCGGGCTGGGAAGGTGGCTCAGTGGGAGAGCACTTGCCTCGCATATATGAGGCCCTGGGTTTGATTCCTCAGTACCATATAAGCAGAAAAAGCCAGAAGTGGTGCTGTAGCTCAAGTGGTAGAGCAGCTAGCCTTGAGCTGAAGAGCTCAGAGATAGTGCCCAGGCCCAGAGTTCAGGCCCCACGACCACCCACAAAAAAAAAAAATACCCACATACATAAGGAGACTGTCTCTGTCTCTGTCTCTCTCTCACACACACACGCACGCACACACACTCACAAGAAGATGAGCACCAGTATTTACCCCTGTAATAATAGCTCAGGAGGATGAAATCTGAGGATTGTGGTTCAAAGCAAAGCCAGGCAGGAAAGTCTGTGAGACTTTTTTTTTTTTTTTTGAGTCTGGTCGTGGGGCCTGAACTCTGGGCCTGGGCGCTGTCCCTTAGCTCTTCAGCTCAAGGCTAACGCTCTACCACTTGAGCCACAGCGCCACTTCCGGCTTTTTTCTTTTTGCTTATGTGGTGCTGAGGAATCAAACCCAGGGCCTCATGCATGCAAGGCAAGTGCTTTACCACTGAGCCACCTTCCCAGCCCCAAGTCTGTGAGACTTTTATCTCCAATTAACTACCAGAAAACTGGAGGTGAAGTTGTGGCGCAAAGAAGTAAAACACTAGGCTTGAGCAAAAGAGGGCAGGGAGAGTACCCAGGCCCTGAATTTAAGCCTCACAACTGACAAAAAGAAAAAGAAAAGAAATTAGTAAAAGAGCTTGGCACTGGTGGCTCACACCTGTAATCCTAGCTCCTCAGGAGGCTGAGATCTGAGGATCAGGGGTTCAAAGCCAGCCCAAGCAGGAAAGTCGGTGAGACTCTTACCTCCAATTAACTACCAGAAAAACTGGAAGTGGTGCTGTGGTTCAAGTGGCAAAGCACTTGCCTTGAGCCAAAGAGCTGAGGGACAGTGCCCCAGCCCAGAGTTCAAGCCCCATGACCAACAAAAAAAAAAAAAAAAGAAGAAAGAAAAGCATTTTATACATCATCAAATGAGAAAATCTAGATGAAACAGAGAAAGTTCTAGGAACATACAAACTGCCAAAAGTGACTGTCAAGGAAAGACAAAATCTAAAAAAAATATATAGTGAGAGATTGAATCAGTAATAAAAAATAGTAAAACCAACAAAAACTTCCAACAAAATAAAGCTCAGGACCAGATGGCTCACATGGGAATTGAACCAAATGTCTAAAGACTTTACACTAATCCTTCCCAGTCTCTCCCCAAATAAACACTTCTTTTTTACTTATTCATTTTTTTTGGTTGGTCGTGGGGCTTGAACTCTAGGCTTGGGTGCTGTCTCTCAGCTCTTCAGCTCAAGGTGAGTGCTCTACCACTTGAGCCACAGTGCCACTTCCGGTTTTCTAGTGGTTTATTGGAGATGAGAGTCTCACCGAGTTTCCTGCCCGGGCTGGCTTTGAACCGAGATCCTCAGATCTCAGCCTCCTGAATAACTAGGATTACAGGCGTGAGCCACCAGTGCCTGGCTTAAACACTTCTTGATCTTTCAATTGGGCAGATCTATGTTATCCTGATACAAAACGAGATAAAGTATCAGTGGAAAATAAGCCAGAACAATATTCCCTTTAAACACAGGTGCAGAAGACTTCAACTAAATGCCAGCAAAACAAATCTTACCAATTTATCAAAATGATTATACATCCTGACAAAGTGGGCTTGGCCCCGAATGAAAAGGTGGCTTCCCAAAGGAAATCAACCACTTTCATACTCCATTATAAAAGACAGATGGTTCCATGCCTATAATCCTAGCTACTCAGGAGGCTGAGATCTGGAAATCAAGGTTCAAAGCCAGTCCAGGCAGCAAAGTTCATGAGACTTTTATCTCCAATTAACCACTACAAAGGCATAGTAGAGCTATGGCTTAAGTGGTAGAGTACTACAGTTGAGAATAAAAGCTCAAGGACAATGCCCAGACTTTGAGTTCAAGCCCCAGGACCAGCATAAGCACACACACACACACACACACACACACACACACACGCACACACACACACACTCATTCACAGAAATGATTAAATAAAGTCAGGAGCATGAGCTCTAATCTGGTATGACTTAGTTGTTTGTTTTTTGCCAGTCCTGAGGCTTACAGTCAGGCCTGGGCACTGTCCCTGAGCTTCTTTTGTTCAAGGCTAGCAGTCTACCGCTTGAGCCACAGAACCACTTCCAGCTTTTTCTGTTTATGTGGTACTTTGGAATTGAACCCAGGGCTTCATGAATGCAAGGCAAGCACTCTACCACTAAGCCACCTTCCCAGCCCCACTCTTTTTGTGAATGTCGTACTGAGGAGTTGAACCCAGGTCTTCATGCATGCTAGGCAAGCATTCTAGCACTAAGCTACATCCCCAGCCTTGGGTATGACTTACTTAATTGCCAGGTGCAGGTAGCTCATGCCTGTCATCCTATTTACTCAGGGGGCTGAGATTTGAGGATCATGGTTCAAAATGAGACTGGCAGAATCTCATCTCTAATTAATGACTAAAAAAAAAAAAAAAAGCTGGAAGAGCCAGGTGCTGGTGGCTCATGCCCGCAATCCCAGTGACTCAGGAGGCTGAGATCAGAGGATGGAGGTTCACAGCCAGTCTAGGCAGAAAAGTGAGACTCTGTTTCCAAAATAACCAGAAAAAAAAAGAGCTAGAAGCATGGTTCACATGGTAGAGTACTAGCAAGCTGAGAAAACTCGAGGCTCTGAATTCAAGCCCCGGGACCTCCAAAATAAAAGAAGAAAATAAAACAAGATGTAAAACAGATAAACCTTCCTTCTTTATAAAGCACTTAGTAACAACAATGGAAAGTGGACTAATTCAGCCCCAAATATTCATGTTCCTCCATTCTGAGTCATTGAAGTCCTGGTCTGTACCAGGCCTGAGGCCTTCCCAGATGAAATGCTCATTTTTTAGCCTCACTGGAAGCTGGGGGAGTCCCAGGAGGCAAGAGGAGACTTGGTGCTCACACCTCCTAAGATGGCCCCTCCCTGTCTGCTGCTGCCCCTGGATGGACTGGAGGGCCACCATCTTGGAATGCCCGTGGCGCTTCCCCAGCCCCCACTGGTCTGGCCCCTCCCCTTGGACTTGGGGCCCATGATGAGAGATGAAGCCTAGTTGGCTGGTGGCATCTGCTTTGCCTTTCTGTGTCTTCAAGCTGATGTTACCCCTCTCTGGCATAGCCAATAGGATGGGACGCTGAGTGTTGAGCATTCTATATTCTCTCTAGACTTGGGATCTTCATCTTCTAGGAAGCACGCTTTTAAGATATTCAGGCTATCCATGTTTATTGCAGCATTGTTCACAATAGCTAGGATATGGAAACAACCCAGATGCCCCACCACAGATGAATGGATCCAAAAACTGTGGTATCTATACACAATGGAATATTATGCAGCCATTAGAAATGACAAAATAATGGCATTTGCAGGGAAATGGATGGAGCTAGAAGGAATCATGTTGAGCGAGGTAAGCCAAGAGCAAAGAGACAAACGGTACATGGTCTCCCTGATAAGTGGATGCTAAATCCAAAATGTTAGGTGATACGACAAAACTAACAGGACTTAAGAAACAAAGAACTCCCACTCATCTGGTCGAACCACTACTAAATATCTCCATGCTGCTGATCACATGTATGGTGTATAACATGTGTACACCGTTATATGTTATAGATTGTGATAGACAATTTGCTCCAGGAAAGTTAGAATGAACTTATGACTTTAAATGAGCATCATTATTCCACAATACTGTGAAATTCGGGAAATTATGTAATCACTTAATCACAATAAAAAAAAATAAAAGAATCTCGGGGAAGGTAGGGAGGGAAGGGATGGTAGGGGAAAAACAATGGAGGGGGTAACAATGTTCAAAAGTAAGTGTACTCATTACCTCACTCATGTAACTGTAACCCTCTGTATAGTATCTTTACAATAAAAAAAAAGATATTCAGGCTAACCATAAAAATAATAGCAGCAGCATGGGCTGGGAAGGTGGTTCAGTGGTACAGCGCTTGCCTTGCATGCATGAGGTCCTGGGTTTGATTCCTCAGCACCACATAAGCAGAAAATTAAAAAAAAAATCCAGAAGTGGTGCTATGGCTCAAGTGGTAGAGGGCTAGCCTTGAGCTGAAGAGCTGAGGGACAGCGCCCAGGTCCAGAGTTCAGGCCCCACTTCCGGACCAAAAAAAAAAAATAGCAGCACAACAAACAGGAAACTTTTTGTTGTTGTTGTTTTTGGTCATAGGGCCTGAACTCTGGGCCTGGGCGCTGTCCCTCAGCGATTCAGCTCAAGATGAGCGCTCTACCACATGAGCCACAGCACCACTTCTGCTTTTCTGAGTGGTTTATTGGAGATAAGAGTTTCACGGACTTTCCTTCCTGGGCTGGCTTTGAACTAAGGTCCTCAGATCTCAGCCTCCTGAGTAGCTAGGATTACAGGTGGGAGCCACTAGCACCCAGCACAAATGGGAAATTTTGAAGCCTTCAGAAGGACATGCATTCTGGATGCTAATGCTCATGCCTGTAATCCTGGCTCCGCAAGAGACTGAGATCTGAGGATTGAGATTTGAAGCCACCCAGAGCAGGAAATTATATGAAACTCTTATCTCTAACTAACCACCAAAAAAGCCAGAAGTGGAGCTATGGCTCAAGAAATAGAGCACTAGTGTTGAGCAAAATAGCCCAGGGACAGCATCAAGGCACTGAGTCCAAATCCCAAGACCAGCACGCATACACGCGTACACACACACATACACACACAGAAGGGCTTACTACATAGCTCAAATAGTAGAGAACTTGCCTAACGAGTGTTGAGAATGGGAATCTGGGTTCAAGCCCTAGTACAGAGAGACAGAGACAGAGAGATACAGTGTTGGTGCACTGCTGTGATTGGTACAGCCATTATGGAAAATATTATGGAAGTTCTTGCTCAAAAATATTAAAAGCAGGGGCTGGGAAGGTGGCTCAGTGGTAGAGCGCTTGCCTTCCATGCCTGAGGCCCTGAGTTCGATTCCTCAGCACCACATAAGCAAAAAGAAAAAAGCCAGAAGTGGCGTTGTGGCTCAAGTGGTAGAGGGCTAGCCTTGAGCTGAAGAGCTGAGGGACAGTGCCCAGGCCCAGAGTTCAGGCCCCACGACCGGACCAAATATATATATATATATATATATATATATATATATATATATTAAAAGCAAAATCAATGAAACAAAAAACTGGTTCTTTGAAAAAATTACTCACCTTGACAGACCACCAGCGAGGCTGAGGAAGACGAGACGAGATGCAAATCAATAAAATCAGAGTTGCCACAGGAAACCGCAACAAACATTCAAGAGAGTCAAAAAATTGTAAAGGACTACTTTCAAAATCTACTCTCAAAGAAGAAGGGAAACCTAGCAGAAATGGAAAATTTTCTAGAAACAGACAAGCTGCCTAAACTGAACCAAGGAAAAGCCCAGACCTGGATGGATTCACCGCTGAATTCTATAGGACTTTTACAAATAAACTAGAGGCTGGGAATGTGGCTCAGTGGTAGAGTGCTTGTGTAGTATGTATGAAGTCCTGGGTTCAATTCCTTAGTACCATATAAACAGAAAAAGCCGGAGGTGGCATTGTGGCTCAAGTAGTAGAGTGCTAGCCTTAAGCAAAAGAAGCTCAGAGACAGTGCCCTGCCCCTTAGTTCAAGCCCCAGGACTGGCCAAAAAAAAAAAAAAAAGAACTAATACTAATACTCCTTAAGCTTTTCCGTGAAATAGAACTAGAAGGAGCAATCCCAAAATCATTCTATGAAGCCAATGTCACACTCACCCCCAAACCAGGAAAGGATTCAACAAAAAAAAGAGAACTATAGACCACTTTCTCTGATGAACACAGTTGCAAAGCTCCTCAATAAAATACTAGTCAACAAAATCCAGAAACATTAAAAAATCTTACATTATGATCACAAAGCTTCATCCCACAAACACAACATATGCAAATCAATAAATGTAATTTACCAGGTCAACAGAACCAAAGACAAAAACCACATGATCATCTCAATAAAAGCAGAAAAAGCCTTTGACAAAATACAACACCCATTCCTGTTAAAATCTTTAGAGAGGGGCTGGGAAGATGGCTCAGTGGTAGAGCGCTTGCCTTGCATGCATGAGGCCCTGGGTTCGATTCCTCAGCACCACATAAGCAAAAAAGAAAAAAGCCGGAAGTGGCACTGTGGCTTAAGTGGTAGAATCTAGCCTTGAGCTGAAGAGCTGAGGGACAGCGCCCAGGTCCAGAGTTCAGGCCCCACGACCGGACCCAAAAAAAAAAAAAAAATCACAAAATGGGCAAGGGAGCTGAGAGACTTTCCAGAAGTAAGAACAGTAAAGAAGCACAGAAGGAGGGGCTGGGAAGGTGGCTCAGTGGTAGACCACTCGCCTTGCATGCTTGAGGACCTGGTTCGCTTCCTCAGCACCACATAAGCAGAAAAAAAAAAGCTAGAAGTGGCACTGTGGCTCAAGTGGTAGAGCGCTAGCCTTGAGCTGAAGAGCTGAGGGACAGCGCCCAGGCCTAGAGTTCAAGCCCCTCAATCGGACCCAAAAAAACAAAACAAACAAACAAAAAAACCACAGAAGGAAATGTTCATCATCCCTGGCTGTAAAGGAAATGCAAATCAAAACAACTCTAGATTGCATCTCGCCCCAGTTAGACTGGCCAACATGAATTCGAACAACAAATATTGACAGGGATGTGGGGAAAAAGGAACTCTGTTTTTGATGGGGATGTAAACTAGCACAACCATTCTGGACAGCAGTCTGGAGGTTCCTCAAAAAAACTAAACATAGACCTTCCCCATGACCCAGCCATTCCACTCCTGGGCATCTACCCTGAATATCATGAGCCAGGACAGGATACTCTTGTACCTCCAAATTCATTGCTGCACTGTTCACAATAGCCAAGCTATGGAAACAGCCCAGATGTCCCACAACAGATGAGTGGATCCAAAAAATGTGGTACTTATATATACATAGCCATTAGAAAGAAAAATAATGTCATTTGCAGGGAAATGGATGGACTAAAACAAATCATGTTAAGTGAGGTAAGCCAAGCTCTGAGAGACAAACAGCGCATATTCTGTGCAGAAATTAGATTTAAAAGACATTTTTTTCCTTCCTTTCTTTTTTTTTTTTTGCCAGTCATGGGGCTTGAACTCAGGGCCTGGTCACTGTCCCTGAACTTCTTTTGCTCAAGGCGAACACTCTACCAGTTGAGCTACAGTGCCACTTCTGGCTCTTGCTGTTTATATGGTATTGACGAATTGAATCTAGAGTGTCATGCATGCTAGGCAGGCACTCTACCGCTGAGCCACCTTCCCAGCCCCTTCTTCTTTTATTTTTATTTTTTATTAGTTTAGTTTTTAGTTTTTGATAACTCTGTTTTCTTTACCTTCTTTTTTGGGTGTGTGTGTGTGTGTGTCTGGTTATGGGCCTGAACTCTGGGCCTTGGTGCTGTCCCTCAGCTATTCAGCTCAAGGCTAGCACTCTACCACTTGAGCCACAGTGCCATTTCCAGCTTTTTGTTTTTTCTGCTTATGTGGTGCTGAGGAATCGAACCCAGGGCCTCATGCATGCAAGGCAAGTGCTCTACCACTGAGCTACCTTCCCAGCCCCTTCTTTACCTTCTATAAAGTGTATTCATGTGTACATCTTTGGAAGGGTTGGGGAAAGGGTACAGAACTCAAGGGGAAAAGGGTGAAAAAATGCATCAGTGGAGCTCACTGGACTATGAAAGTGAACTATGCATCTCATGGGTAGAGACGGGAGGGGGGCCTGGGAGAGAACGAGGGAACAGAAGACACTGCACAAAAGGAAAAGTGTTTATTACCTGACTCATGTAATTGTAATCCCTTTGCACATCACCTCTATAATAACAATTAATAATAGAAAAATTAAAATCAACCATCTCTTAATATGCACCCAGATGAAATCAGTATGTCTGAGGCAGGTACACATCTATGTTCACAGAAGTGTTATTCATAATAGTCAAGATATGGAACCAGGGGCTGGGAAGGTGGCTCAGTGGTAGAGTGCTTGCCTTGCATGCATGGGTTCTATTTCTTAGCACCACATAAACAGAAAAAACAGGAGTGGCGCTGTGGCTCAATTGGTAGAGCGCTAGCCTTGAGCTGAAGAGCTGAAGGACAGCGCCAGGCCCAGAGTTCAAGCCCCACAACCAATGAAAAAAAAATGGAACCAACCAAATGTTTAATGATGAGTAATGAGATGGATAAAGAAATTGTAGGGTATATGTGTACCACTAGACTACATCAGCCTTTTTTTTTTTTTTTTTTGCCAGTCATGGGGCCAGAACTCTGGGTCTGGGTTCTGTCCCCGAGCTCTTCAGCTCCAGGCTAGTGTTCTACCACTTGAGCCACAGCACCACTTCCAGTTTTTTCTGCTTATGTGGTACTGAGGAATCGAACCCAGGCCCTCATGCATGCAAGGCAAGTACTCTACCACTGAACCACAGAGCCACCTTTCCAGCTGAGCCTTTTTTTTTTGGTCGGTCGTGAGGCTTGAACTGTGGGCCTGGGTGCTGTCCCTCAGCTCTTCGGCTCAAGGCGAGTACTCTACCGCTTGAGCCACAGCACCACTTCCAGTTTTCTAGTGTTTTATTGGAGATAAGAGTCTCATGGACTTTGCTGCCCAGGCTGGCTTTGAACTACGATCCGCATATCTCAGCCTCCTGAGTAGCTAGGATTACAGGTGTGAGCCATCCGTGCCCGGCTACATCGGCCTTTAATGTAGGAAATCCTGGCTGGACATTATGGGGGTACACCTGCTATATAGCACTTGGGGGTTGAGGCAGGAGGCTACCTATTCACTTTGAGTCCAACCTAGACTATACATCAGACCCTTCTCAACAGAAACAGCTGGGCACCAGTAGCTCAAGCCTTGTAATCCTAGCTGCTCAGGAGGCTGAGATCTGAGAATCATGGTTCAAAGTCAGCACAGGAAGAAAAGTCCATGAAACTCTTTCTTCCAATTAACCACCAGAAAGCCAGAAGTGGAGCTGTAGCTCAAAATGCTAGAGTACTAGCCTGGACAACACCCAGGCCTGAGTTCAAACCTCAGGATTGGCACAAAATAAACAAACAGGAGACTCTGTTATTTGTGACCAAGTGTTTGAGTGAAATACAGCAGACAAAGAAAGACAAATACTGCATGATCTCATATACTAAATGTGAAAAAAAAGCAATTCATAGAAACATCCCTAGGAAGCAGATGGGGAGAGATAGCCCAGAGGGACACGGCTAGAATTGAATGGAACAAATGAGTATAGCCATCAGCTGTAAGATGTATTTCGTGTGGGGCTTGGTAGGTGGCTCAGTGGTAGAGTGCTTGCTTCGCATGCATGAGGCCCTGGGTTCGATTCCTCAGCACCACATAAACAGAAAAATATGGAAGTGGCTCTGGAGCTCAAGTGGTTGAGTGCTTGCCTTGAGCTGAAGAACTGAGGGACAGCGCCCAGGCCCACAGTTCAAGCTCCAAGACCTAAAAATAAACAACAACAAAAAACACCGCCAGGTGCTGGTGGCTCATGTCTGTAATCCTAGCTACTTAGGAGGTTGAGATCTGAGGATCACGGTTCAAAGCCAGACTGGGCAGTGGGCAAGAAACTCCTTGAGACTCTTATCTTCAATAAACCACTAGAAAACCAGAAGTGGTGCTGTGGCTCAAGTGGTAGAGTGCTCGTCTTGAGCTGAAGAGCACAGGGAAAACACCCAGGCCCAGAGTTCAAGCCCCACAACTGACAAAAAAGAAAAAAAATGTATTTTGTGTGTGTGTGTGTACCCATATTGGGGATTAATCCCAGTGCCTAGGTGCTGTCCCTCAGCTTGTTTACTCAAGGCTGCTGCTCTACCATTTGAACCACAGCTCCATTTTTGGTCTTTTTGTCAGTTGTGGGGCTTGAACTCTGGACCTGGGCAGTGTCCCTCAGCTCTTCAACTCAAGGCCAGTGCTCTACCACTTGAGCCACCGTTCCACTTCCAGTTTTCTGGTATTTTATTGGAGATTAGAGTCTTATGGACTTTCCTGCCTGGGCTGGCTTTGAACCCTGATCCTCATAGCCTGAGTAGCTAGGATTACAGGCATGAGCCACTAGCATGTGGCCATTTTTGGCTTTTTGGTGGCTAATTGTCACAGACTTTCCTACAAGCTGGCTTCAAACCTTTATCCTCAGATCTCAGCTTCCTGAGTAGCTAAGATTACATGTGTGAGCTGCTGTGCCCTGCTGAAATGGATTTAATGATAAAAGACACGGCATTGGGAATGTGCTGCTGACTAGACTCCAGCTGCATTTGTGCTCCACCACTGTTTAGAACATCCTCCTTCTGCTCAGAATCCATCTCGAGACACAGCTCTGAAGTTGGCGCCTTCCATCCCGTGACAGCTCCATAGCATTCTGGAGAAGGCCCCAGACAGGGCTGAGTTTTCCACAGGATTCATCTGTGCGGTGGCTTCAAAGCGAAGACCAGAGGCGAAGTGCTCCGGTGCTCACATGAATCAGCTGGGTCTCCTGCCACCCAGGCATGGTGCCGGGCCCACAGGTGTGAGTCTGCCTCCCTCCCCTCCCCTCCCCCACCCAGTCATCAACACACACCAGGCTCAGGGGCCACTGGAACTGCATGCATGCGACAGTTGGAGTCTGCTAGGAAGGAAGGTGTGTCTCCTGTGTGTGCAATCTTGCACTTATTTTCAGTGTGGACAGGTTCACTTCATGCTGTGGGTCACAATCAACTGTGGTGTTCCATGTGTCTAACTTGCTTGGGCTGTTCCAGATTTGGCAATGACTTGCTTTTTCTTTGGCATTCTGAATGATTCCTTTCTCATAAGCTGTCACCCTAGCCAGGTGCTAGCCAGGTGCTAGTGGCGCATGCCTCTAATCCTAGCTATTCAGGAGGCTCAGATCCAGAGGATCACAGTTCAAAACCTGCCTTGGTAGAAATAGCCACAAGACTCCATCTCCCAAATGACCAGCAAAAAGCAGGGCTGGATGGGGGGGGGGGGGGGGGGGGGGGGGGGGGGGGGGGGGGGGGGGGGGGGGGGAGGCTGGGAAGGGATGTGAAGGATAAACAAAGGAGGAGGCTGCAATGCTTGGTAAAAAATGTACGCATTATCCTGCCCATGTAATTGTAACCCCTCTGTACAGTATGTTCACAAATAAAATAAAATAAATTTAAAAAAAAAGCAGGGCTGGAGATATGGCTCAAGTGGTCAAGCATCAGGCAAGTAAGTAAGCCGAGCAAGGGCAAGGCCCTGAGATCCAACACCAGTATTGACAAAAGATAATGATGCAATAAACAATAATACGGGGGGAGAGAGAGAGAGAGGGAGAGAGAGAGAGAAATCCCACAGTTTATTGAGCCCTACTGTCCTCAGGGTGGCTGGGCATGTGGGGGACCAGGGTGAACGTGACACCGGAGGCCCCGGCCTCACAGATCACACACTTGTGCAGGACAAGGGGAACTATACTGCTAATTATAGCTGCAGCTGTGCAGTCGGAATCCTAATGGAGCCACCCAGAGGTCAGAGGGCAGCCCAGCCCTTGCAGGTGGATGGAAGTGAAGGGATGGGGGGGAGCTCTATCCTGAGTCCTGAGCTCAGGATGCTCTGTGGGGGGCTCTCAGCAGTGCTGGGGCTCCTGACCACCTTCTTGGCACCATTTCTAATTCATGGAGACTGGGAGAAGGCTGGGGGGGCACAAAGCACCCATGGATGGGGAAGCAGAGGCTGGCCTAGAACCCCAAGCCATCAGAGTGGACGTTGTCCCTGTAGGCAGGTGCACCTCCACCGTAGAACCGTGCCAGTCATCAGCCTTGCCAAGTCTTGATGTGTCTGCAGACACATGGAGTCCATGTTGAGGATTTCTTGGGAGATGAAGTGACTCTTGGGCCCAGCGTGAGCCATCTCCAGCCCCTGGCACCTGGTAGGCGCTCAGTGAGTACTCCCCAGTTTGCTCAGTGAGTACTCCCCAGTTTGGTGAGGATTTTTGGACACAGTGTCTTAGCCAAGTTCCCAGGTGTAGGATAGCTAAGCTGCAGAGCTCCGTAACCATGGTAACAGGACTCCAGGCCTGCTCCCAGCCCTCAGGGCTCCTATGGGCAGCAGACAGGCTTGGGTCAGCGGAGCTGCACACCAGAAAGGCTGATATTCTGCACAGGGCAGAGGCAGGGTTCAGGTCTCAGGGGACCACACACATAGGGGGCCTGGGTCAGCATGTGAGAGAATGAATGCCACAGACACATGGATGGGTGTGGAGTCCAGGTTTCACCAGGAGTAAAAAAACCGGAGTGGAGAAAGGGAAGAGAATGCATGCACTTCTTTCCTGAGAATTGGGGAAACCGAAGCAGGGAGTGGCCGCCAAGTAGCTGCTGCTGCTGTGCATGCTCCCTGTAGGTACACAGATGGGTGGGCTAGGCTGGAGCATGCGCAGTCTCCCTCCTGACCTGGGACTACAGCCAGAAGCTGTATCCCTCAGGTTTGGGTCGTCTTCCCAGCTTTCTTTCCTGCCTGTGGTCCAGGCACTCACTGCTGGTACTTTTTGCTATGAACAGAATTTCAAAGACCAAAGGGTTGAGCATGGGGTAGAGCAGCTGGCCTCCACCAAGCACAGGCTCTGCCTATTTTTTTTTTTTTGTGTCAGCCATAGGGCTTGAACTCTGGGCTTAGACTCTGTCCCTCAGCTCTTCAGCTCAAGGCTAGTGCTCTACCACTTGAGCCACAGTGCCACTTCCGGTTTTCTGGTGGTTCATTGAAGATAAGAGTTTCTCGGACTTTCCTGCCTGGGCTGTCTTTGAACTCTGATCCTCAGATCTTAGCCTCCTGAGTAGGATTACAGGTGTGAGCCTCTGGCACCATGCCCTAGTTAATTTTTAACTGATACATTAAAACCATCTGAATTAGCCAGGTGCTGGTGGCTCACACCTGTAATCCTAGCTACTCAGGAGGCTGAGATCTGAGGATCAGAGTTCATAGTCATCCCAGGCAGTAAAGTCCGTGAAACTCTTATCTCCAATAAACCACCAGAAAATCCCAAGTGGCGCTGTGGCTCAAGTGGTAGAGCACTAGCCTTGAAGTGAAGAGCTGAGGGACAGTGTCCAGGCCCAGAGTTCAAGCCCAGGACACACACACACACGGTATAATGGCACGCACACACACACACACACACACACACACACACACACACACACACACACACACACACACACACACACACACA
>NW_012267334.1:2865504-2872280 GCF_000151885.1 Dipodomys ordii | reverse complement strand
AGCGCTCTACCACTTGAGCCACAGTGCCACTTCCAGCTTTTTTCTTTTTGCTTATGTGGTGCTGGGGAATTGAACCCAGGGCCTCATGCATGCAAGGTAAGCACTCTTACCACTGAGCCACCTTCCCAGCCCTAAAAAAACTTTTTAAATTAACTTGTGTGTGTGCTGAGACTTGAACTTGGGGCCTTGGCCTTTTCCACTCGAGGCCGGTCCTCTTGTTCATCCCCCTGCTTCCCTCCACCTCCCCAGCTTGACTGGGTACCAGGCTGTTTTCTTCCATATGTCTGTGTCATACCATAGGACAGTCTGGCTCCTAGGTCAAGCCCCTAGCAGCTTCCCCAACACACATAGAACTTATACTAGAAGCAGGCACCAGCTTGTGTAACAAGGGCCTGTGGGTCCAGCAGTGTACCTGATGAGATTAGGGAGAGCTACTGAGAGGCTGGCATCCTACCCTGTGCCAGGGCAGCTCCTGACACCAGGCACCAGGATGGCTTCAGGGATGCTGGTGAAGAGCAGAAGTTAGGGCAGGCTTTGTTCGGTGCAAGAAGCATTTGTAATGGCCTTGTGTATGCTCCCCCACCCATGGAAAAGGCAGCCCACTGGGGTTTGTTTTCTTTCTTTCCTTCTTTCTTTCTCTCTTTCTTTTGTCAATCATAGGGCTTGAACTCTGGGCCTGGGTGCTGTCCCTCAGCTCTTCAGCTCAAGGAGAGTGCTCTACCACTTGAGCCATAGCGACACTTCCTGTTCTCTGGTGGTTTATTGGAGTTAAGAGTCTCAAGGACTGTCCTGCCCTGGCTGGCTTTGAACTGTGATCCTCATATCTCAGCCTCCTGAGTAGCTAGGATGATAAGCCTGAGTCATTGGCACCCAGCTGGGGTTATTTCTTTACTCCTGGGGACCTCCATGTGAGGTGCAGACCCCCTCCCCCAGACCATGTGAGGTGCAGACCCCCTCCCCCAGACCATGTGAGGTGCAGACCCCTCCCCCAGACCATGTGAGGTGCAGACCCCCTCCCCTAGACCATGTGAGGTGCAGACCCCTCCCCCAGACCATGTGAGGTGCAGACCCCTCCCCCAGACCTTCTTACGCCAGGACATCCTGGCTACCCCATTCTTTGGAGACTGAACCTGCTGTCACCTGGCAACAGGCGTGTCTGCCTGGTGCCCTGCTCCTGAAGGGGCGCCGGATGGGGTCCTCTCTTCTGATGGTTGGGTCTCAGGCCTCCCTGCTTGACCTCACATGCCCCACCCCTCTGTTTTCCAATAACATTAACTTGAAGTCCTGGGGTGAGGGCGATGTTAAGGTACTCTCTGCCCTGATTTTGCTCAGCCCGTCCTTCTTCCCAATGCCGGCAAACACTGATGAGCCCAGCCTCCCAAGCTCTGTCTCCAAGGTTGCGCTGGCCCCAGGAAGACAGTCTCTTCCACATTCCTGCAGATGCAAGTTGTTTGGAGTGAGGGGGGAGAACCCCCCCTGGAGGATGGAGGAAAGGGAGGGGCTACTTGGGGGAGCCGCTTGCAGCTGCCCCCTGCCCCCCCATCCTGGGAGGGCCTCCTCCTCAGGTCCAGTGCATTCAGCTGCACTATTTTAGGCTGCTTATTCCTTCCTTGGGGAATTCTCAGCGAGCCTGTGGGAAACGCAGAAGCACAAGCTCTGCCCCTGTCGGTCCCTGTGATCCTTGCTTCAGTCCCAGGAATTCCTGTCCTGTGCCTAGATGAGGGGTACATGCCAAACTGACAGGCTCATCCAAACACAGGCCACCCCGGGGAGGGGGGTGCGGATGTTCCTGTCCCCTGACCACATGTGCGATCCTGGATTTTATCCCAGACAAACAGTTCGTCATCCTGACATCCTGGGAAGGAGCTGTCTTCAAGCACAGCATCCAAAGGCAGGGTTTGAACTCCAGGTTTCAATCTGCACAATGGCGATGGGCACAGTCCCACGGAAGACAGTGTGTGAGAGGACACACCGGGGCCACGGAGGCCAGGGGGCAGTGTGGAGCCCCGCAAAGCAGGCACCCAGCTTCTCCCAGCCACATTTCACCATCTATAAATATCACCACAGCCAGGCACTGGTGGCTCATGCCTGTAACCCTAACTACTCAGGAGGTTGAGATGTGAGGATTGCAGTTCCAAGACAGAATGTTGGAGAGAGAGCCTGTGAGACTCATCTCCAATTAACCAACACCAAAAGTAAAAATAAAATAAAGCTTGGCTGGGAAGGTGGCTCAGTGGTTGAGCACTTGCCTCGCATGCATGAGGCCCTGGGTTCAATTCCTCAGCAACACATAAGCAGAAAAAAGCCGGAAGTGGCGCTGTGGCTCAAGTGGTAGGGCACTAGCCTTGAGCTAAAGAGCTGAGGGACAGCGCCCAGGCCCAGAGTTCAGGCCCCATAACCGACGGGAAAAAAAAAAAAAGCTGGAAGAGGAGCTATAGCTCAAGTAGTAGTATACCAGGCTTGAGTGAAAAAGTTCAAACACACACACACACACACACACACACACACACACACACACACACACGAAACAGAGGAATTTCCTTGGCTTTGGGGCCTGGTCGGCCTGGAGCCCGCCATTCCCGCTGGTCTTTGTCTGCCTTCTTGCCTTTGTCTGCCTGGGGTGGGGGGGGGAGGGCAGGGCTCAGCAGACCCCAGGTGCTGCCTGGCTTGGGAAGCAGGGCTGCATTCCTGGGATTCCTGCTAGAGATCCGCCCACTGGGCCCTGGGCCAGACCTGCCCCGGTGCCCCCTGGTTCTGTGACTGAGCTCCCAGCACCACCTGGAGGCAGAGCAGGGCCCATCCTGAGGGACACCGCCTGGACCAGGACAGAGGTGAGGGCAGATGGACACAGAATGGAGTCTTTGAAGCAACTTTAGCCCATGTTTAAACAGGACAGGAAGTGAGGACAAATGTCCCATGCCCAGGCTGCTCACAAGTCCCTGCCAGAGTGGTGGGAGAGCCAGCGGACCCCAGGAGTCCCTGCTGGAGTGGTAGATATGCAGGGGGCTCCCCCATACCAGCAGGGAAAGGTGGTCTGGGCAGGGCCTTCCTTCCCTTCAGAGCAGGGAGCGAGCGTGCCGGTTATCTGGGTTGTGGCCATCCTGGACAGGGGCCACCTAGAGCAGTCACCTTAGAAGGAGGCACACCGGAGGGTGCGGAGGCTGGGGACAAGGGGAGCAACAAAGGGACGGGGACTTGGGGACACGGAAGCAGCTGCACAACCCACATTTAGAACAAAGGGGGTCCTTCCTGTGGAACCCAGGGCTGACAAGAGGAGGGTAACAGGGCCTGAGTACCCTGGCAGCCAAACACCCCACACGGAGAGCTGCTGGCAGAGCTATTAGGGGAAAGGAACTTATATGAAATCCATTACCTGGGTTGGTGGGCCTCAGGGTGTCCTGCGGGGCCAAGTAGAGGTGGGCTAGTAATATAGGATCTGGTGCACAATGCTCAGTGATCAACAAACATCCCCTCCCCGTCCTGTGCCAACTGCACAGTGCACAGGGTGAGAGGAGCCCTGTCCATTTCGGCCAGCCCAGTGACACTGACAAGAATGCCAATCAAAGAGGGGTGCTTCCCTAGCAGAGGTGGGGGGGAGGTGCGGAGGCTGGGGAAACACAACTGAACTCACTCCTCCAGGGGTCATGGCAGAAAGCAAGCCCTGGTGGCGGCTGTTTGCTGGTGGCTCCTTAAGGAGGCTGCCAATGGAGCTGCACGCCGCACAGGTGACTCAGCACTGCCTGGCATTAAAAAATTTTTTTATTTATCTTTTTATGTGGTTATCAAGCAATGGAACCCAGGGCTTCATGCATGCTAGGCAAGCTTTCTACCACTAAGCCACTTTCCTAGCCCTGCCTGGCCTTAAGTCAGGTTTTGGGAGGAACTTTCTAGAAATTTATTATTTATTTTTTTTGCAGTGGTACTGGGGCTTGAAATCAGCGCCTGAGTGCTGTCCTGAAGGTTTTTCTTTTCTTTTTCCTCAAGATTAGCCCTCTACTATTTGAGCAGCATCTCCATTTCTGGCTTTTGGGTGTGATTGCCCCAGCCAGTTTGGGCAGAAAAGTCTATCTCTCTCTCTCTCTTTTTTTTGCCAGTCATGGGCCAGAACTCTGGGCCTGGGCGCTGTCCCTCAGCACTTCAGCTCAGGGCTTCTGGCTTAGAAAAGTCTATCTCTAATTGAACTAACAAAATAGCTGGACTGGAGGTGTGGCTCAAGTGGTAGAACACTGGCTGAGCCAGGCAAACTCAAGCCTCAAGACAGGCAAAACAAAGTCTGTAAGACTCTTCTCTCCAATAAACCACTAGAAAACTGGAAGTGGCGCTGTGGCTCAAGCGGTAGAGTGCTCGCCTTGAACTGAAGAGTGCAGGGACAGCGCCCAAGCCCAGAGTTCAAGCCTCATGACCGACCAAAAAAAAAAAAAAAAGACTGACAAAACAAACAAATAACAGTGTATCAGTGAAGAACTTTCTTAAAGGTATTTGCCTCAAACTTCAAATTCCATCACTAAACTGCAACATATATACATACATATATATATATATATATATATATATATATATATATATATATATATATACACACACACATTACGGGGTTTGAACTCTGGGCCTGAGCACTGTCCCTGAGCCCTGAGCTCTTTAGTTCAAGGTGAGCGCTCTATCACTTGAGCCACAGCACCACTTCAGGTTTTCTGGTGGTTAATTGGAGACAGGAGTCTCATGGAACCAGACAGTTGCTCATGCCTATAATCCTAGCTACTAGGAGGCTGAGATATGAGGATTGTGGTTCAAAGCCAGCCCGGGCAGGAGAATCCGTGAGACTCTTATCTCCAGTAAACCATCAGAAGACCAGAAGTGGCTCAAGTGGTAGAATGCTTGCCTTGAGCTCAAGAGCTGAGGGACAGTGCCCAGGCCTAGAGTTCAAGCCCCAAGACCGACTTAAGAGTCTCATGGAATTCCTCCCTGGGCTGGCTTTGCACTGTGATCTGATCCTCAGATCTCAGCCTCCTGAGTAGCTAGGATTACAGGTTTGAGCCACTGGCACCTGGCTTGTTTGTTTTAAAGCAGCTCTTGACCTTATTCATTTGCCCAAATGGTTACTAAGCCTTGAGAGCTGAGCAACAGTATCTTAGAGAAAGACACTGTGTGTGTGTGTGTGTGTGTGTGGGGAGCGTAGACTATGACTTTTAAAATTACAACATTTTGCAGAAAAAAAAAAGAATTCATATCAAGTATAGACACCTGGCTTGAAAGGAGCTATTGAGTTAGAATATCTGCCTTATTATCATAAGGCCAGGCATTCACAATACTGCTAAAACAGAACAGAAACAGTGAGGCTCTGGTGGCTGACGCCTGTAATCCTAGCTACTCAGGAGGCTGAGGTCTGAGGATGGTGGTTCAAACCAAGCCCAGGCAGAAAAGTCCTCAAGAGTCTCTTATCTCCAATTAACCACTCAAAAACTGGAAGTGGAGCTGTGGCTCAAAGTGGTAGAGCCTTGAGCAAAGGAGCTTGGAGACAGCAACCAGACCCTGAGTTCAAGCCCCATGACTGAAAACAACAACAACAACAAAGAAAACAGAAAAAAAAAAAAAAGGAAAGGAAGGAAGAAAAAAATAAACAGGGCATTTGGCTTGGTGTTGGTAGCTCATGCCTTAATCCTAGCTACTCATGGGGCTGAGAATTGAGGATTGAGATTCAAAGCCAGCCTGGACCTTGAGACTCTAATTAACCACCAGAAAGCTGGAAGTGGAGTTGTGGCTCCAAGTGGTAGAGAGCTAGCCTTGAGCAAAAAGCATCCAGGCCCTGAGTTCAAGTTCCAGGAACAAGAAAACAAAAACAGGGCATTTGGTAAAAGCATCCCTTGTTTTAAAGGAATGCTCAAACAGTACAGAATAATACAAATTTATTACAAAGTGACCAGACTTGTTATCTAACAGTCCAGAGCATACCTGTGCTCAGAATAAAGAAAAGCAATTTTTTTAGACAGGGCTGAATAGAAACCCTTAACCTATCTATTCACTATAAATCCAACCAGACGTGCCTACGCTCACATCTGGGTTTCCACAAGCCTTTCCCTTGTTTTCCTTTACTATTCAACATTGTGTGTGAGTGTGTGTGCTTACATTAGTACTTGAACTCAGGGCCTAGGCATTGTCCCTTAGATTATCCCTCAAGGCTAGCCCTCTACCACTTGAGACACACCTCTTCCACTTCTGGCTTTTTGGTAAGAGTCTCACACTTTCCTGCCCAGGCTGGCTTTGAACTGTGATCTTCAGATTGCAGCCTCCTGAGTAGCTAGGATTACAGGCACGAGCGAACCTTTAGCACCAGCTGCTACAACTCTTTTCAGTGACCACTTCCTGAAGCTGATAGCCCTGTTTTCCATAGAGATGGGGACTCTGGGGACTTCCTCGGAGGGCTTTGTCCAGATGACAGAAAAGAGCTTCCCAGATGGAGCTGGGGCCTTATGGGCGGGAGGCTCCGGTCCTCTGGGACGGCTGCTGGACCGTGAGGCCGGCTCACTCCCACCCTTGGAGGGCCTCACCTCAAGCTGCCAGCCTGGATGCGCGTGGAGCTCTAGTATTAGGGACATGTACACCTGGTCGCTGTCCTCTCCTCCGCCCCGCTACGGGACCACGATGGCAGAGCTCTCCGGCCCCAACCCTACATTGCAATCCTAAGAATCTCATGAGATCTTTTTTTTTTTCTGAGTTTGAAAATGGTGCACAAGGCGACCCTTCTCCGGCCGGGGCGCAGGCCCAGCGGCCACCCGGGC
>NW_012267334.1:2862000-2862381 GCF_000151885.1 Dipodomys ordii | reverse complement strand
GCCCTCGGCGGCTCGGGAGAGGGACCGGCCAGAGCGGCCACGCCCTAACCGTCGGCGGGGGAAAGCCGCTGGCGATCACGCGGTGGGCAAACTGGCGCGTTCCCGCGCGTTTTGCTGGAAGCACACATCCGCAGGGCGCGGGAGGACCGCCGGCAGCCACCCGGCCACAGAGGAGGGCCTACGAGCCGGAAGTCGGAGCCGTGGCCGCCTGTCCCTTTAAGGCGTTGCACCTCCCCTTACTTTCTGACCCTTGCCGCCCGCCGTCGCCCCGCCCCCGACGCGGCCCGTACTCTCTGCCCTGATTTTGCTCAGCCCGTCCTTCTTCCCAATGCCGGCAAACACTGATGAGCCCAGCCTCCCAAGCTCTGTCTCCAAGGTTGC
>NW_012267334.1:2835205-2861760 GCF_000151885.1 Dipodomys ordii | reverse complement strand
CGGGCCTTGTGGGGCGCCTCCGCCCCGCGGGGCCCTCGCCGGCCGCCAGCCCCTTCCTGTGTCGCCGCAGAGGGGACCGCGACCCCTTTGCAGGGGGTCCTGTCAGCCCCTCCGCTCTGGTCCGCGAGAGCCATCTTGGGCGCTGCCCGCACGCCCCTCACGCGTCCTCCGCCGAGTCCGCCTGTCCCCCCCGGTTAAAGGTTTCCGGGCTGGGCCTGGGGAAGGTGTCCTTCGGGAGCTTCCCCCTCGGGAAGGCTGCAGGTGAGCCCCGGGATCCAGTCAGGTGTCTGGGACTGCGGTGCCCCGGCTGGGTCCCCGGCCCTCTGCGCCTCCCGTCGCCTACACTGCCCGTTTACATTGCCCTCTGTCTCCTCGCACCTGGAGCCCTGGACTCTGCATTTGGCCCAAGGCAGAGCACATGAAGAGCTGATTGCTGGGCCTTCACTGACTAGGCTCACTTAGGGGAGAAGCTGTGGGGGCCAAAGCCAAGTCGCTTGGCCTGCCTCCTGCTCCTCATTTTTCCTTCCCAAGCCCCGAAGTATACCTGCGGTGCACCCTTCCCTGCTACGGGAAACCTTTGCTCCAAGGCTCTCTCCTCCTCTCCCCCACTCGCATTTCCACCCCAGGGTTCAAGACCTTGGGGCCCACCCTGTGGAGTAGGTTTTTAATGTGTTAATGTTTTGCTCCCCCCTCCCGCCACCCCTGGGCTTCTTGTTGGTGTTCACCACCTTCTAGTGCTGGAGGGAGTTAAACCCCTTAGATCCTCCCCTTCAGCAAAACAACTCTTCCTTGGCAGAAAGTGAAGACAATTTTGTGGGTCCTGGGACTTGAACTCAAGGCCTAGATTCTGTCCCTTAGTTTTTTTCAAGGCCTACACTCCACTACTTTGAGCCACAGCTCTACTTCTGACTTTTTGTTGGTTAAAAGCCCAAGGCTCAGGGCTGGGAAGGTGGCTCAGTGGTAGAATGCTTGCCTTGCACGTGCACGCTTGAGGCCCTGGGTTCAATACCTTAGCACCACATAAGCAGAAAAAGCCGGAAGTGGCACTGTGGCTCAAGAGGGAGAGTACTAGCCTTGAGCTGAAGAGTTGAGGGACAGCACCCAGGCCCAGAGTTCAGGCCCATGACTGACCCAAGGCTCATGCTCCACTTCTGGCTTTTTGGTAGTTATAGATAAGAGTCTCACAGACTTTTCTACCCTGGCTGGCTTCAAATTGCAATCTCGAGCTCCTGAGTAACTAGGAGAATAGGGGTGAGCTTGTCTGGCTTGGACAAGCCCTTCCTCTCCTCAGGACCTGGGCCTGGGCCTGGGCCTGGGCCTGAACCTCTTTGCTCTACCACTGGAGCCACAATGCCACTTCTGGCTTTTTCTGAGTAGTTTTTTGGAGATAAGGCTCATGGATTTTGCTGCTCCAGGCTGGCTTTGAACCGAGATCCTCAGATCTTAGTCTTCTGACTAGCTAGGATTAGAGACAGGAGCCACTGGCACTGGCTGACAGATTCCTTTTGATGGCATCCATTTTACCTTTGTGTTATGTGGAGCCTGGCAAGATTTCAGTTTTAAGCTCTAAGCTAGAATTTACAGGGTACTAGCTCATTAGGTTAATGGTTGGGGTGACTAGTGACATTTACAAGGTGGCTCTCTTTAATAAACTCCCCATTTCAGAGTCACCTGTGTGCTTTGTGAGCTGCAGTGAAGTAGCAGTATCTGTCGGTCACTAGGATGGGGGTTACTGTTGCTCATGGCTTGGGGCTATACCTCATGAAACCCAAACTAGACTAAGCTGCATTTCAATTGTAGAGTTTCAGCATTATACTCTGGACTGTTTTTACAGTCAGCAGGGAACCTCCAGAGGGGGAGAGAGAGAGAGCCCTCTGGTTTGCTGCTGCAGATCTTAGCACTGCACTGGTGGCCTAGAAGGTGGCCATGATCTGCAGTCTTTGAGGCAGCAGCTGGGTGCATGTTCTGTGTTGTAGATAAGAGGACATTTGGATAAGCTTCCAGATGCCACCTTGAAGCTCCCTCTGCTTTACTTGGCATAACATAGTAGCAAGCCTTCTCAAGAGTGGTCTTCCTTGGGATTTCAAGGGGCACAAGCAGCAGAGCGAGTGAAAAGTATTAGCCTGGAGTGAGGATAATGGCTAGATTCCCCAGTTTGGAACAGCACATTGCTTGCTGTATGTAGAGCTCAATATGGTGGCTGAATGGTCTCTGTCTGTCTGTCTTTCTGTCTTTCTCTTTCTCTCTTTGTTGGTTGTGGGCCTGAACTCTGGGCCTGGGCACTGTGTCTCAGCTCTTCAGCTCAAGGCTAGCGCTCTACCACCTGAGTCACAGTGTAACTTCCCGCTTTTCCTGCTTATGTGGTGCTGAGGAATCGAACCCAGGGTCTCATGCATGTGAGGCAAGCACTCTACCACTGAGCCGCCTTCCCAGCCCGCGTGGTTCTCTTTTTATCCCTTTTCATGAAATTATAGAAAAATTTTTTTTTGTGCTGCTGAGGCTCAGATCCAGGGCTTCTTACATGCTAGCAAGTCACACCTCCCCCAGCCCTGACAATCTTCTATTTTTTTTTTTTTTTTTTTTGGTCGGTCATGGGGCTTGAACTCTGGGCCTGGGCGCTGTCCCTCAGCTCTTCAGCTCAAGGCGAGCGCTCTGCCTCTTGAGCCACAGCGCCACTTCCGGTTTTCTGGTAGTTTATTGGAGATAAAAGTCTCACAGACTTTCCTGCCCAGGCCGGCTTTGAACCGAGATCCTCAGATCTCAGCCTCCTGAGTAGCTAGGATTACAGGGGTGAGCCACCGGCGCCCGGCAGTCTTCTAATTCTTTACAATAAATGATTTGTTTATAGGTCTTTCCACTGTAGGGCTGGACTAGCAGACAGCCTCTTGCTGTGTGAATCCCATCCACAGCTTCTGCCCGTGGGCTTCTGAGCCATGGCCACTGAGGAGAAGAAGCCAGAGACAGAAGCTGCAAGAGCACAACCCACCCCTTCCTCATCGGCCACCCAGAGCAAGGTGCGCGCCTGGGCTCCTTGGGCCCCTCTGGCCAAACAGGCTTTAAGGAATCCAGGGCTATTGGCGCTCAGTTAAATATGTTACCAGTTGTATTACTGATCTCATGATGTAATGATAGGAAGTCTCAAATCTGTCACTTAGATGGAAGAGGTGGGGCATAAAAATACACAGGTTCTTGGTGAAGATTGTAAAAGTTTGTGAGATCCAAATCTGGACAAGTCTCACAGTTGTGGGATTGGTAGGTATGCAGACTCCTTTCCAGGCAACTAGGAGCTTTTAAACAGGGGGAGCCCTGGCTTCAGATGGCTTTGTGGAGGTGGAAGGGGCACAGCTCAGCAGTGCCAGGTGTTGTTGTGGGGGCTTTGACGTCCAGCTTGGATGATGGAGGTGGGGTGCTGAGGTGGGGACTGGCCTCGCATCGCACTCAGGTGCAGTCAGTTGGAAGGCTGAGTTAAACTTTGGGAATCAAGTCAGCTGACTGACTGAATGAATGGGACTGTGGTTTTACATTTAGCTAACTCAGGTTCTACTATTTCTCCAACAGCCTACACCTGTTAAACCCAACTATGCACTAAAATTCACTCTGGCTGGCCACACCAAAGCTGTGTCCTCTGTGAAATTCAGCCCGAATGGAGAGTGGCTGGCAAGCTCGTGTGCGTATGGGTCCTCTGAGTGCGTATGGGTGGGTTATGTAGCGTCGTTAGTCTGCCATGGGGTCCTGTAGTGTGCTACATGTTCTCTTCAGAGCTAGTTGTGGCCTGAGACTGTGCCCATTGCCTCTGGGAGCTGAGGGCTGAGACTCCAGCCTTTCCCCACTCAAGGCTAGGCTCAGTGTGGGAACGTCGGTGTTGGTTTTAGGCTCAGCAGGGAAGCTTAGTCCTGCACAGTTGTTTTTCTTCTGAGCCTTAGCTCTTTTTATTTCTTTCAGCTGCCGATAAACTCATTAAAATTTGGGGAGCCTACGATGGAAAGTTTGAGAAAACCATATCTGGTCACAAGCTGGTAGGTTCCTGCATGAGAAGTCCTGGCTGTTGTACAGGGCAACGAGGCAAGATTGGTTTTTAGTGAAGGCACCTTGGATTGCTACAGGTGTGCATGTGGCCATCTCTGGGTCTGGCAGAGCCCCGAGAATGGCTCATCCCTGTACCCTGAGTGTACATCTTCTGAGTTAATGCTGGCCAGACCATATGCCGGGGCCTGGCATGTGTTTGGGATCCCCTCCCCTCCCCTCCCCTTTTGGGGAGGGGCTGGAACTCAAGGCCTTGGTGTTTCAGTCTAGTGCTTTATCACTTGAGCCACAGCTCTACTTCCAGCTTTTTTTTTTTTTTTTTGGTCCGGTCGTGGGGCTTGAACTCTGGGCCTGGGTGCTGTCCCTCAGCTCTTCAGCTCAAGGCTAGCGCTTTACCACTTGAGCCACTTGTGGCTTTTTTTTCTGCTTATGTGGTGCTGAGGATTCGAACTCAGGGCCTCATGCATGTAAGGCAAGCGCTCTACCACTGAGCCACCTTCCCAGCCCTACTTCCAGCTTTTTTACACTGGAGATGAGAGTCTCACAGGCTTTCTTGCCTGGGCTGGCTTTGAATCACGATCCTCAGATCTCAGCCTCCTGAATAGCTAAGATTGGATAGCCCCTGATTCCCTGCTGTGGGATTTTGGCCCTTTATCGGTCAGTTCAATTTTGTCCCAAAATACAGTAACTTTTTTTTTTCTCCTTCCCAAGGGAATATCTGATGTAGCCTGGTCGTCGGATTCCAACCTCCTGGTGTCTGCCTCTGATGACAAAACGTTGAAGATATGGGATGTGAGCTCGGTAAGGCATTGGTCCTTTCCCAGGGAGGCTCCTGTGGCTAGGGAAGGGCAGGAGGTAGTCAGCTGGGGCTGGGAGCAGGTGGCCTGACCCTGCTGTGCTCTAGGGAAAGTGTCTGAAGACCCTGAAGGGGCACAGCAACTATGTCTTCTGCTGCAACTTCAACCCCCAGTCCAACCTCATCGTCTCAGGGTCTGTAAGTACATGGTCTCTCCTCTGGGGGCGCTGTGGTAGGTCACAGCCATGCTCATCATGGGTGGAGGTGGGGCTGGGTTTGAGGTCTGGAATGATTTTCATCCCCTCTCACATAGTTTGATGAAAGTGTGAGGATATGGGACGTGAAGACCGGGAAGTGCCTCAAGACTTTGCCTGCTCATTCAGATCCAGTGTCAGCCGTAAGTTTCTGCCATGCATTGTGGGCCTCTGACGTGCTTGCTGTGTCCAGGTGATTCTTTAGGTGACTAGAGGTTGGGGGCTGGTGCCGTGAGACCTCTCAGTCCTGTATTCTGTGGAGAGTGGGTGGACGGGGTGCCTGTGGTGAGCACTGAGAGCCTTATGTGGGACTGAGCAGGAAGGTAGGCTAGGGGTTTCAGAGGTGGTCTCCTGAGAGGTTCTCTGGTGAAGGGAATGGGAGTGTGACCACAGGTGAGGTGAATGTTGAGTGGAGTAGCTTTGGTTGATGACTGGGGCGGAGGCAGTGGCTTGTTGGTGAGAACAGTGGGTGCTGGGATGGAGTCCCCAGAGTGCTTCGTGCTCAGTGTACACCACTCAGTCAAAAACAAAGAACCAGGTGCTGGTGTCTCATGCCTGTAATCTCAGCTACTCAGGAGGCTCTGATTTGAAGATGAAGGTTTGAAGCCAGCTGGGCAGTTAACCGCCAGAAAAAGGAAAAAACCAGAAGTGGAGATAGAGAGCTAGCATTGAGCAAAAATGCTCAGACAACACCCAGGCCCCATGTTCAAGACTTGGGACTGTTTCTCTCTCTCTCACACACAGACACACACAGACACACACACAGACACACACACACCCCAAAAAACCCACGAGACATCACGTAACCACAGCCATCCTGTTAGTGCATCTGCGCAATGATCCGTTGTTGTTGCATGCCATCCGCTCTCAGCAGAAGGGCATTGGGGTGAGAAGCCGTGTGTTCATGGCTGAGAAGTAAGCTTCTCTTTATTCCTCTCTGAATTTTGAATTTTTAGGTTCATTTTAATCGAGATGGATCCTTGATAGTTTCAAGTAGTTATGACGGTCTCTGGTAAGTACTTTTTTTTTTTTTTGGCTGGTTGGGTTTGAACTCTGGGCCTGAGCACTGTCCCTCAGCTCTTCAGCTCAAGGCGAGTGATCTACCACCTGACGCATAGCTCCATTTCCCCCCCCCCCCGTAGTTTATTGGAGATAAGAGTCTCAAGGACTTTTCCTGCCCAGGCTGGCTTTGAACCGTGATCCTCAGATTTCAGCCTCCCGAGTAGCTAGGATTACAGGCATGCGCTACAGGGCCTTGGCCAAGTGAGAAAAATCTTACTTCATTCAAGGTCTGCTGTTGGTCCATTCTAGCTCCAGGGTGCAGTGGGCAGGGGACATGGCCTTCACCTTTCAGAAGCATATGCCCCAGTGGGTTACAGATGGGTGAATGAAGGGAGGAGGAGCAAGGCTGTGGGCTCTGTAGACCTTGGAGTTAGGCTGAGTGGGTGAGGCCTTGCTGGAGGTGAAAGTGCCCAGGGCTTCGGGAAACGGGAAGTGTGGACGTGGGTGTCTGTGGTAACTTGTAGGTAGGGGTAGCAGTTAAAGCTCTGGAGTTGCATTCTGGGCTTGGGGATGGTGGCTTCGTAACTTCCACAGTGGTTGGTGAGGCTAAGGGGACAGTGGTACCATTGGATTGAGCCAGGTAGGACTTCCCAGAGTAACGGGGGAAATTAAAGCAGGGTCTGAGCCATGGCAGGAGCCATAGACAAACTGAATACACCAAGCTTGGTTTAAATACTGCTTTGACTCCATGATCCTTTAAGAAGCACGTGAAATGAGGTGATTGGAAAGACATGAGCAGGATCTTCCTGGGTCCTCAGTGTGACTACCCCCGCCCCCTGCAGAAGGAAGTGGCCTGGGACTGGAGTTGACAGCAGGCCAGAGAGCTGATGGATTGATGACCAAGCGACAGGAAGATTGGAGACAAAATCTAGAAAGGGGAAAACTTTTAAAAAAATGTTTTTTGGTGGTGCTGGGCAAGTGTACCACAGAGCACATGCGTTGTATTTTTTGGCATTGCTTTAACTCGGGGCCTGCAGCAGCTGGGATTCGTTATTTGCTTTGTGTAGTCTTAGGGCTCAATATGTTTTCTTCCCGTTTTTTGGTGGGGGGCAAACTTCATTAAATCCAGTTCTGCAGAATTTAAGCACCTGAAGAGTTTTGCTTGACTCCCTGTCTGCCTCTGTGCTCTGTACCAGCACTGTCAGTGCTACGGGGACCTCAGGTGGAAGTCCAGGCTGAACACAGCACAGTTTTCCCATCCTGAGTCCGGATGGGTCCTGTAGGCTGTGCCCACCTGTGCCGATGCGGCATGGTAATGGCATCTGGAAGGCTGTCTGGGCCAGTAGCACCCAAGGATGAAGCCATAGCCACGTGCAAATGTCGGCCAGTACACTAGTAATGGCAGGCGGATGAGACCTACGGGCTGCAGAGTACCTGGATACTTTTTGGGCGCCACACTCCTAGCACCTCGACAAAGCATAGAACAGACGCTAGTGTCTGTGTAAAGACTGGGACAGTTTGTGAATCACATGTGGACTTGGCTTTAAAGAACCTTCCCAAAACATAGAAATAGTATACCAGAGAGGCTAGTAGGAAGGACTTACAAAGCTAAAAGATGGAGACGTGGGGAAGGAAATAAAAACCTTCTATAAAGTTTATTTGGGAAGATCAGGAATTGGAAGCCAATTTAAGAAACAAAATGGCCTGAGTGGAGATCAAGGGAGAGGCCACAGTTATGGGGAAGGCCCTATCCTCCCCAGCAGTGCCCTTGGCTCAAGGGACAGGTTGTGACCCAAAATGGACCAGGAAAGGGAATGGGGAGGGCTCGTCACAAAGGAGCCCTGAAGAAGTGTCAGGTAGAAAGGGCTATTGCACTTCCCGGTCCTGTACCTTCAATCAAATAACAAACTTGTAAGGCTACTAGATGTCTCCAGATCATAGAAGGTAAGGTCTTCCAGACCCATCTTACAGGTCTAGATTAACGTGTTCCCCCTGATTGTGGCCTGGAGCTCAAAGGCAGCTCCTGAGTGAACATCGATGCCAGAATCCCACAGAAAATACCGGATGCTGTGTCCAGCAGCGCATCAAATAGAGATTCCACGACTAAGCAAGTCTGATCAGTGAAAGGACTGGGATAGTGCCAACAGCAGAAAACTGATGGCTTTGTGTCAGCAAATTCAAGGGAGACCCATAGGTCTTATCTCTAGTAGAGATCAGAGGGCACCTGATGGAGTAATAATACGGCAGCTGATCCAACTCTCCATAGGATAGGCCAGTGGTGCCAGCAGTTCTGTGAACTCAGATTCCCATAATACGCTAAAACTACCTGCCAAGTACAGATCGCAGTGAGCATGGCCATTCCACAGTCATCATTGCTTGTGGTTACTCAACAAAGTGGGCAGATGGATCTCTGTAGACGCACATTTTTAGGTTTGTTTTTTTTTTTGTCAGTTGAGGGGCTTGAACTCTGGGCCTGGTCGCTGTCCCTCAGCTCTTCAGCTCAAGGCTAGTGCTCTACCACTTGAGCTACAGCGCCACTTCCGGTTTTCTGGTGGTTTATTAGAGATAGGAGTCTCACGGTCTCTCCTGCCTGGGCTGGCTTTGAACCGAGATCCTCAGATCTCAGCCTCCCGAGTAGCTAGGATTACAGGCGTGAGCCACCAGCGCCTGGCACATTTTTAGGTTTTTAAAAACAAGCTGGGGAAGTGGCACTGTGGCTCAAGTGGTAGAGCTCAAGCCTAGAGTTCAAGTCCCATGACCGGCAAAAAAAAAAATTCTAAAGACAAGCTGGGCTGGGTGCCAGTGGCTCACACCTGTAATCCTTGCTATTCTGGAGGCTGAGATGCTAGGATCACAGTTTGAAGCAGGCTTGAAGAGGAAAGTGAGACTTTTTATTTGGGTCTGGTCGTGGGCCTGAACTCTGGGCCTGGGCGCTGTCCCTCAGCTCTTCAGCTCAAGGCTAGCACTCTACCACTGGAGCCACAGCACCACTTCCGGCTTTTTTCTTTCTGCTTATGTGGTGCTGAGGAATTGAACCCAGGGCCTCATGCATGCAAGGCAAGCGCTCTACCACTGAGCCACCTTCCCAGCCCTGTGAGACTCTTTGATACACTTAACCACTGCAAAACCAGAAATGGAGCTGTAGCTCAAGTGATTGGATGCTGGTCTTGAGGGAAGAAGCCCAGACAGCTCCTAGGCCCTGTGACCAAGCCCCAGTTGAGGGCACCAAAAATCAAAAAACAAAAAGCACCAGTGTAGTGCTGTGCCCACTTAACTCGGTGACATGTCTATGATTCTTATCATCCTTACTATTTTGGTCAGTTGTGGGGCTTGGACTCTGGGCCTGGGCACTGGTCCTTCAGCTCTTCAGCTCAAGGCTAGTGCTATACCGCTTGAGCCACAGCACCACTTCTGGCCTTTTCTGCTTATGTGGTACTGAGGACTCGAACCCAGGGCCTCATGCATGTGAAGCAAGCAATTTACCACTGATTCCCAGCCCCATCCTTACTTTCTCTTGGGGAACTGGATAAATAACTGCCAGTTGTCCTTCAGCTGGTGACAGGCCAGGGTCCAGCCTGTGTGAGTTGTAGAGCCCTGGTTCAGCCATAGGCTATACCAGCTGCACCAGAGATCAGTCCCCTTTTTCTGTGCTAGAAGTGGGGTTAAGGTCTCACAGGATGGCCTGTACTGCGGGGGTCAGGAGCAGGTTCAGGAGAGCAGGACGCAGTGAGTGTGACGATGTCCCGTTGAGGACAGCGGGCAGTTGGAGGAGGGGTAGTTGGGGGGGGTCAGTTCTGTAAGGCAGAAGAGAGTATAAAGAGAATAAAACCCTACTGGGGAGGCCCAGAAAGCAGATTGCCTCTGTGCCAAAACAAAATCTATCATGGAACATTTGAATTGAGTGCCAGGAGAATTAAGGAAAGGAGGGGGAAGGAGGCCTGGGAGAGGCTGGGCACATAGTTCAAAGGCAGTGCTGAAGCCCAGTACTGGGTCCCATGCGGTGATAGGGGCCACGCCACAGCAGGCAGACATGAATTAACACCCTGGGCACTGGTGAGGCCCAGCTTGGGCCAGGTACCCAAGTGGGAGTCCGCCATGGCAGGTGGGGCTGGCAGTGTTGGCAGGCGTGTTTGCACTGTGTGCGGGCGTTGGCAGGAGTCTCAGAAACGCTGGAACTGGGCTGGTAGCAGGGTAGCTTGTCTGTTCCAGAGTCCCAATCGTTAAGGATTTTTCTTTTTTCCTTTTTTTTTGTGCTAGTCCTGGGGCTTGATTTTAGGGCCTGAGCTTTTGTTCAAGGTTAGCGCTCTAACACTTGAGTTGCAGTGCTGCTTCTGGCTTTTTCTGAGTAGTTTATTGGCGATAACAGTCACTTTTTTCCTTCCTGGTCTGGTTTCAAACCTTGATCCTCAGATCTCAGCCTTCTCAGCTAGGATTATAGGCATGAGCCATCTCACTGCTTAAATAATGGGCTGTTCAGGAAATTGAATCCAGCCTCAGGTTTAAGAAAGCTGATTCTGCCCGTGGACTGTATGCTGTGGAGGAGGCAGAGCTGCAAGGCCTTTGCCAGGGTGTGTCGCCCACCCACCTGGGGGCTGGTGACATGGTAGGCCTGCTTGCTCCCTTGTGGAGGAGGGGTGGGACGCCTTTGCCTTTGTCCCTGGCTGGGGTGCAGGCTGACAGCTGAAGACCAGTTGCAGGCCCAGGACTCGCCTCTGTCCTGACGGTGGAGGACGATGGTGCCGGAAGATGAGGACTGTCACCGGCGGTGCAGCCATTGGCTTTCTCATGTTTCGTTTTTGTTCTTGCTTTGAAGCCGCATCTGGGACACCGCGTCGGGCCAGTGTCTGAAGACACTCATCGGTGAGTGCTCCATGCCACATGGGGTTGGCTCCGGGCTCAGTGTCTGCTCAGGCCTGCCAGGGAGGCCTTTCTCCCAAGGTGTTCTCTGTCTGTGCTTGCAGTGGTTCTTCTGGAGCCTTCTGTTCTGAGCTCAGCCTGCCTTTTTGTCTCGGTCCTGGTGCCTTTGGAGGCCTCCTCTCCACTGGACCATCCTCCCCCCCCTCCCGCTTCTACCTGAGCCCCCATATCTGCAAAGAGCTCTGTCATTCCTTTGTGGAACTGCTGCCAGGTCTTCTTTCTGCTCTTTGGGCCCATGGCCTGGGCTGTCTATCTGGGGTTACTCTGTGGCGACCTTGGGCCATGGGCTCTCTACCTGTTCTTGTCAGTCCCTGGCCACCCCTGGCCACTCCTGGTCACCTTCCTCGGTGTTAGGGAGGTGGATACAAAGTCTGGGAATAGGAGTGCAGGGATGAGGTGAGGAAGGAGGAGGACTGGCATGGCCCGTGCAGGCAGGTCAGGGGTCAGGGGTTGAGGTAGTGGGACTTGGAAGGGGTTGATGTTGAAGAGGCTGGTCATTATGTGCCAGCCTGAAGCATGGGAGCCTCAGGTCAGAATGGAGAGGACTGGCCTGGCTTGCTGATCTCTGCCAGCATGGCCTTGGGGGTGGGGTAGGGGTGGGGAAGAGAGGTGGGTCCACCAGGGAGGCAGTGCCTCCGGCTCTTTTGCTTTCCTAGACTTTGGTAACAAGTGTGGACATCCGGGTTGGGTCAGCAGATTGCTGCTTCTTGGCTGTCCTTACCTTGAAGACGCCATCTTTTCCCTGTCTGTGTCTGGCTTCTCTTCTAAGGACAAATAGAGGAGGCAGCCTCAGTATGGTCACCTGCTGGGACTGAGCTGGGACCATGACCTTGTGCTGTACCTGTGGGAGGCCTACTGCACCCCAGCTTCCCTAGCGGCATCCTAGGGTCAGGTGTCTTCCTCCCAGAGTGGCACCCAGCTCTGTCTCTAGGACAGTCCTTCCTGGTGGCCTGTGGCAGGTGTTAGTGCTGTGGTAATGAGCACCAAGGTTCCTACCCCCCCTCCCCCATAGGTATGTCCTGGCTTTAAAGGGTGGGCACCTGCAGGCTAACAAGTCAGTCACCCAACATGCCAGTCATCCCTTTGGCTCCAGGACCTTCAATGGATACTGAAGAACTTTTAGAAGATGGTGTGGTGTTTGAGCACACTCCTGTGTGCTTTGTATGTCTTCAGATGGATTGTAACAGTTGTCAGACTTTCACTACTTTTACTTAGGCCTGGTGACAGCAGGGGGCATGTGGCCAGTACTGATGGTACTGGGGAGGGTGCAGGCTTGGAGCTGCAGCCAGTGGGCCTGTGCCACCCCTTGCTGCTCAAAGCTGCAGCTGTGGTCCCATGCTCTCCTGCACTGCTCAGTGCTGCAGCTGTGGTCCCATGCTCTCCTGCACTGCTCAGTGCTGCAGCTGTGGTCCCATGCTCCCCTGCACTGCTCAGTGCTGCAGCTGTGGTCCCGTGCTCCCCTGCACTGCTCAGTGCTGCAGCCGTGGTCCCATGCCTCCCCTGCACTGCTCAGTGCTGCAGCCATGGTCCCATGCCACCCCTGCACTTCTCAGTGCTGCAGCCATGGTCCCATACCTCCCCTGCACTGCTCAGTGCTGCAGCCGTGGTCCCATGCCTCCCCTGCACTGCTCAGTGCTGCAGCCATGGTCCCATGCCACCCATGCTGCTCGGTGCTGCAGCCATGGTCCCATGCCACCCATGCTGCTCGGTGCTGCAGCTGTGGTCCTGTGTTCTCCTGCACTGTTCAGTGCTGCAGCCATGGTCCCATGCCACCCATGCTGCTCAGTGCTGCAGCTGTGGTCCCATGCTGCCATGCTGCTCAGTGCTGCAACTGTGGTCCCATGCTGCCTATGCTGCTCAGTGCTGCAGCCGTGGTCCCATGCCTCCCCTGCACTGCTCAGTGCTCCAGCCATGGTCCCATGCCTCCCCTGCACTGCTCAGTGCTGCAGCCATGGTCCCATGCTGCTCAGTGCTGCAACTGTGGTCCTGTGCTCCCCTGCACTGTTCAGTGCTGCAGTTGTGGTCCCATGCTGCCCATGCTGCTCAGTGCTGCAGCCGTGGTCCCATGCCTCCCATGCTGTTCAGTGCTATAGCTGTGGTCCCATGCTCCCCTGCACTGGTCAGTGCTGCAGCCATGGTCCCATGTGTTCCCCTGCACTGGTCAGTGCTGCAGCCATGATCCCATGCACTCCCCTGTACTGGTCAGTGCTGCAGCCGTGGTCCCGTGCTGCCCTGCACTGCTCAGTGCTACAGCTGTGGTCCTGTGCTGCCCTGCACTGCTAAGTGCTGCAGCCGTGGTCCCATGCGCTCCCTTGTACTGCGCAGTGCTACAGTTGTGGTCCCGTGCTCCCCTGTACTGCTCAGTGCTGCAGCCATGGTCCTGTGTAGCCCCATGGTGCTCAGTGCTGCAGTTGTAGTCCTGTGCCGCCTGCACTGCTCAGTGCTGCAGCCGTGGTCCCATGCGCTCCCCTGTACTGCTCAGTGCTGCAGCCGTAGTCCTGTGCTGCCCTGCACTGCTCAGTGCTGCAGCTGTGGTCCCATGCGCTCCCCTGCACTGCTCAGTGCTGCAGCCGTGGTCCCATGCGCTCCCCTGCACTGCACTGTGCTGCAGTTGTGGTCCCGTGCTGTCCTGCACTGCTCAGTGCTGCAGCTGTGGTCCCATGCGCTCCCCTGCACTGCTCAGTGCTGCAGCCGTGGTCCCATGCGCTCCCTTGCACTGCTCAGTGCTTCAGCCGTGGTCCCATGCGCTCCCCTGCACTGCTCAGTGCTGCAGCCGTAGTCCTGTGCCGCCCATGCTGCTCAGTGCTCCTTTTCACTCATATTCAAGCTTCTATTTGCCTTATGGTAACTTAAGTTCTGTTGGAATATTTTTTTTGGCCATTTTTTGGGAGGTGGCTGAGATTGGGGACTCAAACTTGGTACCTGACACTTTTCGCTCAGTGACTGGGGCTCTACCAACTGAACCGCACCTTCATATCCCCTTCCCCCTTTTTGCTGGATCTGGAGGCACTGTCTTCGAGCTTTTGTGCTCCAGACTAGCACTTGAGCCACAGCTTTTGATGGTTAACTGGCAATAAGAGTCTCATGGACTTTTCCTCCTGGGCTGGCTTTTAACCTTGATCCTTGGATGTAATCCTCCTGAGAGCTAGGATTGTGACCTGACACATCTCGCTGGGTTTTCTATCTGCAGTTGGATGAACCCAGGAGAAGTGACAGATGATTGGGGGGGGGGGGGGGGAGTTGGCAGCTGAGTACCTCTGCTGCAGACTGTATGCTGGGGGAGTGAGGGCTGGGCTGCGGACCGTGGGCCGCCAGGCTCTCCTCCCTTGGGGCTAGGAATAGGATGCAAGACAGGCCTGTGTTGCTGAGGTGATGGGACAAAGACCCTTGATGCTGACTGATCGAGTTCTTGTCTACTGTGAGCCAGACCTTGGGTTCACCCCAGCATCCTCTCTGCACAGGAAGGAAGAGCACAGCCCTCATGGTGGGCTGCACGTGTACCCATCCGGTAGCTCACACTGTGTCGTGTGTGCCTTTGCAGTGTGGGTGACCAGCCCGAGGGAGCAGAACCCCCAGCGCGCCTGTGGTGGTAATGCGTGTGCTCCAACCTCACAGGCAGACACAACGCCCTCGGCACACCCTCCCTTTGCACCTGGCCAGGGCAGCCTCCTGGGCGTGCTATGTGAGGCTCACCCATTGCACCCTGGAAACTGGCCTTTGCATCGCCTTTTCCAGCAGGCCTGGCTCTGCCCCTCCTCTTGTCCCCCAAGGCCTGAAGAGTCAGGGCATCAGAAGTAGAAGTGAGGGCTGAGCTCCAGAGTGGGTGGATGCCTGCAGCTGCCACACTGTTGCTGCTCCGGAAAAAATGTTAGCATCCTTGGGCATCTGCAAGGATGCCACATGAGGTGGTCCCTGAGGCTCATGGGCGCACACCTGAGGACACCCTACGAGGGTCAGGTCCTAGTCCTAGTGTGGCTTGCCTCAGGTCCTTTGTTCCTCACATCCTGGTGACTAAGGGACTGGTGCATGGCCGAGACGGGAAGGGTTGGCACTGGTGGCATGGGTGATGGAGCTGGCTGCCTCTCCGGTCTCTGGTCGTCATGTGGCTTGTCCCCTGCGCAGATGACGATAACCCCCCGGTGTCCTTCGTGAAGTTCTCTCCGAATGGCAAATACATCCTGGCTGCCACGCTGGACAAGTAAGCACTCTTACTTCCCTGGGGTGTGGGGATGCCTAGGCTCTGGCAGACTGGGTTTGGGGCCCCACCCGCTCCTTGAGGGACTGCAGGGGAGGCTGTTGCCTTTGGATATGGAGTGAGACAGGCACAAGGCTGCAGAAGGAATTGCAGGTGTGTGCTGCCACCCTGGCCCTGCAGCTTGTCCGTGAGACTGGCCTCTGATCCAGGGACAGTAGTAACTCAGCTGCCTCGTTGCAGAAGTACCCTTGAACTGCAGGGATTTGGAGTTTTGTTCTTGCTCCTGTGTGCATAGGTTGGCTGCATGTGGTGGATGCCAACCTCTGTCAGAGCTGGTGCCCCCTTGGGGTAGGGCTCTCACTTGGTTCTGACCATTGTCATGATGAGGTGGTAACAGGCTGGGCACAGCTCAGATGTGCAGCCCCTCAACCTCTTCTTTGTCTTCCAGCACACTGAAACTCTGGGACTACAGCAAGGGGAAGGTGAGCTCTGCCCTGCTGGCTTGGCCTGGGGAACAAGGTGGTGAGGGCCACAGGCTCCTCAGGGCTGAAGCAGGAGGGATTCTGGGTGTTCACAGAGGTGCTGTGGTTTAGATGTTTGACAGACCCGGGTTTTATGGGCCACTGGTCTGTGGTTGCTGCTTGGATTGTCAAGGCTCTGCACCTGTGTGAGTTTGGAGTGCCGTCCAGGTCTCAGCTCCTGAGCTGTGTGGTGTCTGGCCCTGTGTGTGTTTGGAGTGCCATCCAGGTCTCAGCTCCTGAGCGGTGTGATGTCTGGCCCTGTGTGTGTGTGGAGTGCCATCCAGGTCTCAGCTCCTGAGCGGTGTGGTGTCTGGCCCTGTGTGTGTGTGGAGTGCCGTCCAGGTCTCAGCTCCTGAGCGGTGTGGTGTCTGGCCCTGTTTGTGTGTGTGGAGTGCCGTCCAGGTCTCAGCTCCTGAGCGGTGTGGCGTCTGGCCCTGTGTGTGTGTGGAGTGCCGTCCAGGTCTCAGCTCCTGAGCGGTGTGGTGTCTGTGCCTGTGTGGGTTTGGAGTGCCGTCCAGGTCTCAGCTCCTGAGCGGTGTGGCGTCTGTGCCTGTGGGATGTGTGCAGTGCCGTCCAGGTCTCAGCTCCTGAGCGGTGTGGCGTCTGTGCCTGTGGGATGTGTGGCAGCTCTGGTGCTAAGGACCTTTCCTGTCTTTTCAGTGCCTGAAGACTTACACTGGCCACAAGAATGAGAAGTACTGCATATTTGCCAATTTCTCTGTAACTGGCGGGAAGGTGAGTCCTCACTGAACCTGCTCGCCCCCAGCGCGCCTCTACAGGGTCATGTGACCCAGGTGGAGCCTTCCCTGTGCCCAAGGCAAAACACGGTGTGCCAAGCAGGTGCCACACTGTGGTGAACGGGGGGACTTGCCAGCTGCCTCGCAGTCTGCCTTGTTAGCAGGCCAGGTGGCCCCCTCTAGGGCTGGGCTGTGGCCCTGTCAAGATGCACCTGCGTGACTCAGGGCACTGGTGGCCCTGTCCTTGTCTGAATATCCTGGGCTACACTGAGACACACTGAGAGTATAGTGGCCTAAGGAGCACCTTCGCCCAGAAAGCCTCCTGTGAGGGCATGTGAGGTGCCAGGCCCTGGGGAGACAAGGGGAAGCCCTGCGCTTGTTTGCACGTAGTTACCAGAGGGTGGAAAGAGATGGGAAGGTTTGTTTGTGGCTGCTGAACCCTGACCTTGTGTTTTTTCCTGCACTGTTGCGGTGGCCCAGTGGATTGTATCTGGCTCCGAGGACAACCTTGTGTACATCTGGAACCTGCAGACCAAGGAGATCGTGCAGAAGCTGCAGGGCCACACAGGTGGGCTCTGCTCTGTGTACCTTCCCCACCTTGGGGGGACAGGGTACTCCCCACATTGGGGGACAGGGCCCTCTCTGCCTTGAGGGGACAGAGCACGTTTTGTGCAGCTTCCTCAGCCCGGCAGGCCTGAGAGGATGTAGCTGGTTTGGAGGCTGCTGTAGTTGCATTTGCTGGGTCTCAGGTCCTGACTCAGGTCCTGGGCTGGCAGACTGTGGCTGCCTCTGTGGTGGGGAGCTGGGTTCCCCTGAGTCCCCAGCCCCTTTCAGATGCTGGTGTTGGTTCCTCACAGAGCCAGCCTGCGCGTGCCTGGTGAGCGCCCGCTGTCTGGCTCTTATCAGTGGCTCCAGTAGTTCCCTGATCCTCGCTGTTCCTGCCCGCAGCTGTGTTAGGGGAAACAAGGGCAGCTGCCCCAGCCGGGAGCACACAGCCCTGAGTGTGGGGACTCACCTGCTGTCACCCTCCACACCCAGGCTGTGGCTGTGAAGGCACCAGGCAGGCCTGGGGCCCCATGGCACAGTGCGGTCAGCGTGTGGGTAGCAGCTTGGTGGTGCCAGCCAACTTCTGCCTGGGCCCTGGTGTGCCACCACTGGGGCAGAACAGCCCCCCAGGGCTGAGGGCCGTGCAGGTGGCAGTAGGAGCAGCCAGCTGGAGCCCAGAGGAGAGCGTGCTGCCGGAGGTGGGGCTGCTGGCCGCCCTGGCAGAGTGGGCTGCCTAGTGCTTCCAATTGCTTGCACTGAGCTCCTTGTGGTCAGCTGGGCACAGGGCACAGAGCTTGGTGGGCGATGGCGCCCTGACCGAGTCTCCTGGGCTTCCAGATGTTGTGATCTCAACGGCTTGTCACCCCACGGAAAACATCATCGCCTCCGCCGCCTTGGAGAATGACAAGACGATTAAGTTGTGGAAGAGCGACTGCTGAGTCCCGGCCGCCAGAGACTGCAGTCAGAAGACCTGGACTGGCAAGAAACAAACGTGCGTGTGGCCGGGGCTTCCGGGGCCTGGGGACCTGGGGGACCTGGGGCACCGGAGACAGGCCCGAGCGCAGCTCCTCTGTGAAGGCACTGGCAGAGGGGACGTGCCACCGCTGGCGCCGGAGGGTTCTACCAGTCGCTGGGACATTTCTTGCCAATTGTCTGTCCTCGTCCACTCGGGAGTTCCTGTCTGTTCCGTGCCCAGAGGCAACACAAATTTTTAATTTTTTTATTACACAAGAGTGACGTTCGATTTATCATGGGTTGTGTTTTTTCCAGTAATAGTTCTGTACCCTTTTGATACTTTACTACCCAACGTGACGCTGTTGTCAGGCCCTCTGGCCCCCGGCTGCCTGGTCTCCTGCAGGCTAGTCCCTGTGTCCCCGCCCTGTCCCTGGCTCCTAGCCTGCCTCCAGTGGTTGACGATGTCACTGGAGAGCACAGGTGTGTTCTGCATGGAGTCATTTTGTATTGCTGGCGCTGGTGGCGGGACTGTGGATGGTGTCCACAGTTCTGTGGCAGGGGCAGGGTGCGGGTTACCGTGGGCTGTGGTCCCTGAGTTCTGATGTGAGCTGATCTCTCCCTGACATTTAGAAAGTTTCACACACGCTTGAGCTAAAAGGGTCTCCCGCCACAGACCGGCTGTTCCCTCCCAACAGCCAGCTTCCTGTGGGCACAGTGAGGGCACAGAACGCCAGGTGTGGCAGTGAGAGTGGCAGCTTCTCAGCTGGAAGGGGTCGGGCCGAAAACGGCCTTTTGGTGCTGTGATGTAGAGAGATGGTGCCTCTACTAGTCAGATCAGGCCAGGCTGATTAGCTCGGGAGGGGCATAGCTCTTCCCATCCCTGTCTTCCCCCACTCTCCTCCCCTCCCCACAGCCTCTGCATCCTCTGGAGGAGACTCCTCGTGGGACACCACTCACTGTTACCCCAGCCTGACCTCCCAGCTGGGACCTTTGCAGTGGTCTGGGGAGAGGGCTGCTGGGCTCAGAGCTGCACACGGTTGGTCACGGGTGTGTGGGGAGGGGGCGTCAGCCTGAGTCCCGTAGCCGGGGTTGGTGCTGTTGGGGGAGCCTGGTGGCCCCAGTCTGCTGGTGCCTCAGACGTGATCAGTCAGCTTGGCCTGTGGTATGATGGGGCACCAGGCTCTGGAGTCCTCTAAAACTGTCCACTAAGGTAGGGGGCAACTCAGTCCTAAATGGATCCGCAAGGGAGAAAGGCAGCTCGCCTGGCTCTCCTTTGGAGAGGTGCAGACAGGCTCCCTGGTTGAAGAGGCCCGTGGCTGCACAGGGTGGCTTCTGTGACAGGGGTCTGGGCTTCATGTAGCATCTATCTGGGTGTCCTGGCAGGATGAGGCCTTTCCAGCTCTGCCCTAAGTGGGCAGCCCTCCAGGAGGGATGGGAGCTCACTGTGTCCAGAGCTGTGTTCCGGAGGATAGTTTATTTTTTCTACAGTTGAATTCTGTTGTAGATTTGTGTAAAAAGACATTCTTTTTGAAAATAAAGATTTTCATGTCTTGTAATTTTGTCTCAGAATTTCATTTTGAACAGCACAAACTTATTTTGGTGGTGTAGTGTGTGTGTGTGTGTGTGTATGTGTGTGTGACAGGCTTGAACTCAGGGCCTGGTTGCTGTCCCTGAGCTGTTTCTGTTATTTGGGTCCAGTCGTGGGGCCTGAACTCTGGGCCTGGGCGCTGTCCCTCAGCTCTTCAGCTCAAGGTTAGCACTCTACCACTTGAGCCACAGTGCCACTTCCAGCTTTTTTCTTTTTGCTTATGTGGTGCTGAGGAATCGAACCCAGGGCCTCATGCATGCAAGGCAAGCACTCTACCACTGAGCTACCTTCCCAGCCCCTGTTTTTGTTTTTATGTCGGTTATCGGGCTTGAACTCTGGGCTTGGGCGCTATCCCTCGAGCTCTTCAGCTCAAGGCAAGCGCTCTACTGCTTGAGCCACAGCGCCACTTCTAGTTTTCTGGTGGTTTATTGGAGATAAGAGTCTCACAGACTTTCCTGCCCAGGCTGGCTTTGAACTGCGATCCTCAGATCTCAGCCTCCTGAGTAGCTAGGATGACAGGTGTGAGCCACCTGTGCCTGGCTTCCCTGAGCTGTTTTGCTCAAGGGTAGTGGCTTTTAACACTTGAGCCACACATCCACTTTTGGTGGTTAATTGGGGGTGAGGCTGGCTTTGAACTGTCATCCTGAGATCTCAGCATCCTGAATAGCTAGCATTATAGGCGTCAGTCACGACAGGAAACTGGAGAGCAAGGGGAACTCCTGCTCAGTATTGGCATAAAAATAAATAAGCCAGAAATAAGGTATCAGCAGTTTTGAGTTGTCTCTATTCTGGTAGTCCACCATAAATGAAAAAGTTGGGTTAATTACATTTAATATAGCCAACAGGTTAACTGTCCTGGAGGCATCCATCACCAAGGGTGCAGCAGAACGAGATGCCCCTCGTAGTAGGATGGCATGGGAAGACTAGCCTTGATGTGACAGCTGAGGATTCGGATGATCGGAGGCAAGTGCTGTACAAAGGCTTTACAAGGATGGAACACTCTGGCACTTAAAAACTTAGGGACAAAGCCGGGCGCTGGTGGCTCACGCCTGTAATCCTGGCTACACAGGAGACAGATCTGAGGATCTCGGTTCAAAGCTTGGGCAGGAAAGGCGGTGAAGCTCTTATCTCCAGTAAATCACCAGAAAACCAGAAGTGGCACTGTAGCTCAAGGGTAGAGTGCTAGCCTTGAGCTGAAGAGCTGAGGACAGCGCCTAGGCCCAGAGTTCAAGCCCCATAACTGACAAAAAACCAAAAAAAAAACTTATGGACAATTTACTAGAGTGATGGAATGGTGGTTCAAAAAAATGGGAAGGAGCTGAACACCAGTGGGTCACGCCTGTAACCAAACGCAAAGGACTGAAATGAGATCTGAGGATCTCAGTTCAAAGCCCAGGCGGGAAAGTCCGGGAGATTTGTGTCCAATAAACTCAGAAAAGGCCAGAAAGAAAAGAAGGAAGAGGGGCTGGGAAGATGGCTCAGTGGTAGAGCGCTTGCCTTGCATGCCCGAGGCCCTGGGTTTGATTCCTCAGCACCACATAAGCAAAAAGAAAAAAGCCGGAGTGGTGCTGTGGCTCAAGTGGTAGAGCGCTTAAAAAAAAAGGAAGAAAGGTAGAGTGCTTGCCCTGAGCAAGAAGAAGTTCAGGGACAGTACCCAGGTTGAGTTCAAGCCTAGAACCAGCCCCTTCCCCACTCTCCCTCCGAAAAAAGAAGGAAGGAGCTATGCTATCCAGCTTTTAAGGTGTCTCATGGCCTTGATGGACAGGGTTGCTTGTTCCATTAGGGTTCCTGATTGCAGGTTTCCTGTCTGCCAGAACACCGGGCCCAGTAGGTGTTCACCTCCTCAGCCACCTTCATGGTCATCCCTCTTGCCCTGAGAACAGGGTGCTCAATATGGACATGAGCTAGGCCCAAGTGTGGGGCAGGGAGCTGGCCAAGCTGGTCTGCAAACCCTGGGGCTGGACTTAGGGGCACTGTCCCTAAGCTTTTTTCACTCAAGGCTGGTGCTTCTACAACTTGTTATAAATGTGCTCTCCTTGGACTCAAAGAACTGTCTCAGCAAGGCAAAATTTGCTTCTGCAGAAGGGTGCACTCTTAGCTGAAAGTCCAACAAGCACAGAGTAGGCCATTTGCTCATATTTATCCCCTCCCTCTGCTCAGATTGGTTGAACAATTGGTTCACAATCTGCTGTGACTGGCTAATTTGAAATATATTTATATAAGGTGACTACAGGGAGAACAGTACTGGAGAATCTCAAAAAAAAAAAAAATACCAGCACCCTGATATTTTTCTTTTTGTCACTCATGTGATTTGAACTCTGAGCTTGGGCACTATCCCTGAGCTCTTCAGCTCAAGGCTACAGCTCTAGCCCTTTGCGCTACAATGCCACTCGGCCTGGGCTGGCTTTGAAATTCTATCCTCAGATCTCAGCCTCCTGAGTGGCTAGGATTACAGGTGTGAGCCATTGGGGCCCAGATCACCCTGCTATTTATTCAGCAATCTGAGGTATATCCTATTTTTTTTCAATTTTATTTTTTTATTTTATTGCAAGGGTGATGTACCCTTCTTGAAACCATTTTAAAGCTGGGTGCTAGAGGTTGGGAATGTGGCTCAATGGTAGAGTGCTTGCTTAGCATGCATGAAGCCCTGGGTTCGATTTCTCAGTATCTTAAACAGAAAGACAGAAGTGGTGCTGTGATTCAAGTGGTAGAGGGCTAACCTTGAGCAAAAGCTCAGGGACAATGCCCAGGCGCTGAGTTGAAGCCCTAGGACTGGCAGAAAAGTTAACAATACGTGATCAAAACGTTGGTTAGATGCCACGAAGTAGGTGGCAATGCCTTAACCGTATGCGTGTTGTCAGGCCCAAGGGCCTCTTCCATCCTTGTCAAGGGGAGTGCTAACCTTCTCTCCTTTCATACAACACAGCTGCGCATAGCACTTGTGCGCTATTTAAGGCACAACAATAGAACTACTTTACACTGATGGTGAAATTTTCGTTGGCTCGCTACAGAAAACCCGGGGAAGAAATACCCACATCAAGAGATAACAAACGTGCATCCTTCATTTCGTTTATTAAGTTAATGTATAAGCAACAAAAAATACCGTTTTGTCTTGCACTCTAATTATTCAAAAAACTATCCAATCAGAGGCTGAGATAGACACCGGACGTCCCGAGCGTTCCTTCAGAGTAGCTTATTCCCCCGGAAACAAAACAGGATCGGCGGGTACTTCCTATTGGGACACTCTCGCGGACGGCGGGAAGAGGAACGGAACTGTCTGCGGAAGTGGAAGTGGCTGTTGAGGAATCAAAGGCTGAACATCGGAAGAGCTCTCCACGGACTTCCGGATGTGGCCTGATGTCCGGAACTGTCGATGCCCAGAGGCCGCGGCTCGCGGAGCGCTTTCTGCGCATGCGCCTCCCCGGCCGGTCTGCCACCCGCGTTTGCGCATGCGCCCCGGGTCTCTGTTCGCGTCTCTACCTGGGTCTGCGCATACTCCTCTTCGCTCTCACCCAGGTCCTTGCCTGCACGTCTGCGCGTGCGCCGCGCAGGCTCAGACTGGCGTTCTAGCCCCGCGCGGCTGGTTTGGGTCCAGTTCGCGCGCGTCCTCCACCTGAGGCGGGGTGCCTGTGCGTGTCGCGCGCGGTCGGACGTCCTGCCTTTCTCGAGGGAGCCCAGGCTCAATCCTTTCCTGGTAACCCAGTGAGCCTGCACCACCTGGGCGCCAGCCCGTGTTTTTGTACAAATACGTCTGCTTGTGTGTCTCCCGCGGTGTCTGTGGGCAGCGCCCGCCCTCACGCGGGCACCAACAGGTACACGCGCGCGTCTCCCGCCCCACGCGCGTGCACGTACAGGTACACGTGCACGACGCCCTTGCCCTCAAGCGCGTGCGGGGCGTGCACGTTCCCCTGCCCTCACGCGCGTCCAGATACACGGGCGCCTCCCGCCCCACGCGCGTGCATGTGCAGGTACACGGGCACGTCCTGCTCTCACGTGCGTCCTCCCGCCCCACGCGCGCTCGTGCGCCTAGAGGTGTCCAGGCGCCTCCGCCCCCTGGCCGGTGCTCCCCCTGTGTGCGCATGCATCCTCCCGCTCCATGCACGTGTGCAAACAGGTTCGCGCGCAGCACCCCTCCCCCCCTTCCCAGCACAGGCCCCCAGGGACACGCCTGCTTCCTGTACACACACATGCACGTGCATATATGAGTGCACACAAGCCTGTGCATGCAAAGATCTGTGTGCCTGCCTTAAGATCTTGGGGTCTCCCAGCAGGTTTGACTGGTCTTTCTGTATTTCTGTGATTTTGAGGATGTGCAATTCCAGGTGTAATCGTTATTATTATTACTGCCAGTCCTGGGGCTTGAACTCAGCTCCTGGGCACTGTCCTGAGCTTCTTTTGCTCAAGGCTAGCGCTCTACCACTTGAGCCACTTCCGCTTTTTCTGTGTATGTGGTACTGAGGAATTGAACCCAGGGCTTCATACATGCTAAGCAAACACTACCGCTAAGCCACATTCCCAGCCCTGTGTGCTTGTTATTTAGGAAAACAACCCCCCCCCTAAAAAAAAATTAGTGGTGGTGAATGCCTAAAATCTTAGTACTAAGGAGGCGGAGGCAAGAGGATCCAGAGTTTGAAGCCAGGTTCAGCTACCTGGGAAGTCCTGTTTCAAAAACAAACAAAAGAAGGGGCTGGGAAAGTGGCTCAGTGATAGAGCTTGTCTTGCATGGATGAGGCCCTGGGTTTGATTCTCAGCACCGTATAAGCAGAAAAGGCTGGAAGTGGAGCTGTGGCTCAAGTGGTAGAGTGCTGGCCTTGAGCTGAAAAGCTGAGGGACAGCGCCCAGGCCCAGAGTTCAGGCCCCACGACTGGCCGAAAAAAAAAAAAAAAAGTTGAGCTATGTCTCAAGTGGTGGAGATCCAGCCTTCAGCAAAAACAAAAAAAAAAAACAAAAAAAAAACTGGACAGTGCCCAGGCTGTGAGTTCTAGCCCATGTATGTGGACACGCGCGTGCACACACTGGTGTGTGCGTGCATAAGTGTGCACCTTTCCTTCCTTTGGCCTAATCTTGCCCAGAGCTCACATTCTTCCCATCTCCCCATGGTAGCCTTTGGATTTGCAGGCAGAGTGGTGCCCTGCCCTATTTGTAGTCAGATTTTTCCAGACCTTTCATGCTTTCTGGTTATAGAGAAGTCAGGTAATTGAGGACTTAGGCTGCTGGAGGAAACTCCAAGGCCAGTCTGGGCCCCTGACTGCCCCTGTTTCCTCTCTAGGCCTCATGGATCGCCCAGGTCATCCTGGCCTAGTCCTGGTAATGCAAAACTCTGGGCAGCACTGGGAAGGAGGGTGGAGCAGAACCCAGGGGTGGACGAGAGCTGGTCTTGGGGGGTTTCCCTGGGTGACAGCTTCCTGGCAGCATCTGTGTGGTTGAGGCAGACAGAGGTAGAGACGCTTGTCCTGCCCACCTTCAGCTCACAGCCCTCCACTGCTTTCCCCCTGCCAGCTCCAAAGGCTTCTCCAGGCCTGGGGAGGCTCCTGGGAGGAGCAGGTTAGTCAGGTGAACCAGACCCCAGGGATTCACTGCCTCTTGGGACAGAGGCCTTGGTGACCCAGGACTTCCTGGGGCCATCATGAGCTGTGTGTGTGGGAGGTGGGGGTGGGGAGGGCGGGGGGGGGAGGAGGGGCATTCCTGCCAGCATACTGCTGGCTAGAACAAGGAATCTTGAACTCAGAATCTTGAGTGCTGTCCCTTAGCTTTTTTGCTAGTGTTCTGTCTGCTACTTGAGCCACTGCTCCACTTCCAGGTTTTGTTTTTGTTTTTTGGTGGTAGTTAAGTGCAGATAAGTCTCATGGACTTCCTTCCTGGACTGGCTTTGAACTGTGATCCTCAGATTTCAGCCTCCCGAGTACAGGCACGAGTCATTGGTGCCTGGCCCATCATGAGACTTTTGGAGAGGCTGCTGGGACCCAGAGGGTCAGCTCCATAGCCAAGCTAAGGCTGATGCACAGGTGCATGGCTTTTGGATTTGGCCGGATTGGCCTGGTGGGGGCTAATAGGGGCTAGTTTTTTTGTTTTTGTTTTGTTTTGAAAGAGGCCCACTGGGGGGTGTGTGTGTGTGCCAGTCTTACGCTGCTAGACCTTAGCCATTCACCCCCATGAAGACCTAATAGGAGGGGTGAACAGCCTTTCTCTCCTGAGCTATCAGGCTGGGCGATTCCAGAAGCCTCCACTGAGGGGCAAGCTTGTGTCATTCAGGATGCACCAAGTCTGAGCAAGATGATTGGACCAGGGCTAAGGGTTATATGCTCTCCCCATCTCCAGGCTTGAGGCCTGGGGCAGGCCGACATGCCTTGGGCATGTCACCTACTGCTCTGTGCCTCAGTTTCCTAAAGGAATTACCTAGAAGAATTCAGTCTCCCCCACTGCTGGTTGAGGCCATCCAAATTTTGATATGGGGAAATTGAGGCTTCTGGTGTTCCCAGGGGTCTAGAGGTGGTGCTCCTGGCCAGCTGTGAGGTCAGGAGCCCCAGAGGCCTGGGGTTGCTGTGCTTCTGTGGGTGTCACACCTGCAGGGCCCCATAAGTATCAGCATCAGCACAGCTGCAGCTCAGTTCTTTTCCATTCATGCCTTGCAGAATTTAAATGCAGTACTGAGGTTTGAACTAGGGCCTTGTTGAGCTCATTTGGCTTATTTGCTCTGATGGTACTTAGCCTGAGGAGCTAGGATTACCATGTGAATCACCAGCACCCAGCTCAGTATTGGGATTTGAGCTCAGGGTCTTGAGTCTACTTGGCTTGCTTGCTCTGATAGGACTCTACCACCTGAGCCATGCTTCCAGACTGGCTTTTTTTTTTAAAACTTAATTTTATTTTATTTGTGAACATACTGTACAGAGGGGTTACAATTACATGGGCAGGATAATGCGTACATTTCTTATCAAGCATTGCAGCCTCCTCCTTTGTTTACCCTTCACATCCCTTCCCAGCCTCCCCCCTCCCCCCCAATCCCAATCCTTCTCCTTTCC
>NW_012267334.1:2821607-2835155 GCF_000151885.1 Dipodomys ordii | reverse complement strand
TGCCCCCGCCCCCGCCCCCCCCCACTGGCTTTTTGTTAGTTATCTTGGAGATGGAGTCTCACGGACTTTTCTTCCCAGGCTAGTTTTTGAGCTGGGATTCTCTCGATCTCAGCCTCTCAGATTCAGGCTACTGGCACCTAAGGACCCTGTTCTTAACTCAAGCCCTTCCAAGAGTCACAGTGTTTATTTCTGCAGGCGAGGCTCATCCACAGAACTACTCCTTGTCTCTGTCTCTTCTAGTGAGTGGGAAGACAGCTAGGAGGACCACTGGGAGGACAGCCAGCAGCGGCTCCGTCTACCTCCAATTACCCACCGCCCTGGGACAAGGGAGGGGCGGTTCCAGCCTTTTGGGTGAGTAGCTTTCCAGACTTTTCTCTGTGTATTATAAGTCCAGGTAGCTTAAGATAGGACCTGTTCTTGGGTGTGGACACCAGGGTCATGGAGATGGTGGAGATGGTTCATCACCGGCTCATGGTCACCATCTGGCTGTTTCTGTCCACGTGCTATGGTGACACGGCTGTATGACTCTGAGTGGACACACACTGTTCGGGAGACATGGGTCTCAGACATAGACTGCAGCCTTTGGGAAGAGGGTGACTGGCTGTGTGACAGCCCCGCTGTGGCGGCCGGCTGGGCCTGTGTGCGGCCGCCCCTCTGTTCTGCGCAGGGGTGGATGACCACCCTCTGGGGTGAGGCCTCTCCTCAGGGGCCTCTATTAATAAAGTGACCGCTGACCCCGGACGTGTTGGGGGAGGAGGAGGCAGAGCGTTCCCAGGGCTGGCGTTTGCCTGGAGACCTCTTTTGCCTGACCCCGCCACGGGCCTCCGGAGAGCTCTTGTTCTGGCTGGTGCACCGGAAGCCCTGTGTGGAATTGAAGGCCAGGGCTGCCCTTCCCCCAAACCTGGCTCTCTGGGAGCTTCTCCAGCTCCCAGCCCCCCCCCCCCAGTGGGTGGAAAACAGCCCGGGGCCTATGAGGCCCTAGGGACTCAATCACAAGTCATTTGCCCTGCAGGAGCCGGATCAAGGTGCTTCTGGAACCTTCTCAAGCTGCCTTGCTAGGGCCCAGGAAGGGGTGACTGGATGAACCAAGTCCCTGAGGCCGCAGCCCACGCTGGCAAGCCTGTCACCTGAGCAGAGCCTGGGGTCTGAGCTTTGCCACAGCCCTGAGCGCAGGGCCTGTGGGGCTCTGGGTGGGCTGTCCTGCTCAGAGGCTCACATGGAGTGGGGCCGGGGCAGAAGGCAGCCTCCTGCAGACCAGTAGAAGCTGTGTGGAGGAGGGATGGTGCTCCAGGCTGAGCACACTTGAGCCAAGGCAGGTGCCAGGTGCCTGCTGGCCAAGGTGAGGGATGGAGAAGCCTGTGGAAGCTTCCTGGGGTCAGCAAAGAAAGACCTATCGTGATGGTGAGGGGTTGGCCAGCCTGGCTTCCCTCAGGTACCACACCCTGGTCCAGGGGAGACCCCTCCCCGGCTCTGCAGCTTGGCCTAGCCATGAGGCACTGTGACCGGGAGAGGCTGCTGACTCCAGCTGCAGCACTGGCCCCTGGGCCGTGGGTCTGAGGCTGTGTCCAAGTCCCCAGGGCGGCTGTGGGCCTCAGTGGGAGGCAGGAGCCTCCCTCCTGGAGGCAGGGCCGTGGGCAGGAAATCCCACCCTACACGGGGCTCAGCCCGGGGCACCGTGCCTCCCTGTGCTCCGTCACAGACCCCACTCCCGCTTAACAACCAGGCTGAGCAAAACTGAGTTAAGATGCTGTCTGCAGGTGGCTCCAGCCTGGAACTTCAGCTCCTTGGGAGGCTGAGATTGGGGGTGGGATCACGGTTTGAGGCCAGCCAGGGCATAACAGGTCTTGAGACTCCATTTCAAAGCCATAGCTGGGCCCAGTGGTGCATGCCGGGGCTCCGCAGTGACATTGAGAATCGTAAGTAGGGGGTTACCACCTAGGCTGACCTCGCCATGAAGTGAGACCCTACTTTGAAAAGAAGCAGTGCAAAAAGCTGAAAAGCAGGCACTGGTGGCTCACGCCTATAATCCTAGATACTCAGGAGGCTGAGATCTAAGGATTGTGGTTCAAAGCCAGCCTGGGCAGGAAAGTCTGTGAGCCTATCTTCAATGAATCACCAGAAAAATGGAAGTAGTGCTGTGGCTCAAGTGGTGGAGCTTTAGCCCTTGAGCATAAGAGCTCAGGAACAGCGCCCTGGCCCCTGAGTTCAAGCCCCACAGCTGATAAAGAAAAAAGAGCTGGGGCTGGGAAGTTGGCTCAGTGGTAGAGCGCTTGCCTTGCATGCTTGAGGCCCTGGGTTTGATTCCTCAGCACCACATAAGCAAAAAGAAAAAAGCCAGAAGTGGCACTGTGGCTCAAGTGGTAGAGCGCTAGCCTTGAGCTGAAGAGCTGAGGGTCAGCGCCCAGGCCCAGAGTTCAGGCCCCACGACTGGACTCAAAAAAAAAAAAAAAGAGCTGAAGACATGGTTCAGGTTGTAGTGCAAGGCCTTGAGTTCACTCCCCAGTATTGCTTTCTCCCTTCCCCAAATCATGTTGCCAGTCAGAGTGCAGCTGCTGGGAGGCAGGAGGGGGTCAGCTGTCTGTCCCTCCCCTTCCCCCCTCCCCCCCCCCACCCAGGCTTATTCCCAGTGTTTCTGGGAGCTGAGCTCTGCTTAGGAGAAAGCAAATGTTCAGAGTGGATCCTAGCTAGCCAGCATGATGGCTAAGGAAGCTCTGGAGACTGCTGGGCTCCTGCAGGGCAGTTCTGCACACAGCCACACCCCGGGGGCTCCCTTGGCTGAGTACCTGGGACATGTGGCTCACAGCGCCCCCTGGGGGCTGTCATGCCCTGTGACGGAAGGCTCTGAGAAGTCCTGTGTGGAAGTTCTCTGCATCTTGTGTTTTCCCACTTCCATGACCATGGATGGAGCAGTGGCCGCCAGCAGACCCCTGCCACCCTTTGGTGAAGCAGGAGGAGGGACGGGCGTGTGCACCTGGCTGTGCCTCGGTGTCCCCCACATCTCCCCCTCTTTCAGGGTGGTGAGCGCTCACTCCCTTCTGGAGAGCCCCTGTGTGCCAGTGGGGGATGGAGGGCAGACTGAGGGAGGAGGATGCTTTGGGGTGTGGGTGCTCTCGAAGTTGCTGTGGGAATGGCAGGGGACATGGAGGGGACAGTCGTCATCTGGAACTGGTGGTTGAGCTCCTGAGGAGACTCAACAGAAGGACAGACTGGGAAAATGCTAGAACAGGACATGTCTGGGGAACCATTTTGGTCAGGTGCTCTGGAAGCTTCTCCAAGGACATGACAAATGGTCTATGACCAGAAGGGCAGATGAGAAGGAGCTGTGTGTGCACAGAAAGGGAATTTATGACCCGAGGCCAGCATGTGCAAAGGACCTGAAGTAGAAGTGAGCTTGGTGGATGATTCAGGGACTGGGTAAGGCCAGGGATAAGCAACTCTGCTGCATCATCCCGTCATCCTGAAGGGTTTGACAGCCTCGTCAGGCATCCACCTGGGTGGGTCCTGCCCAGCCCAACCTTTGACCCCTGTAGCCTTCTCTCATCCCAGAACCAATATTCCCATTCCATGGCCCCAACTCTCCCCAAAGTCTCACCACCCTTCCTATCCTCCTGCCTTCTGCCCCGTCTACCTGCTCAGCTCAAGTCCTGAGGACCAGCGGAGGCTCCCATGAGGCTGTCCCTGTCCCGGCTGCCCCCTTCGCCTGCTATCCAGCTGCCTCTCAGGCCTGCTGCCTCTTGGCGCCTTCCTGGATAGGCCAGGCTGGTTCTGCGAAGCCACTGGCGGAGGTTGGGCGGGGAAGTGCGCACCCCATCCTGCACTTCGTCTGTGCCAGGCAGCTGTCCTGCCCTCCTCTGGCTCCCTGTCCAGCCTGCCTGTCCAGCACTGAGCCCCCAGGGTCTCCTTGCCAGGCTGTGGCCTCCCGGAGCCTGGCCTTGGCCGCTCCTTGTGATTCTGGGATCTCACAGGGCCTGGCTCAGGACGGGAGCCCTTGGGGGTCCCTGGAAGGAAGCCAGATTCCCCATTGCTGTGGCACAGGTGAGAGGAGGGGACCCCAAGGCAGAGGGCTTGGAAGACCCCAGCCAGCCCCCTCACAAGTGCCGCCTGCAGGCCGAAGCCTGTCCTCACCTCTGTCACGGCGTCACTGGCCCGCAGGTCTTCACTTGGCGGGCGTTAATTTTTGTGCCCTTCTTTCCTCCCTGGTGCTCATGTTGGGGTGTGTGCTGCACAGTTTGAGGAGTTCAGTGGGGTCGGGTGGAACAATGGGAACGGAGACCTGGCACAGGCATCGTGGTGTGGCCTGGTGGCTGCCTTTGGAGTCTGTCTGTGCCATGGGGCTTTCTGCCAGGCCCAGGGGCCACTTCCTGGAAGCCTGTCCCCACTGGCTTCTGTCAGTCTAAACAGGACGTTCTGTTTGCAGAAGCACAGATTGTGTTTTGTTTGCTGGAAAATCAACAAGATGTGCGTGCGTGCATGCGTGTGTGTGCATGTGTGTGCGTGCGTGTGTGTGTGTGTAAATGGGGCAAAAGTCATCCAGTGAGCAGTTCTGGAAAAGTTTGAGCCATTCTAAGAATTGTCTTCCTTTCCTGTCTGGTGGGCGGGCGGGCTGCCTTTGATGGACACTTTACCCTGGGGTGTTCTGGGTGGTTCTCACAGGAGACCATAGCGAGCGTGAGGAGGGACAGACCAAAGGCAGCTCCTGACTGTCCAGGGCAATAGATCTTCTGTTTTGAGAGCTGGACTCGGGCTCCAGTGCCCCTCTGCTGACAGGGACTGGGGCACGGCCCCTGGGCCAGCTGTCTGGGCCTCCCCCACCCTGAGCCTCCCATGGCCATGAACACTTAGAACCGGGGTCTGTCAAGTGGTTTGGAGGCCAGCCTCACTCCGGACAAGGCCACACGAGAGGCTGAGTCCGGCTTCCTAGTGAGTGTGCCCTGAGTGGCGGGATGCCACTCTGTGGTGGGAACACCGAGGTTGGCCCTGGGATGCCTCGGGGCCAGTGCCTGTACCCAGGTGGCCAGACAGCTGACCTCTGGAGTCAGAGTCTGCCCTCTCGCCTGGGCCACAGATTGTGTTTAGGTATTAGGTCCACATGAACAGGAACAGGAGACTGATCTTAGCTGCGTGCTGGTGGCTCACGCCTGTCATCTTAGCTACTTAGGCTGAGATCTGAGGATCCAGGTTTGAAGCTAGCCCAGGCAGCAAAGTCTATGAGACTCTTATCTCCAATTAGCCACCAAAAAGCTACTAGAAGTGGAGTTGTGGCTCAACTGGTAGAGCACTGATCTTGAGCAGAATATGCTAAGGGATAGCACCTAGACTCTGAATTCAAGCCCCAGGACTGGTAGAAGAAATCACTTATTTATTTATTTATTTATTATTTTGAGTCCGGTCGTGGGGCCTGAACTCTGGGCCTGGGCGCTGTTCCTCAGCTCTTCACCTCAAGGCTAGCGCTCTAGCACTCGAACCACAGCGCCACTTCCGGCTTTTTTTCTTTTTGTTTATGTGGTGCTGAGGAATCAAACCCAGGGCCTCATGCATGCAAGGTAAGCGCTCTACCACTGAGCCAACTTCCCAGCCCAAGAAATCACTTTTAAAAATGTACTACTCTTAGCTGGGCACCAGTGGCCAGGAGCCACTGAGGCTGAGATCTGAGGATTGAGATTCAAAGACAGCCCAGGCAGGAAAGTCTGAGAGACTCTTATCTCCAATAAACCACCAGAAAACTGGAACTGGCGCTGTGGCTTAAGTGGTAGAGCACCAGCCTTGAGCTGAAGAGGTGAGGGACAGCACCCAGGTCCAGAGTTCAAGCCCCACAACCAAAAAAAAATAAAAAAGTACTACTCTTGCTGGGCCCTAGCTACTCAGGAGGCTGAGATCTGTGGATCATGGTTCAAAGCCAACCTAGGCAAGAGTGTGAGACTCTTACCCAGTTAACCCAAAAAGCCAAAAGTGGAGCTGTGGCTCAAGTGGTAGAGTGCCCATTTTTCCCTGGGATGTAGCTCTGAGGGGCACTGTCTTCCTGGACCTCCCTCCCAGGGAGAGCCATGAGGCTTGGCTGATGTGTGTGTGGTCACTCATACGGCCTCTAGGAGTGTGGAGAGCTTGATCCTGAGTGTGGGCTCTGGTCCTCCCCTCTGCTCCCCCCGCCCCGACACCTGCAGGGCCTGGACCGCTGTCAGCATGTGCTCCTAAAGTTGACCACAGAGGCCAGGCCTCACCTCCTACAGCTGGGCCCTCCATGTTTGCTGCCAGTGTCAGCTGAGGTGTCCGCGTCCATTCCCAGGTTCCAGCCCCTTGCTAGCTGAGCCAGCTCAGTTCCTGGGGGTGCACAGGGGCACGATCCCTGTGGAGGGGCTGGGCTGAGGCCCATGGTTGCCCGCCCGCTGCCCCGTCTCCGCCTCTGCCTGCAGGAGCAGCAGCGGGAGGGTGGTACGGGAAGGGCTGTCCCCAGACCTTCCACACGAGCTAGGAGGACCTAAGTCCCACCCCTGAGGTCAGAGGTCCTGACCCCACCCGTGGGAGCCCTCGGATGTACCTCAGCCAGGGGACCTGACCTGTCTCCAGAGCTTTCTGGCACCTGCAGTATTTGATTTTCTCCTCATTCTGCCCTGCTCGAAGTTCAATTCATCAATAGAAGAAATCTCTCGAGTGGCACCTCTTTGAGCCCCGCGGGCTCCTACAAGATTGATTAGCGCAAACATCAATTTCCTAGGCTGCACGCCTCCGAAAACATGGCACTTTCTCAGATTGAATTGCTACTGTGCGCCCGGTGTAAATAAAGGAAAGGGAATAATACAGAAGATTTGTTACTGCGTGTGCACACGGCGGCTCCCCCCCTCCTGCCTGGGGGAGGGAAGGAAGCGGAGAGATCAGAGACTGAGAGATGAAGAGGAGACCAGCATGGCCAGGAAGGCAGCCCATGAGCAGCAGCATCCCTGGGCTGGGGGGTAGTGGGGAGGAGGGCTAACTGGTTAATTGTCTCTGGTCGTCTGAAGGGGGCAACAGTAGAGTAGCCTGGGGTCTGGCTGTGGCATTGGGGGGGCGTGTCCATGAAGACACTCCTGCTTTGTCTCTGTCTCTGTCTCTCCCTCCATCCCATGCGGAGTAAGACAGGATGGAGCTTGCTCAGAGTGGGCGCCTGGTGGGCAGGCCTGGCGAGGAGTCCAGGGCGCCAGAGCTGAGTGCGGGGGCATCTCAGCCAGATGTGGCCTGGGCACCGGGGTCCCGAGCACCGTGGGAGCCACCTCCTCCCCTGGCTCCTGTCTGCTCTGACCATGACCCCGGCTCTGTGCCCTCAGGCCCATCCCTCTGCAACCCCAGCTTCTTCCACACCCACTGCCCTGCCACCCATAATGAGGGCTCCGCCCAGTGCCACCCAGACCACCGCTGATGATGTCCCAACGGCTTTGCAAGAAAGAGAAAAATGACAGGCAAAGTTGGTGTCAGGAATGAACTTGCCAACCAGGTGTGGTGGTTTACACCTGTAATCCTAGCTACTTGGAGGTTGGGAATCTGGATGGAGGATCGTGGTTTGAAGCAAAGGCTATGGGAGTTCTTGAAGCCTCCTTTCAGCCAGTAAAAGCTGGGTGTGGAGGCTGCACTCTGCCATCCCAGCTCTCAGGAGGCATGAATGGGAGGACCACTGCCCAGACTGGCCCCTGCAAAAAAAGTGAGACTCTACATGAAAAATAGCAAAGCAGAGAGGGCTGCTCAGGAAGTGGCTCAAGTGGTAGAGTGCTAGCCTTGAGCAAAAGAAGCTCCGGGACAGTGCCCAGGCCCTGAGTTCAAGCCCCAGGACTGGCAAAAAAAAGACAAAGTGCTGCAAGTGGCAGAGTGCCTGCACAGCAAGCTCAAGAGCTGAGTTCAAACCCCTGTGCCACCAGAAACAAGAAAAGAGAAAGGAGGCTGGGTGCAGGTGGCTCACTCCTATTTCCTAGCTACTCCGAAGGCTGAGATCTGAGGGTTAAGGTTCAAAACCAGCCCAGACAGGGAAGTCTGTGAGACTATTACCTCCAATTACCCACAGCCACCACTTGCCCTGAAGCTGCCTGACAGTCCAACTGCTGTGATGCTCCACCACTTCGGTCATAGCTCTACTTCCAGCTTTTTTTTTTTTTTTTGGTCGGTTGTGGGGCTTGAACTCTGGGCTTGGGAGCTGTCCCTGTGCTCTTCAGCTCAAGGCGAGTGCTACCGCTTGAGCCACAGCGCCACTTCTAGTTTCTAGTGGTTTATTGGAGATAAGAGTCTCATGGACTTTCCTGCCTGGGCTGGCTTTGAACCTTGATCCTCAGATCTCAGCCTCCTGAGTAGCTAGGATGACAGGCGTGAGCCACCATCACCTGGCTTACTTCCAGCTTTTTGTTGGTTAATTGGGGATAAGAGTCTCACAGACTTTCCTGCCTGGGCTGACTTTGAACTGTGGTCCTCAGATCTCAGCCTCCTGGGTAGTTAGGATGACAGGTGTGAGCCACTGGCGCCTGGCTAGATTTGGGCTTTGGAAAGATTCAGAGTATGGGAGCAGGAAGCAGGGGCCTGGTGGCCTGGTCTGGGTAGCTGGGGTGGCAGTGGGAGAGGCTGGCATGGAGTGATGCCCAGAGCAAGGGCAGGCGTGGTGGGCACATGCTTGGAGGAGGCTGGTGTCCTCCTGTCCCTGTTCTTGGCTCCAAAAGATTCTGGGGAAGTGGACCAGTGAGACAGAAAACCCCAAGTTGTCTCCTCTTCTTTCACCTTGTGGCGCAGCCCCGCCCCCATTGAAGAGAGGGTGCGGCCTCAAGAGGGGTCTGATTCGCCTTCCTCAGGCACCCCGTGGGTTCTGTTCTGTGACTTGGTCCAATCAGTGCCAGGTCCACTGGCTTTCAGGAGCCCTGAGGTGGAGAGCCCTGGGCCATGGCTGCTGCTTTGGACTCTGTAGCCTTCAGCCAAGGCTCTGGGCTCTGGGGACTTAGGATGGGTGAGGGCTGCTTGCCGCTGCCGAGAATCTCAAGTGGCCTTGCATGAGCAGCCTTGCTGGCGGGCCTGGTGGGCAGGGGGCACCAGGCGCTCAGACTAAGTATGGCTAATTTGGTAGCAGGACATGGTACTGCTCATCCTTTCTGCATCCTGGAGGTGAAAGATGGTAGAAGCCTGCTCCAGAGCCCAGAGAGAGCTCTGCACAAAGAGCCTGCAGCCAGGGCCCTGCTTCCTGTGGCCAGGATTTTGGCTTGGGTCACCTTCGGTCTGTGACAGCTCATGGAAAAGGCACCCTGGGCCCAGCATGGTGGTGGTGACAGGTCAGAATGGAGGCTGAGCCCCACCGGGGTTAGTGCCTGGGAGCTGGAGGCCCCATTGGGCTTGCTGGCTCCCTGCCCTGCAGCTGGAGGCACGGGAGGGGCTGGGCGCCCTCAGGGACAGGATGGAAGTCTTCCTGCCTTGGTCCTGGGGGACAGAACTGGCCCTGTGCCTGGTCATAGCCACCTGTGCTGTGGCACTGGGGTTCAGGACTTGGCATTCTCCCCCAGAGCATGCTTGCTGATTGGCTCAGGAAGACAGATTCCCCTCCCTTCCCCGGGCTCTAGACTGTGAGGAACTCAGTGGGGAATTACTGGGAGACAGGTAGTTTTGAGTTCTGTGCTGGAGCCTGAGCTTCCTGCCTTCCTTCTGTCCTGCACTGAGCAGCCCCCGAGTTCTGGGGATCCCTGTGAGTCAAACAAGGACCATTCCTCCCCTGTGCGTCCACTCTCACACCTGGATGAGTGGAGTGGACAGGGATCTTGCTGTCTGAAGAGATAATTATAAACTCAGGAGGAATGATGACTAGAGAGGAATGTCAGCCCCTGTTCCTAGTGTACAATGGGGGAGGGGGTTTCATGACGAAGAGCTAGCATTTTCTATCAAAGTGTGTTACATTTGTTTGTAAGACTCCATTTTTACTTGCCTTGTTCTGAGTTCTTTTTTGGGTTTTTTTTTTTGGTCGGTTATGGGTCTTGAACTCTGGGCCTGGGCGCTGTCCCTCAGCTCTTCAGCTCATGGCTAACACTCTACCACCTGAGCCACAGCACCACTTCTGTTTTTTTCTGCTTATGTGGTGCTGAGGATCTAATGCAGAGCCTTGTGCATGCAAGGTAAGCACTCTACCACTGAGCCACCTTCCCAGCCCCCTTTTTTGGATTCTTACTTTGAGAAACCCCTTCTCCCTTTGTCTGTGAAACTTGTCCAGACTCTTCATGTGGTCCATCCAGACCCTTTGTTTGTTAAAAACCCACCAAGGCCGGGCGCTGGTGGCTCATGCCTGTAATCCTAGCTACTCAGTAGGCTGAGATCTGAGGATTACAGTTCAAAGCCAGCCTGGTCAGGAAAATCCGTGAGATTCCAATAAACCACTCGGAAAACCAGAAGTGGCATTGTAGCTCAAGTGGTAGAGCATTTGCCTTGAGCTGAAAAGCCGAGGAACAGCACCCAGGCTTAGAGTTCAAGCCCCATGACTGACAAGAAACAAAAACAAAACAACAACAACAAAAAAACACCAAGCTTCTCTGCGTTTTGGTTTAAGTGTTGGGTGTTAGGCAGTGTTAGGCAGTGAGCCCTGAGCCTGACTGGTACGGGTGAGGGTCTGGGGCTCACTGTGTCAGGACGAAAGGCAGGAGCATAGCACCTGACACACGTGGGTGTGCTCGGACACTGTGTTGGCATGTTCACAGGCCTTCTGTGCAGAAGTAAACTTTGCCTTGAGGAATTCCTTTTGAGGTGGTGTCCTTAGACCTTTGTGACACCCTAACATCCTGAGCCACTTCTAACAACATGGGGGTTCATCTGGGATTGTTCACCTTGCCCAAGGAAATCCTGGAAGCTCCTCCTTGGGAGGAGACGTGTCCCGACTGGCTGAACTAGCATTCCCCAGTGGCAAGGATGGACAGGAGGTAGATGGGAAATGCAATAAAGGGGTGTGGAGAAAGATGCAGTGACAAGGAACCTTGTGCATGGACCAAGGCAGAAAAACTGGGTTACTAGTACTGCCTTGGTGGGGGGTATTTTTAAAGGTGTGTCCTTGACGCAGAGAGGGAGCAGAGTCCTGACTCATGGCTTTGCACTCCTACTAGTGAAGACGGAACACTGCAGATGGAGGAAGCAATCTCAGATTGGGTGAGAAGCCACAGACTGGGGGTTTGACTGCAACAGGAGGTGCACAAGAAATCTCCAGTAACTGAGGAGGATGAGTGCACAGGAAAACAGTCATGGACACTTTTTCCCATGGAAAATGAGGGAGAAGTTCTAGGCCATGGGAAACAGAAGTGGAGTCAAGGAAGCTCCCTTTGACTTGTTCCATTTGCACATGTGGGAATAAAGGTAAAGCTGAGTTCTCTATCAAGGTTGTGTGTGTGTGTGTGTGTGTGTGTGTGTCTTGCTCTTGCTTTCACTCTGTTTTTTAATTTTTTTTGTCAGTCGTGGGGGTTGAACTCTGGGCTTGTGAGCTGTCTCTGCACTCAAGCTCAAGGCGAGTGTTCTACCACTTGAGCCATAGCGCCACTTCGGTTTTCTGGTGATTTATTGGAGATAAGAGTCTCATGGACTTTCCTGCCCAGGCTGGCTTTGAACCTCCATCCTCAGATCTCAGTCTCCTGAGTAGCTAGGATGACAGGCATGAGCTACTGGCGCCCGGCTTTAAGTTGTGTTCTTAGTAAAAGCAGACGTTCTGTTGTTGGTATCTTTCTTGTGTGTGTCTGGTCTGTTCAGGACAGGACTCGGGGAAGTCAGCTCTCTTTGGTTCTATGCTGCTGTGGCGTGTGTTTTCTGTTCTCCTGTTCAGCTTGTGGGACAGTCTGTTGTTCGCTAGTCAAGGGGCAGCTAGTGATCTGCTTGTGGAGAGATCTTCATCTTCCACCGGGACCTCCACCGTGCATCTTCTCTCTCTGAGAGGTTAGGCTCTTTGACTTGGATTACTCTGTCTGGATGGAATTTGCTCTGGGAAGGCAGTCATTCTGTGCTGTTGCTACACTTGCTGTGTACATGTGTGTACCTATGTGTGTGTATATGCATATGTCTGTGTGTGTACCTGTGTGCATGCATGCAAGTGTGTGCATGTGTGTGTACCTGTGTGTGTACATGTGTGTGTGTGTGTGTGTGTGTGCTTGTGCATGTTCAGACACCATTTTGATGTGTTCACACACCCTTGTGTGCAGAAGGAAACTTTGAGTTCAGGGTTCTAGTTGGTGTCCTTGTTCCTGTGCCACACCCCAGCATCCCAGGACATCTCTAACTGTGACCATTGTCCCTGCAGTTTGCTTGTGTCATTGAACAGTCATAGAGGTGAAGAGTCTCTCTAGCTGGATCACAAGTGAAGTGGCCTTTAGTGACTGAAAGGTGCCCAGGAACCAGGAGGGTGCCCAGATGCCAGAGCAGGCAGGATAGTCAGATGAAGGCTGAACTGGAAAGGAGAGGGTGGCTTGGCGACGCTTGATTCCTTTCCTCTGAGCAGCTTCTCTCTGGGGATTGGCTTGGGGCAGTGTGGAATCTCAGGAGAACACTGGGCACTGTCCCCAGCCCAACAGGCCTGCCCCCAGTTCCTGCTTCTCCTATCTTTCCAGGACCATACAGCTTGTATAGAGGGATGGGAAATTACAAAATACTTCAAACTGAATGAAAATTAAAACACAGAAGGCTGATTTTTTGGGGGCAGCTAAAACAAGAAAAGAAAACTTACAGCATTAAATGTTTATATTCAAAGATGAAATCAATCCAAGCATCTACCTTAAGAAATTGAAAAAGGGAGCAAATTAAACTCAAAGCAAATGGAAACAAGAAAGATAAGAGTGGGGAATGGGTGCCGGGGGCTCATGCTTGTTATCTTAGCTACTCAGGAGTCTGAGATCTGAGGATCATGATTCAAAGCCAGCCCAGGCAGGAAAGTCTGTGACACTCTTATCTCCAGTTAACCTGAAGTGCCGCTGTGGCTCAAGTGGTAGAACACTTGCCTTGACCTGAAGAGCTCAGTCAGGAACAGTGTCCAGGCCCAGAGTTCAAGCCCCATAACCAACAACAACAACAACAACAAAAGATGAGTGGAAATTCTTGAAACAGAAAAGTGAAAGGGGACAAATAATGAAGGGGAGAGTAAAGCTACTTTTTTTTTTTTTTTGGCTGGCTAGTAAAGCTACTTTTATGACAAGATCAGTATAACAAACTTCTCATCAGACTGAGAAAAAAAGAGAAAAAGTACCAATATCAGGAATTAAACAGACAACATCATTATAGATCTTGTACATGAAATGGGCACATATTTTGAAACACCAAGGTTCACTGAAAAAAAAAAAGGTACCAGAGCTCATGCCTGCAACCTAAATCCTCAGGAGGCTAAGATTGGATGATCATGCTTTTAAAACCAGTTGGGGCAGAAAAATCTGAGTCTTTATCGCCAATTAACCAGCAAAAAACAGGAAATAGAGGTGTGGCTCCAGTGGTAAAGTGCCAGCTTTGAGCATGAGGCTGGAGTTCAAGCCTCAGTACTGATGTGTGCATGCACACACAGAAATAGGCTTGTACATACCAAATAAGTCAGATTTATTATTTTTTTTT
>NW_012267334.1:2769544-2821297 GCF_000151885.1 Dipodomys ordii | reverse complement strand
GTTTTCTGGTGGTTTATTGGAGATAAGAGTCTCATGGACTTTCCTGCCTGGGCTGGCTTTGAACCGTGATCCTCAGATCTCAGCCTCCTTTGTAGCTAGGATTACAGGCGTGAGCCACCAGCGCCTGGCTTTGTTAAAATTCTTGTAGCAATAGCAAAGAACTTAGGGCACAGATAAGTTTCTTGGCCACATCTCCAGGTGGTAGAGGAACAAGTGGCAATTATGTAAAGTAGAGAGGAGGGAACAGCTTTCCTACTTGTCCTACATGGCCAACGTGAGCCTTATAGTAGACTAAGGCAGAGAAAGTGTGAGAAAATGGAACAGCTTCCCTTCTGAACATAGTTACAGAAATCCTCAGCAAAGCATCAGCAAAGAAGATCCAGTCTAAAGAGGTTAGATGTTGAACCCAGGGAGTTTATCTCAGGAACCCAAGTCTGCTTCTACATTCAAAAGGTCTATCTACCTAATTCATCTTGACAGATTACAGGAGAAAACCCATATGACCTGTATGACCCTGTCAATAAGTGTAAAACGAAAAACATTTGATACACTCAGCACCTATTCCTGAAAAATTCCTAGTAAACCAGCAGGAGACTGGAACTTCACCAGTTTCATATTGAAGGACATCTATGAAAGACCTACAGATAATACTGTGATGATGAAATAAGGAATACTTTCTTATAGGACCAGGAAAAAGGGAGGACATGCTGTGACGTCACTCCTGTTTGCTATTGTACTAAAAGGCTAGCCATGGAATACGGCAAGAGAAGGAAACTACAGACACGGGATGAAAACTGAAGGATTGAAATTGCTTCCAACATGGTTGCCTTCAGGAAAATCTCAAAGAAATCTATGGAAAAGTTGCTAGAACACACGTGGGTTGACAAGGTCTTAAGATGCAAGGTCAGTGTACAAAGAATTATGATCTTATACACTTGAATCATTGGGAATTGAAATTAGAAAAAAGAACCATTTACAATAGCAACCAAACACTTAGGTCCTAGGGCTGGAACTCAGGGTCTGGGGATGTCCCTTAGTTTTTTTTGCTCAAGGCTATTGCTCCACCACTTGAGCTACAGCTCTATGTATTGCTTTTTGGTGGTTAATTGGAGATAAGAATCTCATGGACTTTCCTGCCTAGGTTGGCTTTAAATTGAGAGCCTTATATCTTACCCTCCTGAGTAAGTAGGATTACAGGTGTGAGCCACTGGCATCTGGCCAAAAATATAATATTAAACACACAACCCATATACAAAGTAGGTAGAATATTTGGACATTTCTTTAAAGGCACACACAGGTGCCAAACGAGAGCATCAAAGATGCTCAGTGGTTAGTTGAGATGGAAATGATCAGATGGGAAATTCTATACATCTGTGACAAATGATTTATTAAAACTTACCATGCAGAGCTGGGCGCCGGTGGCTCATGCCTGTAATCTTAGCTCTACTCAGGGGACTGAGATATGAGGATCATGGTTCAAAGCCAGCCCGGGCAGGAAAATCAGCGAGACTCTTATCTCCAATTAACCACCAGAAAACCAGAAGTGGTGCTGTGGCTCAAGTTGTAGAACGCTAGCCTTGAGCTGAAGAGCTGAGGGACAGTTCCCAGACCCAGAGTTCAAGTCCTACAACTGACCAAAAAAAAAAGAAAAGAAAAGAAAAGAAAAAAGCTGGAAGTGGTAGAGTACTGACTTTGAGCAAAATAAGCTCAGGGATAGTGCCCAGGCCCTGAGTTCTCAAGCACTAGTACTGGCACAAAACAAAACAACAAAACCTTCCCATGCAGGTTGGAGATTGTAGCTCAGTGGTAGCCTGTTTGTCTAGCATGCACAAAGCTGGAGTTCAATCCCTAGCACAAACCAACCAACCTGACAAAATGAGGGCTGGTGTGAGTGCAGAGCACCTGGCGCTCTGGTGGGAACACAAGATGGTCTGGCCTCCTTGAAGAAACAATTCGGCAGTGTCTCCCAGAGGTAGACTTGTGCCAGCTAGCTGCTTCAGGAATTCTCTCAAGACAATTAGCTGAAAAATCTATGCATCATGTTTTTTTTTTTTTTTTTTGTCGGTCGTGGGGCTTGAACTGTGGGCCTGGGCACTGTCCCTCAGCTCTTCAGCTAAAGGCGAGCTCTCTACCACTTGAGCCATGATGTTACTTCCAGTTTTCTAGTGTTTTTTTTTTTTTTTTAAGGTAAGAGTTTCATGGACTTTCCTGCCAGGCCTGGCTTTGAACCATGATCCTCAAATCTTAGCCTCCAGAGTAGCTAGGATTACAGGCGTGCATCAGTTGATTTATAATGCTCCCAAACTGGAAACCACTGGAAAATTCTTGAAACAATGGTGTCCCCATATAATAAAATACTAATGAACAACAGAAGAGAGCAAGCTCTTAGTACACACAGGCTCACAATTAAAGCCAGACCCAAAGGCTACATACTCTAGGACTCCACTTTCTTTCTAGAAGATGTAAAACCAGACATGGCGATAGATTGGTGCTTTCCAGGGACTGGGTTGGGAGTTGGATTTGTGACAGAGCAGCCTTAGGAATTCTGGGAAGTGAAAACCTCTTGGTGCTGGGAGTGGTCACATGACCATTTTAGTTTGTCAAAATGTCCAGAAGTAGCTGGGTGCTGGTGGCTCACACCTGTAATCCTAGCTACTTAGGAGGCTGAGATTTGAGGATCTCATTTCAAAGCCAGCCCAGGCAGAGAAGTTCTCATGAGACTGTTATCTCCAATAAACCATTCAGAAACAAAGTGGTGCTGCTATGGCTCAGAGTGGTATAGTGCTAGCCTTGAACACCAAGAGGCTCAAGGACAGCACCCAGGCCCTGAGTTCAAAGCCCAACAACCAAAAAAAAAAGTCCAGAAGTATATGCTAAAAATGGGTGACTTGTACTGTAGATGCATCGCATCTCACTAGACCCCAATTTAAAACAGTCTGGCCAGTGGTTCATGCCTATAATCTCAGCTGCCCAGGAAGGTGAGATTTGAGGATTGAGTTTGGAGTCAGCACAGGCAGACAAACCCATGGGACTTGGATCTCCAAGTAACCAGCAAAATGCCACAAATGGAGACATGGTTCAAGTGATAGAGGGCTAGCCTTGAACATGAGCGTGACACAGCCCTGATTTTTTCACACTGAAAGTTTTTTTTGAAGATTAAAAAATTAAAGCCACAAATCTTTCTGCAAAACTTCATTAACATGTATTATCAAAGTTCGATAAATTATTCTGAGGGTTTGTGCACATTCTACTAGATCTGTTTCTAGGAGCCTGTTATCTCTGTTTCTGAGACTTGAATTTAGGACCTTGAACTTGCTTGGCTTGTCTGCTCACTTGGGTGGCACTCTACTACTTGAACCATGCTTCCAGCCAACTTTTATGTTGGTTAGTTTGGAGGAGTCTCGCAGACTTTCTCTGCCTGGGTTATCAGGGCTTCTAAGTTCAGCCTCCTGAGTAGCTAGCATGGTTAAGTGTAAACCACTGGCAATGGATATCTTTTGATATTGTTATACATAGTATCATTTAATTTTTATTTTTTCAGGGCTTGATCTTGAACCTAGGTCACATGCATGCTAGACAAGTATTCCACCACTGCACTATACCCTAGGTTTAAATTTTCTATGTCCACTCACTGAGTCTGTTACATAGAAATAAAGAAGATTTTATACATTAAATAGTTCGGTATCTAGCAATTCTGTTAAACTCTTAGTAATTCTTTTTCTGGGAGGGGGACAGCATACTAAGCTTTGAATCCAGGGCTTTGTACATGCTATGCAAATGCTCCTACAAACTCAGTGATCTAATAAATTAACTTTACCTTCTTTATTTTAGGTCTCTGCATGATCATGCTACTTGTGAAAAATTAGTTAAAAAAATTTTTTTTTGCTTGGTTGGTGGGGTTTGAACTCAGAGCTGTTCTTCAGCCTCCTGAATAGCTCAGATTATAGGCGTGAGCCATGGGTGCCCCTCTTTGTCTTAGTTTTAATCATGAATAGATGTTAAAGTTTTTTAAATGTCTTTGTTACATTTAGTAGCAAATTGCCTATTTGTTCTCCTTAGTGTGGCAATTTATACTGCTTGCTTCTCTAATGATAATAAAAAGCTTTATTTTTCAAATCAACATCTCTCTTTAAAGACAACTATCCATTCATTGCAGAATCTAGCTAGCTAACCATTTGCTTTATACTGTCGCATCTGGACATATGAGTGGTAGTCTCCTTGGGCCTACAAGGCCCCTGGGGTGCAGGGGCCTTGACCTTTACTTTTTTCCTGACCTTGATCCTTCAATGCTGGACCCTTGGCTTCTTATCACCTGCCAGCCTTAACTTACTTGTGCATTACATACATACACATATATTTATTCATTCATTTATCTATCAATTTATCTATTTATCTTTGTGCTGGTATGGGGGTTTGAACTCAGGGCCTAGGCACTGTCCCTTAGCTTTTTTGCTCAAGGCTGGTATTCAGTCACTTGAGACACACCTCCATTTCTAGCTTTTTGTTGGTTAAATGGAGATAACAGTCTTACAAATTTTCCAACTGGACTGGCTTTGAACTGTGATCTTCATATACCAGCCTCCATAGTAACTGGAATTGCAGGTGTGAGCTACTGGCATTCAACCTCAGCTTCTCTATTTTGGAAGGTTTCTTTTTTTTTCTTTTTTGGTTGGTCGTGGGCTTGAACTTTGGGCCTGGGCACTGTCCCTCAGCTCTTCTGCTCAAGGCTAGCGCTCTACCACTTGAGCCAGAGTACCACTTCTGGCTTTTTCTGTTTACGTGGTGCTGAGGAATCGAACCCAGGGCCTCATGCATGCAAGGCAAGCACTCTACCACTGAGCTACCTTCCCTGCCCTAGAAGGTTTCTTTTTAAAAAATAGTAATTATAGGGCTGGGAAGGTGGCTCAGTGGTAGAACGCTTGCCTTGCATGCATGAGGCCCTGGGTTCGATTCCTCAGCACCACATAAGCAAAAAGAAAAAAGCCGGAAGTGGCACAGTGGCTCAAGTGGTAGAGCGCTAGCCTTGAGCTGAAATGCTGAGGGACAGCGCCCAGGCCCAGAGTTCAGGCCCCATAACTGGACCCCCCCCCAAAAAAAATAGTAATTATAATTCATGTAATGATTATAGGACTACTTGTTTTTTCTATTCAATTGCTTTTCTGTTTCTTCCTGAAATGGTTTCAATGAGTGATTTATTTATTTATTTGCCAGTCCTGGGCTTGAACTCAAGACTTGGCAAGTGCTTTCTGTGTATGTGGTACTGAGGAATCAAACCTAGGTTTTCATGCATGCTAGGCAAGCACTCCACCACACATTCCCAACCCATAGTCATTTTATTTATTTTTAAGAATTATTCCATTTCATCTAATTTCATACTTGTTTTGCCTGTGTCTATGTGTGTGCCTATATTGGAGCTTGTATTCACGACTGTCTTGCTAGCAGCTTGCACTCTGCCCTACCACCTGAGCTGCATCTCTTTCTCTCTCTCTTTCTTTCGTTGGTCATGGGGCTTGAACTCTGGGCCTGGGCACTGTCCCTCAGCTCTTCAGCTCAAGATGAGTGCTCTACTGCTTGAACCACAGCACCACTTCCAGTTTTCTGGTGGTTTATTGGAAATAAGAGTCTCATGGACTTTCCTGCTGGGACTGGCTTTGAACCGTGGTCCTCAGATCTCAGCCTCCTAAGTAGCTAGGAATATAGTTGTGCACCACCAGTGCCCGGCTGCACCTCTTTATTTTTGCGGTGGTCTCTGTACCTCAGGAGCTTTGGCTGTGACCTTCCCCATATGGCTGGGGTGGCAAGTGTGTGATGATGCACCCAGCCATTGTGCTTTCCCTGTAGCTAGAATAACAGGAATATACCACCCCACCCAGCCGTCAGTTGAGATGGAGTCTCTCAAACTTCTTTTTACCTGGGCTGAGCTACTGCTGTCCTCTGATCTCCATTTCCCAAGTAGCGAGGATCTGAACAAGCGACCCTGCAGTGGAGCTGTGTGGTTTGCTTCCTTTGTCTCAGTCTCCCCAGTCACAAGCAGACCGCGCTTACCTCCAAAGCTGGTTTATGGATGAAGAGCAACTTCCCCGAATGAGTTCTGTGCTGTCCTGGGGGTCAGTTTTGGCTAGGGTGTCCGATTTGGGGTCCACAAGTGGCCTGGCTTCAGACTTCATGTTTCCCGCCTCCCTGTCCCCGATTCTTCCTCGCTCCTCCCAGCCCTCCTCGGTCCTTCTGCCCTCTAGCCTTCCTGTCCTGTCCTCAACTTCCATGAACTCCCTCAGGGAGGCCCAAGGGCTCGGAACCCTGCATGGTCCTGGCAGCCCCCCCCCATCTTGGAGTGTCACAGCGTCAGGTCAGCCAGACTCGGGGGTCCCCGAGGTGGCTGGCCTTGGGCCAGGCCCCCAGAGGAAAACCAAGGGCTCCACATTTCATCCAGATTCTGCGGTTTTCAGACCCAGGCTCTGCCGGGCCCCCGGCTGGGCTGGCAGCTCTTCCGCTCCTCATCCTCTCATCCTGCCGCTGGCTGTGTAGCCTGCGCCTGGTCTGCGCCCTCCTGCCCCCCCTCCCCCCCCCTGTGGGCCCCTCCGAGGAGCAGGCGTCAAGCTTGGAATGTGCGCGGTCTCCGCGAGGTCCAGCGTGGCTTCCTGTTTGAGGATCTTCTAAGTTGATGGAATTTTAGAGTCGCTCTGTTAATAAGGACAGGGGTGACCCCTGACCTCTCCCCTCACATCCTGTAACGGGAAGCCAGAGATTCCCTGAGCGGAAGGCCATTGCCTTTTGCTCTCCAACCTCAAAAAAATCTGGAAAGTTCCATCCGTCCCTTCCCTGGGGGTGAGTGAGACGGCATGCAGGCCCCAGGATGTTTAATGAAGGCAGAGCTCTAGCACGTGTGGGGTGAGCCTCTGGGGGAGCCCCGCGCAGAGGCTGGAGAGCACTGGGAGAGGGAGCCCGGGTCCCACACTGGGAGGGGGACCGCAGAGAGGGACCTGCGGAGAGGCCATCAATTTAGGAGTTTTATTTACCTTGAAGTACTCAGCCAAGCAGACATATTATTTAGGAACTAGAATAAAAAGCCATTCACTTTACTTCAATTGACCATTTAGTTCAATTTGCGTGTTAGTGCAGGTAATTACTCTCGTAATAACACGCGGTAATCGGTGCTGATTGGAAGCTGGCCGGCTCCGTATTAATACCGCGTACCGTGTATGCTAATTAATACCTCGTACCGTCTATACTAATTGCCCATGTGTTGCCATGGTTATTTGCACGGACGCCGTGTTAATGACACCCTGGAAACATAAAGCAATGGTGGGTTTTGAATTAAATCTTTGTGTTCTCTTCAAGCTAAAAGCACATTTCCCATAAAATAATCATGAATAAAATGAGACCATCTTGGCCGGGTTGCTGGGAAGCTGATGAACTGAACTGCGTAAATGCGACTTTACCCCACTCACGGAGCAGAGCCTCCCAAACACTGTCGGGGTTGCTAAGCAACGCCCCAAGATTACATCACTCACACGAGCCACCGCGCGGCTGGCGATGTCATCTCTGCATATTTATAGCGCCTCCTTGGAGAGGGTGTGCATTATAGAAATTACATTACTTTCTCTTGGAGGATGGGAACGGATGGCCAGTGGGCCTCTGCGGACAGCTCAGAGAGAGAATTTGGAAATTCCTGTGTGACATTCTCTGGGTGTGATGGGTGCTCTGTTCCCACCAGGTGATGCAGATGGGTCCAGATAAAAAGGCCTGCGTCACAGGGATGGGGTCTGAGGGCTTGATGGGTGGCCGCTGAGTTCCTGCCTGTGTGTGGGTAGCCGAACTCGCGCCCAGGTCTCCAGAAAGGCCGAGGAGGTGTCCCAGCTGGGCGAACCTACGCCCCTGAGCCCCACAGGCCTGGCCTCTGATCTGCCTGGAGCCGGCTGTGGGATGAACAGGCAGAGCGAGGGCACATTACCTCAAGGGTGCGAGAGCCCCGGCAGGGGAGGCGAGGGTGGTGGGGAAGGCCAAGGTTGGGTAGCCCCACGAGCGAGCACATGTGTGGCCTGCTCGCCCTTGCCCTGGTGTTGCCTCATTGGCTGGAACTCAGGGCCTGGGCGCTGTCCCTCAGCTCTTCTGCTCAAGGTGAGTGCTCTCCCAGGTGAGCCACAGAACCACTTCCGGTTTTTTGGTGGTTCATTGGAGATCTCACGGACTTTCCTGCCCAGGCTGGCTTCAAGTTGTGGTCCTCAGATCTCAGCCTCCTGAGTAGCTTGGATGACAGGCGTGAGCCACTGGTGCCTGGCTTCTGTCATTCTTTATTTGTTCTTGGATGTCCTGGCACTGTGTTCTGCTGGGATTCCTCTACCTGCCCACATAGCTCTTCTTGCCTCAGGATCTTTGTACGTGTTTCCCCTCTGCCCAAATTCCTCTTGTAGATGTTTTTGCTGCTTCCTTGGTCACTCATTGACTTTCAGCTCGAGTGTCCATCCTCAGCTCCCTCCCTCTCCCCATTCTGCACACACCTCTCTGGATTGTTGGGCGCAGTATCTACCCTGTGTGAATCAGAAACAAAGGTCTTTGTTTGCCCTGCAGGGGTTGCTTTCCTTTCCTAGTGACATGGCTTCCAAGACGCTGGAAATTTCCATCTTGTTTATGTCTAGGTTCAAGGTGGGGCAGTGGTAGTGTGACTGGTTGGGACACTAGAGTGGCTTCAGGACAAGCATGGGGGCATCGCTGGCTCCAGTCCTGTTCCTTGGAGGTCCAGGTGGCTGGTGACCCAGTGGCGTTTTCCTCTATCCCTGCTGGGTGCTCAGGGTGCCCCCCTCTTTCTCTAATTTGGTGCTGGCTCCTTGTGTCTAGAAATTTCTGAGTGGGGCTGGGCAGGAGATCCACTTTGGAGCCGGTTGTGGATCCTAGCCCCCAGAGGCTCTGGCCAGGCCTCTATCCATGGCCTCAGGCTTCAGGCTGGTTCTCTACCACTAGAGCCTCCTGAGCAGCTGGGATGACAGGCGTGAGCCATGGTGCCTGGCCTGTGTTCTTCTTGAGGTAGAGCTGAGCAAGTTGCCTGTCCTCAGCAAGTCCCAGCAAACACATCGCTTGGGAGGCCTGGAACCTCAGCTCCCAGACCAGGTGGGGCGCAGAGGGGCTGGAGGGGCTGCCGGGGAGTTGTCCACTTCTCAGACAAACCCAAACCCTGTGCAGCGCCTGCTCCCTGCTCTCACCAGAATCACCCCTGGGGGAACCCCTGTGCCCCAAAGGTGACAGAGCCGGGTGCAGTCTTCACGGCCACATGGGCTTTTCTTGCTTGGATGCCAAGCCTGGCTTGGGAACGGGGCACACACAGTCCTTAGGAGTTCTCAGTTGGGCTTGTGCTGGCCTGGACCCCAGGCTGTCCTGTGACAAGGCCCGGGGCCCCGTTGTGCTGGGCCTCATGGGTTCCCGTGGCTGTGCAGAGTTACGATCCCCACCATCTCCCCTCGTGCAGCCCAGCAGGAGCCGCCTGGGGCCCTGGAAACCAAGCCTATTTGCCCATCGGTCACCCTGAGCACATGCCGCTCCGTTCGGGGGAGCAGTATGCTCTCCAGGGGTTGCGGCGGACGTGGCCAAAGCTGATGCCCACTTTCCTAGTCTCCTTGATGCAAAGTTTGCATGCTGCCAACCGTCTTAAGCCCTGTTTGGACATTCTTTAGTGAGAAGGACTTGGCTCAAGCTAGCTCACAGGGACCTGGGCTCCTGGCTGGTGCGCCGCCTGCTGGGGGCCTCCTCAGTCCCTCTCACCCCCACCCCGGGAGCACCCACCTTGCTGTGTCTGAGCCACGCTGTCCCACAGATCCAAGACATCCATTGCTGCCCCATGCTCTGGCTCATCACCCTCCCTGCCTCCTGCCAACTCAGCCATGTCGTGTGTGTGGCCAACTAGGCCGTAGCCCACAGAGGCCTCCCTCGGGTGCTGCCTGGGCCCGGCGGAGCAAGGCCTCGGGTCCTGTGGCTGAGCAGCAGCAGCTGTCCCGAGCCCATTCTTGGCCTACCTCGGGCTGGGCGAGGCCTGGGACTCTGAGGATAGAGAGAAGTCTGGAAATTTCTGGAAGGAGGAGAGTGATGCTCAGCCCGTGCCCACGGATGGCAGCTGGGGTCAGGGTGGAGAGCGACGAAGCCCAGTGGGTGCCCTCTGGGGGCATCTCCCTGCCAGGCTTTGTGCCCCCTGTCTTGCCTTGTCAAAGGTGGACGACAGTGCAGCTTGTGGCCCACCCCTCCCTGCACCATGTGGCTCACTCCGCACAGAGTCAGCCCCCAGCATCTCACCCCCCCCATCCCTCGGTGCACACATGCAATGAGGCCCCTGTAGAGAGGAAGAGAGGGAGGCAGGTGCCTGCCTCAAGACCATGGTGGGGAGGGTCTGCCCGGGCAGGGCAGGGTGCCACCGCACCCACTGTGGGGCTCACCTGTAGCCTGCTGAGAGTCAGCTGAGGCCTCTCCAGTGCCTCCTGGCCACCTGGCTGGGAGATGGGGAGGGCGAGCTGCCGGTGCTTGAGGACGGCACTGACCTGCCGGTGGGCAGCAGCAGAGGCTCCTGGGCCCCAGAGGCCCCTGGACCCACTTTATTAATCACGCCTGTGTGGTGTGCGGGGTGATTTGTAGCTGCAGGAGGAGCGGGCTGTGCCCTTGCAGGCTGGCCGAGGACCCTGCTTGAGTGGCACTGGCTGACAGGGGCTTTCTGTCCTCTGTGTTTGTTGAGTGCCTGCTCTGTATGGCAGAGCCAGAGGGAAGTGATACCAGGGCTGGGGGTCAATTCCAGCCCTGTCCCAAGCTCACTGATGAACTTGACCAACTAAGTTTACCTATGGGAGCCCTACTTTCCTGACCTGTAAACAGGAGGCCAGGTGACAGCAGGGGCAGGTATGAAGAGGTGGGGATGAGCCCACAGCACCACCTGACCCTCTGCCCTGCTCCTCCTTCTCTGGGGCATCAGTCTCTGGGAATCTAGCAGGGAGCTGTGTGTGTGTGTGTGTGTGTGTGTGTGTGTTGGTCCTAGAGCTTGTACTCAGGACCTGGGCTCTGTCACTTTTTTTCACTCAGGGCTGGTTTTCTACCATTTGATCCACAGCTCCACTTCAGGCTTTTGGCTGGTTAATTGGAGATGAAAGTTTCATGGACTTTCCTGCTTGGGCTGGCTTTGAACATCAATCTTCAGACCTCAGTGTCCCCAGTAGCTAGGATTCTAGGCGTGATCCACTAGTGTCTGGCTCCAGGGAGCATTTTTGCGGGCTGAATTGTAAGCAAGGAGGCGGAGAGGGGAGCACTCAGTGATCTAGGAAGGTCTGTTGGGGGCAGCGGGTGGATGTCCCGGCTTTTGTGTAGAAGTGAGTATGTGGAGGGCTGAGGGAGGGCCTGGGGGGCGGGGGTGAGGCAGGGAGCAGGTGGGAGAGGTACAGGCTGGGGAGGTTCTGTGGATGTGGTCAGAGTCGCTTCCAGCTGGAGAAAGGAAAAGGAGTAGGAAGTCTTGGAGAAGGCCGGAAGCGGAAGCGGGCTGTGTTCACCTCATGGCTAGGGCAGTGGTGGGATTCTGAAATTCCCTGTCTGGTTTTGCATGCTGGCCCCCTACCTACCAGCCCGGTGTCCTTGAGGAAACACCACGTTTCCTTGCTGGGCCTCCGTTCCCAGTGGAAAGTGAGCCTGGTGCCAGCCCTCTTGGCATGGCGGAGGTGGTGTGTCAGCTGACCCAGGACCATCACCACCAGACCTTTCATTTTCCCTCACTCAGATCCCAGAGCAAGGCTGCCTGTACCCAGCAAGTTGGTTAAAGCCACCTAGGAGAAGAGACTGTGCAAATGTGGGCACCAGCAGATGTGTGTGTGTGTGTGTGTGTGTGTGTGTGTGTCAGGGGGCTGCGCAGGGATGCCGGGTGGGTGCAGAGCTGTGCGCCGGCAGCCCTGCGGGGAGCCAGAGCCTCACAGGTGACAGCTGATGGGAGAGGAGCCCTAAAGCCAGCAGCAGCACCTCCACCTGGGCTCCAGCAGGAACCAAGGGCAAGCGAGCAGACAGCAACATGATGACCGGAGACCACAGTCTCCAGGCGGTCTCCTGCAGGAAGGCCACTTGTGAGCTGTGGGAGAGGGAGGGAAGGTGGGGCCCTGGCTAAGCACCTCTCCCCAATCCGGGCCTCTGCCTCCCCCATGCCGGATGACAGGTGTGCCATGCCTGTCAGGACGCTGTCTTGGTGGTGGCCTTGGAGAGCTGGAACCCCACAGGGGAGCCCTGAGGTGGGCTTGCCCACCCTGTGTGTGAGCTCGGACCAGCTCTCACCTTGCACGTGGGCCGAGTGGCAGAGCATGCAGACGGGACACTCAGTAGGCACCCCATCTGGGCCCCCAGGCCCAGGGAGAGCCCAGGTGTGTGTGTGGGGGAGGGGGGTTGAGCTACTGAAGAAAGGAAATTGAGTCCCATAGTGGGGTAGCCAAACTGGTGTGGTATCCAGGGGTCCAGCGGCCTAGCTTGGTGCTTGTAAGAGGTTTGAGTGAACAGTGACAGGGTTATGAGTGACCTCAGCAACAGGCTTTCTCAGGATCCGAGAGGGTCTTTAGGCATCCTGGTCCTGGTCCTGGCTCTGGCCCTGGCCCTGGTCCTGGTCTTGGTCCTGGTCCTGGTCCAGAGAGAGAGAGAGAGAGACAGACAGACAGACAGACAGACATAGACAGACACACACAGCAAGACAGAGGCAGAGACATAGAGGGCAAGAGACTGACACAGACCTGGGGTGGGTATTAAGGGAGTGAGCAGAGGGGAGGGCTGAGGCTGTTGGAGGAAGCTGGGGCAGTTACTGGTTGGTTTGTCTGGGTGTCAGCTGTGGGCGTCTGAAGCTGTCCCCGGTCCCCATCAGTGCTGGCCAAGCTCCAGCTGTCATTTGGCATAGGTAGGAGCATCCCACATTTTGTTCCCTCCCTCTCCCCTAACCCCAGCTCTTCATCCCAGCCTGGAACCTTGCTCCCTCGGGGGTGGGGTTCTGCTCTCCTCCGGGAGCCTGGCCCCGCTGAGGGGCTCATAGACAGGGATGGCGGTGCCCCAGAGCCCCCGCCCCAGCCGGCCCCTCCCCCAGGCCACAGCTATTTCCCTAACGCCTGGTTCTTTATGAGAGCAGCGCTCAGGCTGCCCGAGGTCACGGGCTGTGAGGGGCTGGAATGAGGCCATTGTGCTGCCTCTAATGACCCTGTGGCTGGTGTTGAGCTGCCTGATCAAGCACCCGGGACACTCTAATTTCCGCCTGTCCCAAGGCGATCCTATCAGGGCCTGAGTGATCTCCTGGCCAGCGGGCAGTACGGGCTCTGAGCTGGCTCTCCCTCTCCCCCCAGAGCCCATCGAGGCCCCTCCCTTGGGAGGCACCAGCCAAAGCCATTGGGCTGAGAAATGGCCATGCTGGGCCATCTCTCCCCGTCTTTCCCCTTGTCCCAGGGGAGTTCAGACGACGTTCACATGCTGGCTGTTGGGAAGTAGGTCCATTGGCCTCTCTGGTTGGAGGGAGAGGGGCCAGGCCAGTGTGGCCCCTGAGACCCATCTGCAGGAGACGGGGTGAGGGACAGCAGCTTGCTACTCATTCTCCCCGCCACCTCTGTCACCCTGTTTATGAAAGGCTGTGATCTCAGGGTGCTGGTGGGCACAGAGCCTCACAGTGACTGCAGCCCATCGAGGGTGAGAGCTAGGCTGGCGACAAGCTAAGGGACAAGCTAGCTGTCCCTGGGGTGGGGGTGGAGGGATGGGTGAGAACACAGGCCCCTGCTCCTCATCTGTGGATGTTCCTGACACAGCACACAGGGCCCATTTGCAAGAAGCTGCCGTGGCCGTGAGGCTGGCCCTGGGCTGGGAACCCTGTGTTAGCACTCCAGCCAGGCGTGGTGGAGCACTCCCGTGGTCTCAGCTCAATGGGAGGCATAGGTGGAAGGATCGTAGTCTGAAGCTGGCCCGAGACATAATGTTCTAGACCCTATCTGAAGAATAACTAAAGCAAAAGAGTGTGAATCAAGTGGTAGAGCGCCTGCCTAGCCTGTAAAAGGCCCTGTGTTCAAATCCCAGTACTGGACCTGGTGGAGTATGAAAGCCACCCAAACCTCCTCCTGGGAGGACCATGGAGAGACCAACCTGGGTCTGTCTCTGTCACCAGACTCTGTGAGCTGCAGATAGATGGATACCCAGGGGAGGCCGGGAGGCTGGGGCTCCGGTTTGGCAAAGCTCTTTGGGTCAGTGGGACCAGGCCTAGTGGCCTTGGAGGAGATGGGGCATGGAGCATGCTGGGAAGGATGAGCTGACACACCAGGGTGTCGCACGCCAGCAAAGGGCTGACAGCAAAGGGCTTTCTGGGCGGCAGGCACAGACCGCAGCCTGGGTGACCTCAGACCGAGTACCGGGAAACCAGCGGTGCTTCATGGCCCACCATGGGGAGAACAGGACCCCAGGCCATCGCCTGCTTGTTCCTTGCTGGGCCTGTGGTAGGCAGGGCTGGGTCTGGAGCCCAGATTGGGCCTGCGGATGGAGGTCTCCTCCCACCAGCCTGCCTGCCAGTGGGCACTGGAGTTTTTGGGGGTGTTGGCACCCTAGGATGCCGTACAGTTCCCTCTGGCTTGGGAGCTGGCCCGTGAGCAGGAGTCAGGCGCACTGGGCTGGAACTGTCAAGGACACCCTGTCTTCCCCCTGGGACTCAGTAAACCGGTAAACAAAGCAGCCCCGGAAGGATTAAACCCACTGGAGGCCATGGAACATGAGGGCTGGGTCTCCAGCTGCCCGGCCCCGCTGCTCTCCTTCCCCGGTGGGAAGATGCTCCCATGATAAACCCAGGGCTGGGGAAGCTGCAGGTCCCTACACTAGCGGGCTCCAGTCTGCTTCTGATCCACCCCCTGGGGAGAGCCCGGGCCTGGTTTCGTGGTCCTTTGTCAGGGGCCAATGACAGTGCTGCTCCTGCGTCTCAGGTGCATCTCAGGTGGGTTACCTATTAGCTGAGATAGGCTGCTGCCTGTGACTGCCCTCCCTCCCCTTCCCCCCACTCCCCAGGCAAAGGAGGTGCCAGGGAAGAGGAGGACGATCCACATCCCAGGGGCCTGTGTGTTGGTTCTACCATGATTTAGAACATTCTTGTTCTATTCTGGGGAAAACTGGGGACTCCACACTCAGCCCAACTTCCCTGGCTGCCTGGACCAGATCTACCAGTCTCCGGGTAGAGCCTGGCACCAGCCTCTGTGACCTCTCCCCAGTGACCTGGGAGCTCTTGTGCCACTCGAGTGTCTGGGCTCTCACCGCGTTACTCTGAAATGAAAATCGTAGGCCATATCACTCGGCTTGCACCTAATTTGAAAAAAAAAATCAATATAGTGTCCTGACTGCGGTATGTGGGAGGAATGAAAGGAAAATCATTGATAATAAAATGATACTTATCTCAATGTGGAGATGCTGGCCGCTCTCCAGAGGAGCCCACACGCCCTCAGATCACCGTCCTCCAGCCTGCCCTCCGCACAGACAGGCGCGATTACATGACGGATCACGTCCTCATGGAGTCTTGTCTCTTACCTGAGCAGTAGGTGTTGTCTGCCCCGCGTACATTTCTGAACATCATCGAAAACTCCAGCAGCCAGTTTCTGAGACACCACCTCGGGTTAGAGCCGCCTGCGTCAGGCCATCTCCTGTCTGTGGTGACACCAGCTACGTGGAGCCTGGCAGGTCACGGTGTTTAACTTGTGGCTGGCAGAGTTGTCTGAGCGTGGCAAGTGGGCAGGACGGTTGCGCCTCCAGAGGAAAAGCTAGGAAAAGGGCCAAGGACAGGCTCCAAGTCTCTGTAATCACGCAAAACCAAATGAGCGCCAACGGCTTGCTTGTAATCCTAACTACTCAGGGCTGAGACCCAGAGGGTCATAGTTTGAGGTCAGCTTTGGCAGAAGAATGTGCTAGACTCTGTCTTTAAAATGGCTGGCAAAAACTGGGACTGGAGGTATGGCTTAAATGGTATCATGTTAGCCAAGCAAGTTGGGTAAGCATCATATCCTGAGTTCAAACTCTAGTGAGAGAGGAGAGTGAGAGAGAAAGAGAGAGGGGGGACAGAGAGGAAAGAGAAGATGATTGAGTGATATATGGTGTGTGTGTGTGTGCGTGTGTGCGTGTGTGCGTGTGTGCGTGTGCGCTGCTACTGGAGCTTGAATTTATGGGCCTGGGACCCTTCCTTAGCTTTTACAGTTCTATCACTTGAACTGTAGCTCCATTTATGGCTTTTTGGTAGTTTTTTGAAGATAAGCGTCTCATGGACTTTCCTGCCCAGGCTGGCTTTGAACTACAATCCTCAGATCTCAGCCTCCTGAGTAGCTAGGATTATAGGAATGAGCCACTGGCACCTGGTTGAATGCAATATTTTTTTTTTTTGTTGGTCATGGGGCTTGAACTCTGGTCCTGGGCACTGACCCTGAGCTCTTCAGCTTAAGGCTAGCACTTATCACTTGAACCATAGCTCCATAGATGGCTTTTTGGTGGTTTATTGGAGATAAGAGTCTCATGAACTTTCCTACCCAGGCTGGCTTTGAATTGCAGTCTTCAGATTTCAGCCTCCTGAGTAGCTAGGATTATAGACTCCAGCCACTGGCCCTTGGCTGAATGCAATATTTTTAAGAAGCTAATTAAATGAAAATAAAGCAAGGTATCCCCATCAAAGGGCTGTTGAAGTTTAAGTGAGGAAGGTTGGATGTCCCGGCTTTTCCTTCTGCCTTGGGGCCCAGCGGTGGTCCTTGCATCTAAAGGACTCCTAGTCTCACCCCTGTGTCTCACACACACACACACACAGCAGGTTAGGGATTCTCCGCAGATGCTGCGCAGCTCTGACAATTGGCAGGACCTCCTCAAGGTACCGGCTACTGTCCAACCAGGTTGAGGTCCCCACAGGAGCATCCCATAGGAAAGGCCTCGGGAGTGCGGGGGTCAGGCCTCAGCCAGCTGATATCCCTTGCCAGGCCATAGCCAAACTGGGAAACCCAAGTGCCTGGGGGCTGGGCATGGATGTCTTAATTTCCTGGCTGAGGGCAGCCACCGTGACCTTATTTCTGTCTGTGGCGGGGCATCGTGTCCATCCTGCGCATCACCGTCTGGGCTGGTCCTGTTATAGGTAACAAATCCCCGTTCCTGTGCACACCCTGCACAACCTCTTCCCCCTCCATCCCTGCTCTTCCCCCCTACCATCACTGGAGACTGGCAGGAAGTTGCACAAGCTGGGTCCCGTGAAGGTGGTTGGTCTTTTCTTTGTGCCAGGATTCCCCAGGTGTGTTCCAGGTGTGTTCTCAAAGCTTCCCCGGGCAGTCCCGGGCTTGTACCATCTCATTTCGCAAGGCCTTCCAGCCTAGCCTCTTGCTAGGACCTGAAGTTGGGGCTAGAGCTTCATCCCTGCAGCGCCCCTCCCCTCCACGTCTGCCCCTCTGTTTCCTCCAGGGTGAGACCTTCCTGTGCCCTTCCCTCCTCACCCCCCCCTTCCATGCTTACCTCATCCATCTGGCTGGAATGGCCGCCTGGCCCCTTACTGTGGTTATTGCATTTTGCTCAGAGTTGCTAGGATTTACTGGGTTATTGGCTCATTTTTCATATTGCATCTGTAGTAACCAGACTTGGAAATGAAAAGTCACGTGGAATCTAGCCATGATGGAGGAGAGTGGAGGGTGAGAACCTGCAGCTCTGAGAGGGTTGTGAAGAGGGAAGGGCAGGAGAGGGCTACTGCGGCTGCTCCTCAGCCTGTGTTTCTGCAGGTCAGTGGTTGGGCCTCGTGGCCAGAGCCCAAGCCTGGAAGAGTTGCAGCTTCCTGGGTGTGTGGGCGTGGCAGCCCCTCCTGGCAGAGTTCCTTGGCATGTGAGAGTCATTCCACATGTGTGGTTTGTACAGAGACCACACGTCATAACTAATATGTGTCTGTGAGACAGAAAACAATGGAACTTTTTTAAAAATTGAGTGTGTGTGTGTGTGTGTGTGTGTGTGTGTGTGTGTGGCTTGAACTCAGAGCCTGGGCACTCTCCCTTAGCTATTTTTTTTTGTTGTTGTTCTAGGCTGGCATTCTGCCACTTGAGTCATAGCTCCACTCCTGGCTTTTAAAAAATTGTTATTATAAAGGTATAGAGGGGTTGTATAGAGCGGTTACAGTTACATAAGTCAGGTAAAGAGAACATTTCTTTTTGGACAATGTTACCTCTTCCCTTGTTCTCTCCCAGTTTTTCCTTCCCATTCCCACCCACAAGTTGTGGAGTTCATTTTCAACATAGTGTCGAGTGAGTACCACTGCTGCATTTGTTCACCCCTCCCCTTTTCTTTGTCAGTTGTAGGGCTTGAACTTGGGGACTGGGCGCTATCCCTGAGCTCTTTTTGCTCAAGGCTAGCACTTCATCACTTTGTGCCATAGCACCACTTCTGGTTTTCTGGTGGTTAGAGAAAAGAGTCTCACAGACTTTCCTGCCTGAGTTGGCTTTGAACAGCTATCTGCAGCCTCCCTAGTAGCTGAAATTACAGGTGTGAGCCATGGGTACCTGGATTTAGTTCACCCCTTTGTCCCTCCATTTCTTTTTTTTTTTTATATTCTAAGTAAGGTTTCTAATCTCCAGTGATCAGGCTTTACAGGGGTTTCAAATTTGTGATTAAAACAAAACCTCCCTTTATGTCTGAGGGTATGTGCTTTATTAACACGTTTACACATTTTATATTTCTCAAGGAAAGTTTTTGATAAGCTGATGCAGAGGCTGATGCCACACTGTACCTTTCAGCCACCTGCATGCTGTCCTTTAGAAGAATTGGGGAAAGGAAGGAAAATAGGGGAAGGGAAATTTTTGTATGGGGAAGGACAGATTTAGGTTAGTTGGTTAAGCAATGATGTGTAAGTATCAGAGCTGAGAAGCATACTCTTATTTGCGGTTAGAATTCACAGACGTCTGTTTCCTATCAAGGAATTTAGGCATTCCAGAGATGGTCACTCCATGCTCATTCATTTTTAGGTCCATGCCCAGTTGTTCTCCCAGTCTCTGGGCCTTCCTTTGTGGTGGTACTGGGGCTTGAACTCAAGGTCTTGAGCTCTGACTTAACTTTTTTTTGTGCCAGGCCTGTACACTGTCTCTGAGCTGCTTGTTGCTCAGGGCTAGCACTCTACCACTTGAGTCACAGTGCCATTTCTGGCTTTTTTTGAGTAGTGTATTGGAAGAAAGAGTCTTACAGACTTTCCTGCTGGCTGGTTTTGAACCGCGATCCTCAGATCTCAGCCTCCTGGGTATCTAGGATTACAAGGGTGAGCCACCAGTGCCAGGCTATGGCTTGACTTTTTCACTCAAGGCTGGTGCTTTGCCACTTGAACTACCCCATCACCTGTGACTTTTTGCTGGTTAATTGGCAATAAGAATCTCACAGATTTCTCTGCCCAGATTGGCTTCTAACCATTATCCTCAGCTCTCAGCCTCCTGAGTAGTTAGCATTACAGGTGTGAGCTACAAGCACCCACTATGCCTTTATTCTTATTTGCTGCTAGGGCCTACATGTTTCCCATCTCTTCTCTTAAATCCTCAAAGACTGTCATTTTATCTGCTGCGCTTGTCCCTCCATTTCTGTGTCCTCCTTACCCTCCCAAAGACAGATGCACAAGCAAACAAAACAATAAGAAAGAAAACAAAAATAGCAAAAAAGAAAGGAAAAAGATTTCAGGCTTTTTGTTGGTTCAGTGGAGCTAAGAAGAGTCTCACAGACGTTCCTGCCTGGGCTGACTAGAAGCTTAGTCCTCAGATCTCAGCCTCCTAAGTAGCTAGGATCAATTTTAAGGATCTCTTAGAAAACATCAGTAGGACAAAGAAGCATGAAATAGCTATGTAAGAAAGCTCTGGCCAGTTTTCTGCAACCCTTCCCCTCTTTTGCTGCCCTGCCTCTGTCCCTCCCTTCCTATCCCTTCTGCAATTTGATTCGCAGGTGCCCAGATGCACTTGTGCAACCCGGGGCTCTCCAGAGAGCACTTCACTCTGCAGGGAGGCGACCTCTGGGCTGCCTGCACACCGTGGCTTGTGTGCGGGCAGTGGTGATCCCGGCTAGCCTGTGTGCCCTGCTACCTCTCTCCAGCTTAAGAGATGCCATGGTTCGTGCAGAATTGTCACAGCTCAGGAGCAGGGCTGGGATTCACACTCAGAGTCGGGATCTTGGTGTTTTCATTTCAGTGGTTCAGCGGGCATTCTGCATGCTCCCGGGCTCTGTGGTGGGGAGCCAGTGGGGATAAGTTAGCACTCTGCAGTGCTAAAGATGGGGCGGCTAGTGTTCCTTAGGGCTTTGAGGACCGCTGGCCTCTTCAGTTGTGAGCCAGGTTGTGGGTAGGGGCTCTGATGGGCAGGACTTTGCAGTGGGTGGACCTGTTGTGGGCAGGGCCACAGTGGGTGGGGCTGTGTGTGTGTGTGTGTGTTGTACACTGGGCAGGGCCTGCTCTGGATGAGTCTGCAGTGGGTGGGGCCTTGTTTATGGGCAGGGCCTGTGGTAGGTGTGGCTCTGATGCGGGTGGGGTCATGCTGTGGGTGGGTTTATACTCAGGATAGGGTCTGGTTTGTTGAGGGTGGGTCTACAGTGGGTTGGGCCTTATTTGTGGGCGGGGCCTGTGGCGGGCATGGCTCTAGTGTTGGTGGGGCCTTTTATGGGCAGGGCCTGTGGTAGGCGTGGTTCTGGTGTGGGTGAGGACTTGCTATGGGTGGGTTTATACTCAGGATAGGGTCTGGGCTGTTGAGGGTGGGGCTGTTCAGTGGGGGCGGGGCTACACAGTGGGTAGGACCTGTTGTGAGGTGGGAGGCTCTTGAGGGGGTGGCCAAGGACAGGATGATGCCAGGGAAGTCTTGCTTGGGGCCCTCTGTGAATGGGGGGGGGCAGCAGAGTGAGTGCTGTCTCAGCAGTGTTTGAGGCTCGACCACGGGCTGGTGTTAGGAGGATTTGTCCTTTGCCTAGGCAGCAGGTTGGCTCTGAGGGCCGGGCCTGCTGCAGTGGCTGCCATCCAGTGCCAGCCTCTCCTACCCAGATTCCCGGAGAGGCTTGGGCATCAGGAAGGGATGGGGTGTATTTGTTTTTCAGATGTCCTGAGGACCTAACATAGCTCTAAAAAGAACACCCAGCCCCCACAAACATCCTCTCCAAACCTGCCCCTGGGGGGGAGTGTGAGGCCTCCGCCACACGGGCCAGGGCGCTGTGCCACTGCCCTGGGCACAGAGGGACCTGGGGAGAGGAGGCTGCGGGCACAACCTGCCTGAGCGTCCTGCGCCTGCGGACAGCTGCGCTCATGGGGTATGCATGAGCTTTCTGGGTTCCCAGATCCCACTATGGGCAGCCAGAGGTCCAGAGTGACACTGAGTGCCATGTGTTCCACTGCCCCCAGCAGGAGTCCCCCAGGACTGGCTCCCTCTCAGTTTATTCCCCGTTCCTAAGCCTCTGTAGACCTCTGACCTCAGTGGACGCTTCCACGTGGCAGGAGACAAAGGTCCTTTGGCTTCTTTCAACCTTTTCCCTTGGTGGGCAGCAGGCCAGGCCAGCAGGGGCTGCGTGAGAGATGCCGACCAAGGAAGGCAGCCAGGGAGCAGTGGCGGTCTAGGGTGGAGCGGGGTCTCTGCTCTGACACTTGAGTGTCTGATCACACAGCCAGCTTCCTGACAGCCTGGACTTCACGCTCTCATTAGCTATTCATAGCGCGTTCTTCATAAATGAGCCCTTCCAGTAGGAAGTCATGGCGTCCACTGGTGGAGAGCTCCCCTGCCCACACCCTCCCACTGTGTCCACTGGCTGTGAGCCGCTCCTGTCTGGTAGAGGGAGTGTGGGCAGCTGGTCCTGTCCGGCATAGAGGGCAGGGCAGAGACAGGAGTTGGTGAGTGTCACTGAACCACATTTTTCAGAATGGGTTTCCTTCATTAAATGGTTAGTTTTTATGGAGGTGAAATTCCAGCACATAAATGTAACCATTTCACAGCGCAGGGCTCAGCGGCCAGCAGCGCAGTACCAGAATTGAGTGTTCACCATCTCCGTCTCGGTCCCGCCCCAGACAGACGCTGTCCTGTGCAGCCGTCTCCCTCCTGGCCCCCTCCCCAGATCTGGAGAGTGCTGTTCTGCTCTGTCTCAGCGGATTTGCCTGCCCTGGCTGTTGTGCGTGAATGGAATCCTGCACAACTGGGCCTGAAGCAGACGCCTGTAATCCCAGCCCTTGGGACCTGGGGCAGGCAGCGGATTATGAGTCTGAGGCCAAGACCCTTTCTCAAAACAAACAAATGAACAGACGTGGTAAGCTAAGTGGCTGTTGTATGTTTTCCTTTCATCTAGCACCATGCTTCTGTGTGTTTCAGCCTGTGCCACAGCCTCTTCCTCTTTGTGGCTGAGTAACACCCCCTTGTGTGGCTGTACCACATGGTGTCCTTCATCTGTGGATGGAATCGGATTGCTCCCGGCTTTGGGTCATTGTGAATGGTGCTGCTGTGGGCCTGTGTGTACATGGCTTTGTTTGAGCTCACTTTTGTAGTTCCTTTGGGCCTCTGTCTAGGAGTAGGCTTGCTGGGTCATGTAACCATTCTGTCTACTACGTTGGTTTCTTGTTTTTGTGATGCTGGGGATGGAACCCAGGACCTCCACATGCTAGCTTGGTGCTCTGAGTTACACCCCAGCCCTGCAGTGTGTTCTCATTTTCTCTCTCTTGCTCTCTTTCTTTCTTTCTTCTCTTTCTGGTGTTTGAACGTAGGGCCTTGGGCTAGCTCAGCAGGCACTTGAGTTCATACACTCCTTCCTTCCTTCTTTCTTTCTTTCTTTCTTTGTCAGTCGTGGGGCTTGAACTCTGGGCCTGGGCGCTGTCCCTCAGCTCTTCAGCTCAAGGCCAGCACTCTACCACTTGAGCCACAGTGCTGGTTTTCTGAGTAGTTTATTGGAGATAAGAGTCTCATGGACTTTCCTGCCCGGGTTGGTTTTGAACGACGATCCTCATATCTCAGCCTCCTGAGTAGCTAGGATGACAGGTGTGAGCCACTGGCACCTGACCACCTTTCTTTTTTGATAGGATGTCAGGTGTACTCTTCTTCTGTTTTATCCTCATACCCACCCTAGGTGTAGATGCTAATGTGGCTCCCATGGGAAAGTTGGGGGGACTGAGGCTCCCTGAGGACAGAGCACATTTAGGACCGAAACGATGCTCTTGTGAATGGCGTACCCAGGACCCCACCATTCCATCACTCAGCCCTTCCTGGAGCCCCAGTCCGAGCTCTACTCCTTCCAGAAGTCACTTTTCTCTGGCTTCTAAAGTCTCTGGACCGTGTCCTAGTGTTGTGCGGTGCCCGCCGTGCACGCAGTAGGTGTTTTATGACTCACCGGGTCGTGATGTTTAACAGTCTCCACCTGGCTCCGGCCGATGTGGAGACGCGGCCTTGGTCTGCATAGGCTGGCTCAGCAGCTGCGGTGGCCCCTGGCCCCGCGCCTGCTGCGGTGCTGGGTGAACTGGGGGTCAGCCTGGTTTATGGCACCCCTCTGTGGCTTAAAGGGAAACGGTGTGCGTGGGAAGGGGGTGCTGCAAGGTACCCCCGACTTTACCACTTTTCTGGAGAAGTAGGTCATTTTCCCTCTCTCCCCCTCACCCCCCATAGCAGAGCAGATGTTAACTTTCCAATAAACGAGGAAAAAATAGACTAGAGACATTTAGCAAACGAGAGCTGTGCAGGCCGGAGTTATCACTCTGATTTCAACTGGGACTATAAAATTTTATGAGCTATTAAATTGTCCTAAACCTCCTTTAACATACAAACCCAAGTGTCTGCGATTACCCATCAAGAGCGCGCGTCGCTCAGGCTCAGCGTGTCCAATCAGTGAAACCTTTAACTCAGTGTGGTGCCTGGCACCGTGTGGGTCCTACGCGGATGGGCACGTGGCTGGCCTGGCTGTGGCCCTGAGCCTGGTCAGACGGACGAGCTCAGGGCCTTGGGCTAGCTCAGTGGGCAGGATGGCCTACCCCTAAACCTTGTGGAAACTTCCTTCTCCAGTCTGGGGTCAGAGGACAGGGAGATGCTCTGAGCTGGCTGGTGGGGCCCAGAGGCCAGGAGTGCCCACCAGGACCCCAGCAGAGGGCCGAGCAGGCGGACGGTTCCTCATCTCGAGAAGCAAGGGCCAATAGAGGTTCTGACATGTGCAGGAGACAGATGGGAGACCCTAGGCGGGCCCCAGGGCATCTGGCTGTCCTGGCCTCCTGGGTGGCTACATGGGGCTTGGTTAGGGCACCCGGGTGGGCAAGAACCCAAACAAAGATCCCTTGGGAGCAGGGCCTGCTCTGGGTCAGACGCCGGCATTCCGGAGCCGCTTTCCAGACGCAATTTTCTGGTGGTCTCCCTGCTTCGGAGACCCAGAAAGGTCCCAGCTGTTTGACTGTGCTGGTTCATGACCCACTAGAACTAGGTGACCGGGTCTGAGGCAGGAGGTAGCACCTGGCTGGACAGGGCAGTACATGGGACCCCGCTGGACTTCTGCTAAGATGTGGACAGTGGGTGTGAGCAGAGTAGCCAGGGGCTTGGGGTGTGGGCCTGTCTAAACCCTCACCCTTGGCCTCAGAGCCACCCTATCACGTGGGATAAGAGCCTTTTCCTGGTGGGGTTCGGGAAAGGTCACAGCAGGGCCTCCCACAGAGGGGGGTGGCATGGAAGTAGCAGTGGGGGGGGGGGAGAGGGAAGGGAGGAGGAAGTAGGGAGAAGCTCTTCATGGTGGCCGGCCCATTTCATGACAAGGCCGAGGCACCAGAGGCCCGAGTACCACGTGAGTGGAGGAAATTTCCAGGAGGTCAGCGCTGCATGTACGTGCCAGGCTAAACCTTCCCTGCTTCCCTTGGGCCTGCCATGCTGTGAGAAGTGGGCTGCTCTACTCGCAGTGGGAGTCTGGGCTGAGGGCAGACCCCTGGCTTCCCGGTCCTTGGAGGTTGCTTGGACCCATCTGGGCTGAGAAATGACCCATTCTTGAGCCAGCCTTGTATCTGAGGCTCCATGCTGCCCCCCTGGCCCAGACCTGCTGGTCCCTGCCTCCCTGTAGATCTCAGGAGCTCTGGGGGCGGGGAGGCCTGGCCCTGGCAGCCATCGCTCTGCAGGGCTGGTGCCGGAATTCACAACGGTTGCAACAGAGCCATTGGGCAATTCCTGTGAGGGTCGTGATGGCTGGGCGGGCGCCGTCTGCGTCCCCATGTTAAGAATGGTGACTTCTTCTCGTGCTCTCACTCCGCGCCCAGAGCTCATGCGGCCCCTGGCTGGATTCTGCCATGCTAGGCCGCCGTCCCTCTGGGCATGTGGTCCCCAGCCACCCTGAGGCCTTGGGAGGGAAAGGCCAGGCCAGCATAGCCGGATGCGCCACAGTTTGGGTTTGGGGGGGCGTAGGGGTGCCGGTCTGCAGAGCCTGCTGTGTGGAATGTGCTCTGCCAGACGCCAATTAGACTGGTATGTGAGACCCGAGGGCCCTGCCTGCCTGGCGATAGGACTGTGGGATCCATGGCCAGACCTCCATCTGAGTCCCAAGACCCAGGGTGCCTCTGGGGTCGCTGCCCTCTGGAGCCTTGGCCTTTGTGAGGAGAAGGGTCTGGGTCCCTGGATCTCAGCCCAGCTGCCTCCAGCACGCTGTGGGGCTCCAGCACGCACAACGCCCTGCCCACCTTCCCAAGGCTCAGGAGTGCCCTGGCTTCTGGCTGCAGGTGACCCCTCCGAGGTGTGTGTCCAGAGCAATGTTACCCGACTCCCTTGGATACAGAGCTGGGGGGCTGGGCCTGGGCCTGAGTGTTCATTGGAGAAGGGGAGAGAGGAGCCAGACTTGGCGGTGCCTTGTGGGGAAGCTGGCCAGTATGTGTGTGTGGGGGGGGGGCGGGGTGTCTCTGGGCAGGGGGCCCAGGAGGGGGAGGAAGTGTGATCTCAACTTTGGGGGCTGAATTGGGAAGGGAAGTGTGCAGTGGGTGATGGGAGCCTGTGAAGGCTGACTAATGAGAGCTGCTGAGAACCTTCATTCTGGGGTACCAGGAGCCCGGGAAGGCTGCCCGCAGGGAGTGCTGGGCTAGATGCACATCAAGGCATACAGGGTGAACTTGGGATGAGCCCACTACCTCTGTCTGTGTCTGCCGTCCCGGGGCTTGAGCTCAGGGCCTGGGCAATGCCCTGAGCTTTTGTGCTCAAGGTTCTAGCCATACCTCCACCTCCAGTTTTTGGGTATTAATTGGAGAAGAATCTTAGGGTATTTCTTGCTCAAGCTGCCATTGAACCTCCATCCTCAGATCTCAGCCTCCTGAGTCACTGGGATTATAGGCTTGATCACTGGTCCCCGCTGAGCCCACACTCTTCTTTGTTCAATGAATCCCACAAGAAAGGTCCTGAGTGAAAGTGGGGTTTGGGAAGGCTTGGAATGTTGTGAGGTCTCCTGGTGATCACTGGTGGCTGGGGGGTGGCTTGGCGGCGACCTTGACCATAGGGACGGAGGCAAGAGGGTAGGGGGCTTGGGTAGCGGAGGGGTCCTCGGGGCCCGGTGTACCCAGGGCTGACGGATGAGGGAGGTGGAGCTGGACCTCATCGCCCCTTCCGGGCTGCTGGCAGCTCTTGGAGGCCTTGTTCCCTCCTGGCCTGGGGTCCTTACACCCCTGGTTTGCACCAGGTGCCAAGCATATCTGCTTTCCTGTCTCCTCTCAGTCACTCTGTGGCCCCGTGGCACCTCTGGCTGACTTCCTTGGTAGGTGACAAGCAGGAGGCCCAGCCCTGCCTGTACCCGGCCCTGCCCGGCTTGCCTGGGAACGGGGCGTCAGCCTTCCCAGGGCCAGGGGCCTTGCGGGCCGGGCTGTGTGCCTGTCATCCAGCGTGAACAGGCTGGGGATAGGGAAAGCTGCCACGTCCGCCCGGGGCTGTCTGCTGCCCCACCGTGTCGGGGCAAGGCTGCCAGATCCCCACCATGGCGTCCCCCTCTCCCGGGGAACCTCAGGAAGTGATTCATCTGCCTTGTGGTTTCGGAGTGGTTCTGGCTCACAGGTAGCCAGAGGTTCAGCCTGCCAGGGAGCCTCCCTGTGCTGCCGGCCGGAGCCTGAGGGGTGGATGGCCAGGCTGCCCTGGCATTGGCTGGCTCTGGGACGGACACCCCCCTCCCAAATGGCTCTGCTGGCCCGGCTGCCTCCTGCTTCAGCCAGGCGGGAGGTCAGGGGACACAGTCCACTCCCCGCCTGAGCGCAGGGCTTGGGGGAGCCGTCTGCCCTGTGAGGGGGGAGCAGATGGGTGGGTGGCCGCCAGCCCCCTTCACTGCCAAGGTCTCATCAGGCCTAGCCCAGCCCGAGCAGGCCTGAGCTTGCTGTCAGTCTAGCGGGGGTCTCCCAGCCTGGCCACATGGCCACCTTCAAAGCCTCTCTCTGGGGGTTCAGGCTTCTGCAGCTCAGGGTTCATCCGTTGCCTGGACAGGCCTTCACCCAGCGCCTCTGGTGTGCCTGGTGCCCTGCTGCTGGGTGCTGTCTCCTCCTCTTCCTTCAGCCCTCTCACGCCCACCTCTGGAATCTTCTTTATCTTGCAGCCTGGACAGTTTGCTGCCATGGGCACACGCCCAGGAAGTCTTGTTGGCGTCTGTGCCAGCAGAGGCTGACCCGCACCGCGTCATGGTCCACCTGTGCCCAGCCCCACATCCCGTGGCCACTTCACAGAGAGCCACAGGGAGGCGCAGAGGGCATCAGGACTTGGCCAGGGGCTGCATCCACGGAGCTGCTGAGCTGTGCTGCACCTTGCCGGCGGCGGGCAGCTCCCGTTAGGGCTCCTGTGCTTTGGCACTGTCATTAAAATGAAGAGCAGTCCCGGGAGAGCTGCGGGACACCTTGGGACGGGTCCCACCCCAAATGGACGCTTGCCAGCTCCCCTCAGACCCCAGGCTCGGCAGACATCCTACTCAGCCACCACCTTCCCGCGGCCCTTGTTTAGCCCTTAGGGGAGCGACGCTCCCTTCCCCTGCTCCGTCCTGGGCAGGGGCTGTCGGCTGCCCCTTCCTGGGCTGAGGAGTCTACGTTCGCGTGTGGATGCCGTGGGTACACATGCGTGTGGGCGCGGCCGGCACACACCCACACGCTTTGACCCACTTGTGTATGTACTCAGAGGTGCCTGCTAGACATAATGCCTCGGCTCACACATTTGCACGCACACGTGTGTGTTCACACACACGTGCACAGCAGGTGTCACCACTATAACCACACACACCAGGGGCGGTCCCTCCCGGAGCCCGGCGTGGGCAGCTGCCCGCCTTCTCCCCCCCCCCCCAGCAGCTGGGAGCTCCTTTTGCAATTCTTGCATTTATATTCCAGTCCTTCATATCGGCAGAAGCTTTCAAAACACTTTAGGCTTGTTTACCGAGCCGTGCAAGAACATTTTGTCTCCTCTCCAGCGCAGCCTTCCAGAAGGGCCGGGGACGTGCCTGGCCCTGCGCTGGCCCAGCTGTGTGAGTGCCAGCAGTGCCCCCAGCTTCTTAAAGGGCCAGCTGGCTGGCTCTTGCCACCCCGATGGCTGCCAGCTCTGACATTGGGTCCCTGGAGCAGAGACAGGGCCCAGACTCGAGTTAAAGGAGCCTGGCGCCCCTCGGGCTCCTGGAGGTGGGGCTGCTGTCCGGTCAGCTGGTTTGAGGTGGGGCTGTGGTGGGGTCTCACACAGGCCCCTGGGGAAGGGTCTCCGGAGGCTGTGTGGGGCACATGGTCCTCAGGGGAGACTGGCTGCTCGGCCGTGGGTGCCGGGGTTCCACCGTTTGCTAGAGGGTAGGGCTCACTGTGGTGGCCCCTGGTGCCCTGCTTCCCTGGCTCCTCCCCAATTGCTGGTGCGGTGACGTGACCTTCGTCCTGGCCTCTCCCTGTGCTCGGTGCCCCCGCCAGGTTCTAGGCGCTACAGTGACTGGCCATCCTTGGACGTACGGTGTCGCATCCGCAAGTCTATCAGGCACCCTCCGGACCTCCCTCTGCCTCAGGCTGCCCCCCAGCCCAGCCACTCCTGAGCTCAGGCCCGCCCGGCTGTCCACTTTCCTGTTGGATGCTGTCTCACGACATAGGACATGAAGGACGTGAAGGGAGGGGCCCATGGCTCAAGGGGTAGAGCATCTGCCAAGTAAATGTGAGGACTCAAGTTCACGCCCCACTAATGCCAAAAAAGAACAGAAAAGGGAAGGAAGGAAGGAAGGAAGAAAGGAAGGAAGGAAGGAAGGAAGGAAGGAAGGAAGGAAGGAAGGAAGGAAAGGAAGGAAGGAAGGAAAAAAGGAAGGAAAAGGATCTGGATGGCCAGTGGCTCATGCCTAATAATCCTAGGTACTCAGGAGGCTGAGATAGGAGGATTGTGCTTTGAAGTCAGCCTGGGCAGAAAAGTCCATGAGACTCTTACCTCCAACGAATCACCAAAAAGCTGGAAGTGGAGGTGTAGCTCAAGTGGTAGAGCACTTGAGCCTTGAGCTAAAAAGCTGAAAGACAATTTGCAAACCCTGAGTTCACACTCCCAGTACTGGTATGCGCGTGCACACACACACACACACACACACACCACATGCACACGCACACACACAAAAGACAAAGGAAAAAGGAGTAGATAAGACAGAGATGGAGATGAGCCCCACAGGACAGTGTTGTATGGACAAACAACTGCAATTGAAGTGAGGTGCACATAGTTAGCCTTGAGTATAGTACTGAGCTTCCTGGCAGACAGGGCAATAAAGGAAATGTGAGTGAACAGGAGCTCTTCCTGTTCAGGAGAGAAGTTTTGTAGAATGTAATTTGTCATACAGTCCTTCAAGGCCTAGAGGAGCCCCAGCCTCCTGGTCTCTGCTCCTGTGTGGAGCCTGCTGAGGGCTGGGGCTGGGAGCAGCCGCCCGTCTGAGGAGCAGGCTCTGGGGCACTTGGAGCTCCGGGAAGATGGTCCTGAATCCACCCAGCCTGGGTGTGGGGAGGTCCCTCTGGGGGCTGGGGTCCTAGATGTGTACACCCCCCTGCCTGCCCCGCCATCTGCAGCTCTAGCCTGCTGGTGGACCCAGGAACTCCTGCAAGATGGTGGCTGGTGGACATCCTGGTGGGCAGTTGCCAGGAAACTCTGGGTAGGGCTCTGGGCCCTGGGTCTTGGAGCCTCGCTCGCTGCCCAGGGAGAGCTTCCAGCGATGGAGGTGTGGGGCTGAGGGCCCGGTCTACTCAGGGACCTCCCTTCACCATCCTCCCCACTGCCACGAGTCCACGGGCCCGCACAGGCCTGCTGGAGGATACTTGGTCCCTTGGCTTCACTCACACAAAAGCCAAGTGGCAGAGCACCGGCCACTCCCTCCTACTGTCCCCAGCTCTGGCTCTGACCGTGGTGCCGGCGGCTGGGGTACCAGGCAGGGCTGCACGGGTCCTGGAAGCAAGGCGGCCCTAGGCCATAGTGCTCACCTACTCAGGAGGCCCCAGGAACGCCCACTGGTGGTAGCACCGTGAGCTCTGCCCTTGCCTGGGCCTCCCTTGCACCCTGGTGCCCCATCTCAGCAGGTGACAGTGCCACTGTGTAATAGAGTCAGCCCAGCTCTGCGAGCATGCCTGCCACGCTGGCACTGCCTCTGCGTGCACGGCAGCCATTTCAGGCTCAGTGGCTGGGGGGCAGAAGGCACAGGGGGTATTGCTATCTGGCTGCCAGTCACCCGGTCTCTGAGGTACCTCGGTCCTTGGTGGAGCATGCGGTGTGGCAGTGGGGTGTTAGACCTTGGTGAAGGAATGAGGGTGACCTCTCGTATCAGATGCATGCACACGGGGCCTCGTTTAGCCCCATGAGCAACAAGGGTGTCACCCCCAACTGGATAAGCAAGTAAATTGAGGCCAGGAAGGGCAGAGCAGAGGCAAGAGTGAGCTCCCCCCAGCAGACTCGGGGAGAGGCCAGGCTGCAGCCACCTGATGCGGCCCGGGGCTGGGCTCCTGGGCCTGCGCGAAGGCTGAGTCACCCGTCAGCATCCCCCGCCAAGTTGGCTGCTCACTTTCCGGCCGGGCTGTGCCCCGAAGCGGCTGCATCTCAGGGCAGGCTCAGGGCCCGGGATCCCTGGGGAGCCCTGTCCGGGAACTGCAACCGGATCTGATGCCCTTTATCCCCAGCACATTTGCCCCAAATTGTCACGCCCGGGGAGGAGGCAGGGAAAGCGCCTTCTCAGCCGGCAGCGCCAATCTAGCCTCATAAAATTCATCAGGAACGGCTTTGCTCGGACCTGCAGGCCTCCAGAGCTTTATCAGACACACCGGAGGCTCTGCACGGTGCTGCAGGGGAACAGAGGGCTCTTCCTTGGACCCTCTCCCTTCGAATCCATGTCTGTGTTCGTGTGTGTGTGTGTGTGTGCGTGCGTGCGTGTGTGTGTGTGCACGTGTGCATGTGTGCGCACGCGCGCGTGAGTGCGCGTGCATGCTCCTGTCTTGGGGCTTGAATTCAGGGCCTCATGCTCTCCCTTGGCTTTTTTGCTCAACACTGGTACTCTACCACTTGAGCCACAGCTTCACTTCAGGCTTTTTTCTAGTTAAGTGTAGTTAAGAGTCTCATGAGCTTTTCTGCCTAGGCTGGCTGGGAGCCTCCATCCTTAGCCTCCTGAGTAGCAAGGCTAACAGGCTTTCTTACTTCTGGGCTCTAGTGGCCTCTAGATTGGATTCAGAGACACTGTGGCCCCAGCCTGTGGGGTCAGGCCTCAGCTCTGTGGGTCTGCCTTCTCCCCTTGGGGAGGTCCCCCTGCAGGAGGCCAGTCATCCCATAGACCTGGCCACACCTGCCGACCAGAGAGCCGGACAGAGCCGTTTAGTCTCGAATGGGGGCTCCTGCCTGTGTTGTGCACAGACGATGCCTGTCTGCCTGGGTGGCTAGAGTTTACTGCACCCCGTTACCCCCACAGGGTTGGACTCAGCCTGGCCTGGTGTGGTGGGGCTCTGTCCATGGAGGAATTAGATGTTACAGGTGGGGAAACTGAGGCTCTCTGTGAGTTCATGTATGGGCACAGCAGTGGTCCTGTCCCAAACGCATGCTTATCTGGTAAAGCACCCCTGAGTCCGGGGTGCTGGGGTCCGGCCATGGAGGGCTGGAGGACTTTGGCGTGGGGGCTAGTGTCTGTGGATTCTGCTGGACCTGGCCACGCTGCAGGGTGCAGGTGGATTCCACAAGGTGGATGTGACTTTGGACTCTCAGGTCTCCTCACTGATAAGGGAGAGGAGGTGGGTGGAGAGGGCCGGATGGGAGTCGGGGAGAGTGATGGGAGGGGTGGATCTAATCAACGTGTGTTGGACCTAAATAGACATGTTAAACTGAAATCTTTTGTACAACCATTTGAAGAAAACAACCATAAAAAAAGAGGAGGTCAGTTTGCACACTATAATCACTTTCTCGTGTTACAGACAGGTCTTTCCTTACGTCTTGGGCCGCAGTACACAGCTGGCAGTCAGGAGCCAGCATCTGGTGTGAATGCTGTGGTGTTCTTCACATGTGAACTATGTTCTCGGTACTTTGTTATTTTATTTATTTATCTTGTTGGTCGTGGGGCTTGAACTTGGGGCCTGGGTGCTGTCCCTGAGCTCTTTTAACTCATGGCTTGTGTTCTACCACTTTGAGCCACACCACCACTTCCAGTTTTCTGGTGGTTAATCGGAGATAAAAATCTCATGGACTGGGGCTGGGAAGGTGGCTCAGTGGTAGAGCACTTGCCTTGCATGCCTGAGGCCCTAGGTTCAATTCCCCAGCACCACATAAGCAAAAAAGAAAGAAAGCCGGAAGTGGCGCTGTGGCTCTAGTGGTAGAGGGCTAGCCTTGAGCTGAAGAGCTGAGGGACAGCACCCAGGCCCAGAGTTCAGGCCCCATGACCGGACCCCCCCAAAAAAAATCTTATGGATTTCCCTGCCCAGGCTGGCTTTGAACTGCGATCCTCAAATCTCAGCTTCCTTGGTAGCTTGGCTTACAGATGGGAGCCACCAGCGCCTGGCTGTTCACGTACTTTAACAAGCCTCCTTCTGTGTATTGGAGAGCACAAGAAAGTAAATCCTTAAACCACTGATATTTAGCATAATTAAAAGGAAGTCTTTTTTGCTCCAGAACAGACAGACACAGACAGACAGACACACAGACACACAGACACACAGATACACACCCACATATATCCCAAAGCAAAACAAAATAACAACAACAATATCAACAAAAACTATGCTTGAAAAATGAAGGGGAATTGAATATGTTCCCAGATTTAAGGAAAAAAAAAAAGACTGAGAAAGTTCGTTACTCCCAGACCTGCCTTACAATGAATAGTGAAAGAAGTCTTTTAAGCTGAAAAGAACTCCACTAACTCATCTCCCACCAGGAGATAAAGAGACCAGAAGACACTGGCAAATATGTAACCACAGCAAAAGCGCATCTGTAGCTTGTAATTCTGTTTTTTTTTTGTATCTGATTTAAACTGACACTTGCATAAAGTTACAATTATAAATCTAGGTTGCTGGGCCCATGATGTATAAAGATGCAATTTAAGAACTGGAAAGAAGCCAGGTGCTGGTTGCTACTCTGGAGGGAGGCTGAGATCTGAGGATCACAGTTCAAAGCCAGCTTGGGCAAGGAAAGTCTGTGAGACTCTTTTTTTTTTTTTTTTTGGGTCCAGTTGTGGGGCCTGAACTCTGGGCCTGGACGCTGTCCTTCAGCTTTTCAACTCAAGGCCAGCGCTCTACCACTTGAGCCACAGCGCCACTTCCCGCTTTTTTCTTTTTGCTTATGTGGTGCTGAGGAATCGAACTCAGGGCCTCAGGCATGCAAGGCAAGCGCTCTACCACTCAGCCACCTTCCCAGTCCCATCTGTGAGACTCTTATCTTCAGTTAACCACCAGAAAACTGGAAGTGGTGCTATGGCTCAAAGTGGTAGAGCGCTTGCCTTGAGTGGAAGAGCTCAGGGACAGCGCCCAGGCCAGGCAGCGCACCGTCGGCACCTGGGTGACACACAGAAAGCATCTCTTACCTTTCTGCCCAGCTATGAGGGTTAGGTGCAGTGGTAGCTTCAGCTTGCGAGCCATAGGCAGTGGGGGGCTCCTAGGATGAGGGGTGGCGCTTCCCTCCTCAGCAGATGGACCAGTGGAGGGGCTGGTCCAGGAGGGCGGAGCCCAGAAAGGGGGAGCAGGGCAGCGAAGGGGAACATCATCACTTAACCCTGGGACCAGCTGCCTGGGCAGAGCAGCTACCACACAAGACTTGGGAGTGAGCCGGAGGGACCAGCGAGGTAGCGCACTCCCCGGATCCGGGCAGCACGAACCTGCGGAGGCGGGGAGAGCTGATGGAGAGATGAAGCTGCGCACGTGGCCAGCGTGTCGCCGCCTCCGTGTCTGCCAAGGATTCACACCCAGCCGCTAGTAGGAAATGGGCTTGCGGGCATTTTGTAGAATTGGATCTCCAGTAACCACTGGGCATAGGAGCAGTGGCTGACCTTGGTTAGTGGTAAGGCTGGCCGGCCATTGTTGGTGGGGTACAGGTGGCTCAGAAACCACGCAGAACTGTTGGGGGTTAGTGCAGAGCCGGATACATGCCTAGCAAGTCCGTGACCCCCCCCCAGCCTCAGCCCTAGACTTGAGCTCTGTGAGCCACCAGAGGAGACAGACAAGGAACATCCTGTCTGGGTATTGGAACCACCTGGAAAACATTTGGCAGGAACTTTCCAGAGAATGGTTACCTACATTCAGAATATTTGCTGTCATGTCTGAGGGCCGACAGACCACAAAGCCTGAGAAGCAGGAGTGGGAGCAGTAGAAGGAGGAGGTCGGCCGGGGACCCCGGGGCCCTGTGACCTGCCCGGAGCTGGACTCTGAGATACACAGTGGAACCCAAGGCTTTGGAGGGCAGGGCAGGGCTACAGGAGGCACTTGGTGGGGGAGCCTGAGGGACTGGCCATGTCCACCTATCTGGGTTTGGTAAAGAGCTGCTTGTGTGTATGTGGGGGGGGGAGGACACTGTTCTCTGTGATGTATTACCTGCTCTCTCTTCCATCCAGTTCTCGAGCAGGTATGCAATTCCCCCACCAAAGGGAAGAGAAAATGTGTCCCTAGGAGAGGGCAGGATGCAGGCAAGACCCATGTACCTCTCCCTGCTTCTGTTTATGGTACCATTACTATGTGTGTGTGTGGGGGGGTGGGTCATGGGCTTGACATCGGGGTATCATTACCTTTTTAATTAGGCCTAGCAATTAACAAAGGGAAAGTTCCCATCTCCCTGGGGCTAGAGGGGGTCCTCCATCCTGTCCAACCCAGAGTCCTGCCTGCCCAGGGGACTCCATTGTCTGCTCATGGGCTCTGGCTACCAGGCCACCTTTCCCTCCAGCCGCGGGATGGCACAGCATGCCCTGCTGTCTCTGTTCCGTGTGGGCCGCAGGTACATCTGGGCTTTACGGCTTCACTGCATAAAGCTGGACTAGTGACCTGTGAGGGGCTGCCCCTGGATCCTTCCCAGTCCTCTGTGCCCCGAGACTGGGTGGCAGGCCCCAGGTTCGTGTCTCCCAACAGCAGATAAATACATTGATTAGATGGAAGTGCTCCGGTAGACTGACCCAGGTCCGTGTGCGCTAGGTGGAGAGAGTCTCTACGTTTTCATAGAATTCCTCACTCTCTCTGAGACGCTGCGCCTCGTGTGTAGTTACTTCCTGGGTCTCCCTGCCACCCCGTACCTGGCCGTTCATTTGTAGGCTAGTGATCACTAAAGCAATGGAACGTAAATCTGGCTCAATATCATTTTGAAGGGGAGACCTTGAGAATGTAATTATACAGAGACTCTCTGATGGCTTGAAGTTGACCTTGTCTGTGCTCCCCAACACCAGACCCTGAGCCCAGACTCGAAAAGCTGACCCCCCACACCCATCCCCTGAATGCCTAGACCCCAACACCCTGTCCCCCAATGCCCAGCCCTCCAACACCCAGGGCACCAATGCCAGGGTCCATCCTTTGGAGCCCAGTGGTGACTGAAGGGAGAGGCCAGCAGTGTGGCTAGCTTTGTTGAGAGCAGCTGGGTTTGGGGATCAGATAAAGCCAGGGCTGGATTCCAGCTGAGCCTCCTTTCAGAGAGGAGACCTGGGACCCTCCGGCACCCGGGCACCATGCAGGGGCAGCGGGCAGTGCTCTGTGCAGAGATGCCCCGGGGTCCTTGGGTGGGCTGTGGGTCTGCCGGCCCCCGCACTCTCCTTCTCAGGGACCTTGCTACTTCCTTAGCTTTGCACAGTCCCTTGAGGCAAGAACTCAGGATGGCCCCAGGTCCAGAGGCCTGGTAGAGTGCGCTTAGCCCGCAGCCCCTGTGTGAGGGTCTCCCCACCCTAAAGCAGTTCCTGGCCTCTGACCTTTGATTTGAGCACGTGTGCAGCCAGGAAGCAGCTTGAAGCTCACGGCTCAGAGCTTTGCTGAACCCTTCTCGCTGCTTCTTGAGCTCTTGCAAGAAGGTTTTCATTTCCTCAAAACCATTGTAAGGGCCTGGTGCTGGTGGCTTGTGCCTGTCATCCTAGCTACTCAGGATGTTGAGATCTGAGGATCACAGTTCAAAGCCAGCTTGGGCAGGAAAGTCCATGAGACTCTTATCTCCAATTAATCACCAGAAAACTGGAAGTGGTGCTATGGCTCAAAGTGGTAGAGCGCTAGCCCTGAACAAAAGTGTTCAGGAACAGTACTCAGGCCCTAAGCTCAAGCCCCATGACAGGAAGAAATTAAAAATTAAAAAAATATATATATATTATCATTGCAAAATGCTGGCCTGTCCCCATTCTTGTTGGGCCCTTGGCGATTCTCCAGTACCAAAGCTTGCTAAATACCTCCCCCGGTTAGCAAGTGGTCAAGGGAGCCATGGAGCAAATCCTGGCATGGAATTGTTGGCTAGAAGTTGGAGACAAGCAGGACCTGAGTACCTGGCTTTTCTTGAGTCAGCCAGTGGAGGCTGGAGGCAAGAGGAGGAGAAGGAAATGAGCTAGAGGGAAGGAGGAGGACATGGAGGGGAGGAGCAGGGGAAACGAGGAGGAAGAAGAGGAGGGAAGGAGAGAGGAGGGTGAGGCCAGCCTCCTGAAGGCAGGGGGCAGGGCACTGTGAGAATTTCTGTCTCCTTTTTCTCCCACCTGCAGCAGAATGGTGGTCTCCAGGACTGAGGCCAGAGCGGGGTTTGGGGAAAGTCCCTTTCCTCAGTTTCCCCATCTGTACAAGTGGGTGGATAAAATCATCTCTAACTCATCTCCAGTTGTTGGATTTCCCCCTGTGCTCTAGGATCCCGTGACTGCACACATCATCGGTCTGTAGAGATGCTGGAGATGCTGTGACCCCAAAGGAAGGCCAGGCAGGGCTGGGAGAGCAAAGCGGAGGGTGGGAGTGGGGGCCGGAAGCCTGTGGTCCCCCCTCTGTAGAGTGTTGCTCTGCCCGAGGGAAGGAGGGGCTGCATTCCTGGACTTGCTCCTCGCCAAGGAGGAGAGGGTTTGTTTTCCAGCCCCACAGGGCCGGAGGCTTCCGTGTGTCTTCTTCAGAGAGCTGATAAAAGGGCTCGGACTAAAAATCAATTCAGTAAAGCTGAAATCAATAACAATAACTAATATCAATACTGATGATCCTGCTCTGTTGCACTCGGCTGGTTTCTAAGACCCCGAGAGGAGACTGTGCCGTGGAGGAATTGTGTCTAAGGCCGGGGAGGAGGCTGTGCAGTAGAGGAATTGTGTCTAAGGCCCTGGAGGAGGCTGTGTGGTGCAGTCTGGGACACTGCACACTGGCATTCTCTCTAGGTTAGGAGCTTTTCCAGGTGTGGTTCCCACGCTTCTGGTCCCCAGATGGGTGAGTGTGAGTTGTTGAGTGGGCAGCAACCCCAGGTAGGACCTGTTACCTCAGTAGCAGCAAAGCCAGATCTGTGAAGGGGCCTTCGGTACATCTCACGTGGGCCTGTGCTCCTGGGCGGGCCTCAGCCCCGGGCGGTGCCAACAGGCCCAGGGTCTGGAGTGGGGCTTGGGAAATGTCACTTGGTTCCAGCCTGACACCCCTGCTTCTGCCTGGTATTTGTGGGACTCTCTGCCTCTTTCTGAGAGGATCAGTGCCTTGGCTCTGTGTGTGTGTGTGTATGTGTGTGTGTGTGTGTGTGTGTGTGTGTGTCACTCTACCACTTGAGCCACAGCTTTTTTGGCTTTTTTGGTGGTTTATTGGAGATAAAGAGTCTCAAAGACTTTCCTGCCCAGGCTGGCTTTGAACTGTGATCCTCAGAGCTCAGCCTCCTGGGCCACTGGTGCCCAGCAGCGTCCAGGCTTTTGCCAGTCTTTGGAGATAGAGGGTGCCGTGGTGACAGGCATCTTCCTTAGGGACAGTCACTCACTGCCATTTTCCAGGTGTAGAAAAGGCCTTCCCAGGGCCAGGCATTCGGGCAGTTGAGCCAGAAGGAGACTTGGGGGGTATCTGGCCCGGCTTCCATCTCCTGCATGGAGAGGCAGAGGCATTGGGGTGGCTGCTGCAGGGGACGGTGCCAAAGTCCTGTCTCTGGTTCTGGGTTTGCCCCTCGGTTACAAGCCACAGTGTGACCCTCCATGGGCTTCAAATCTAGTACACCGTGGCAGCTCAAGAAGTTTCTAGAAGGCCGGTGCCTGGTGGAAAGAAAATTCACAGCAAGTATGCTGTGGAGCTGTCCTCTCCCATGAGTTGTTTGTTTGGCCGCAGGCTGGGCTCTGAGCTGCAGAGGGCTGGGAGGGGGTGTAGGTACACAGGAGGAGAGACCTCCACATCCCCAGGCCCCTGTGCCTTGGGACCGCTGTCCCCCTCAGGAGGGCAGAGGGGCCCGGAGACCTGATGCCAGCCCTGCTTTGCACAGGTACCACGTAGCGCTGCCCCACACCTGGCCTCAGTGTCCATCCTTGGGACTCCATCTTGGGGGCAGCCTGGGGGTGAGGTGGTTCTCCTTCAAGGCCTGTGCCCACTTTAGTGCTGGCTGGAATGGGTTCGGTGCTGGCCACAGGCCCGAGCCCTGGGCTCCACCCCTGCTTCTGTTCTGGGGGTCAGCCCTGTGGCCCCTGGCCTCAGCTGACCACTGTGGCTGTGTTTACCCTGTGGTCTGTCTGCCTTGATGTGGACAAACAGACAGAGGACAGGATGAGGGAGAGAAGAGGTCTGGCCAGCGTGGCCAAAGGTCAGCGGCTCACCTCACTCACCCTCCTGTCTCATTGATCTATGTCCCCAATCTCTATCTGCCCCCAGGGGACACGTAGGCCCAGACTGCGGGGGTGGGGTGGGTGGGGGTAGGTGGGGGTGGGTGGGACGTTTCCTTAGGACCAGGTGCAGCTCTGGGCAGGTGGCTTTCTCCACTGGGCTGGGCTCAGGATGCGTTTGGATCCTCAGTGTGCTCATTTTTCAGGCAGAGAAGTGTCTCGGCGCCCCTGGGCCGTCTGTCCCAGACACACTCTTACCACATTCCTGGGCTCGGGGTTTTATTGTCCGGCTCTGGAATGGAAGCTCTTCAGGAAAGAGCTGTGCTGTCGCTGAGTCTAGAAAGAATGGATTTGGCAACTGGGGTGGAGGGCTTGGGGGACAGTCCTTGGGGCAGGGTGCACGTGGGGTCACCTGGCCCTCAGCACAGCTTGTCGTGTGCCATGCCCGAGGAGAGCTCCCTAAATGCAGAGAATAAAGCATCAAGTGCCCGGAGAGCCCGAGCGCACCTTCCCCGTGCCACTCAGGGTGTGGGGGCTGGACCTCCACCTTCCTTTCTGTGCTTTACACATTGGGGTACCCCCCACGATGTCTACCTGTGGGTGCTAGGGGTGCACCGGAGGGCTGCTGAGGGCAACCAGCCTCTATCCCCCTGCTCTGCTCCTTCCTGCCTTGCAGTAGGGCAGAGGCTGGCTGCTTAGTGAAGGGGTACACTCAGGGAGCGGCTTCTGGAACCTTCTCTTGAAGGATCTTTACTCAGTCACGGTTGGTGACAGATGACTGGAAATCACCTGGAAGAAGATTCTAGAACACTAGGTGTCAGACAAGGATGTATCCCATGCTGTCCCACAATTGTGAGGCCCAGGACACACCAGATCACGTTCCTGTGAAGGCCATGCTCAGGACACCTCAGATCACGTCCACATGCTGCCAGGGGGCTGGGGACACTGTTCCCACCCCGTGGGTCCCTTGTGAGCAGCCCAGGACCTGGCCGCATGTGGCTGGGTTTGAGGTGCCCAGGTGTCTTCATGGTCACAGACTTCTGCTCCAGAGTTGTGGTGGGGCTCCCCCTGGATCATCCCCCCTCTTACTCCATGGGGACTTCTGCCCCTGCCTGCCCTGCTCTCCACCACAAAAGACCACACTGTGGACCAAGAGGCTAGTGAGTGACCCCATCCCAGCCTCTCGGGGGGCCTGAGGCAGGAGCAAGGGCTCCATCAGACACAAAGACGGGGCAGAGGGGGCCTGAGGAGGGTATGGGAGTTCAGAGACGCGGCAAGGATGGAGCAAGGGACCGGGGGTGAGGGGTGGAGGGCAGGGGGTGCAGGGGAGGGGGGAGGATACTGGGCCGCTACACAGAGACCCCACTTAGCCAATGAACTGAGGTTGTCAGAGGACCCTGCTTCTAGAACTGAGCCCAGCACAGATAGGAAGTGTGCCAGCCCTCCTTGCACAGACGCCCATCCCTCCTGTGGCTGCAGGGGCCTCCATCCAATCACCATGGAGAAGGGACCTGTCTACTAACTAACCTGTTCTCAGATCCCAGGCAGCCTGGCAAAGCTCAGGGTGAGTGACAGCCATCTTAAGTCACCTGAGCTCCTCCCTCCTTGGTCTCTGGATGGGAGGAGGATGGTCTCAGGCTGGGCCTCAGCCTGGCTCCCAGGTGGCTTTGTGGGGGAAGGGCTGAAGGTGGGTGCAAGCCCAGCTCCATTGCCCTTTGGCCAGTCTGGGCCTCAGTTTCCCAAGGTCCCACAGTGGGACAGTGGCCTTGCACTAGCAGAGACATGCCCATCCCCTGCCATGGACATGTCCGGGTTGCTCTGGGTGGTACTTGGCGTTCTGTGTGTCTTTGGCCAGCTGGAGGCGCCAGGGAGTTAATGCCCATCAATGACCCTTGGAAAATATGTACTGGTGGCTCACCCCTGTATTCCCAACTACTTAGGAGGCTGAGATGCAGATCTCACATGAGCAGCAAACATCTGTCTGCAGCAAAGTCTCCTCTAGACTTTTCCCTGCTCTCCGTAGTCTCTTGCTGCTTGGACCCCAACCTGCTTTAGGGAGACCTGGCTAGGATACTATGGTCTCGTGAGGACTGAGAAGAGAGGAGAAATTAACGCAGGCTTAGCTTCTGAGCTCATGTGGAGGAGGAACAAGGGGGGAACTTCTTGGGGCGGCAGACCCAGAAACATCAGGCAGGAGAGGGACTTTCTCCCCGAGAACCACAGGGCCCCCAAGGGTCTCCATCTGCAGGTGCTAGTGGGCAAAGCTGGGCCAGGGAGCTGAGACCCTCATCAGCAGAGGGAGGTGGTGGCTTGGCTGGGCCTCGTGGCCCTGGGTCGGCTCCTCTGATCCATCTTATTTGTGCAGTGTTAATGCTGTGTCATTAGTAGTTGGAAGCCATGCCGGAGGTTAAACATTAAGCGGTGTATGCTGGGAAATGTGCCCGAGTGTGCCAGGGCTGATGGTCAAGGCTATGGCCCTTGGCCTTGGCTGGGAGCTTCTCCATCCAGACAGGCTTTCTAACGGAAGTCCTTGCAAGGCCAAGAGCCAGAAGTACCATCTCCCGAGTCTCTGGTTGGCCCTGGAGTGAACCTGTGTCCTGCAGTAACTTCCAGGTGCCCCTGGGTGTGGGCAGGGAATGGCCAGGGGCTTTCTAAAGCTTCTTCTATGTCCTGGGACTGAGCCTGGGATGTTTCCCAAGAAGACACAGCTCTGTCCCCACCCCGGTATGGGGACCCAGTGAGCCTGGGGGAGACCCTAGTGGCAGACTGGCCACTCCTCCTGCCTTCTCTCAAACAAGCGTGAGCACTGGGGAAGGCTGGAGGGGGTTGGAAGGAAGCCAGGGCACCAGGAGGACACTGTGGCATGTTCCCTTCATCCAGGGCTGTCCAGCTGGGGCCTGGGGCCTGGGGCCTGGGGTCTGGCTCTCACTTCATAATCTTCTGGGTCTCCTCAAGGCAGACACCGATGGATGCATCTGTATCCTCTGAGACTGGCCAAGAATGAGACAGGATGGGGCCGGGTGCATTCCGAAGGGGTGGGTAGATGGGGAAGTTTCAAGCACGGCCCAGGACTGGCAGTGGGTGCAAGCCCGCCTCATCACCCTTTGGCCAGTCTGGGCCTCTGTTTCCCCATGTCACACCATGGGACAGTGGCCTTCCACTAGCAGAGGATCCCAACTGGGCATGATGTAGTCGAGGGCGCTGAGCCCTTTCCATGGTCTCAGCTCAGACATACAGGAAGTGGGCAACCAGCTGCCCTTGGAGAACAGCAAGAACTGGCAAGGATGGTGTGTGCACCGGAGCAGCTGGACAGTCCTGGATGCAGGCATACTGCCGCAGGACAGTCCTGGATGCAGGCATACTGCCGCAGGACAGTCCTGGATGCAGGCATACTGCAGCTGGACGGTCCTGGATGCAGGCATACTGCAGCTGGACGGTCCTGGATGCAGGCATACTGCAGCTGGACGGTCCTGGATGCAGGCATACTGCAGCTGGACGGTCCTGGATGCAGGCATACTGCAGCTGGACGGTCCTGGATGCAGGCATACTGCCGCAGGACGGTCCTGGATGCAGGCATACTGCCACAGGACGGTCCTGGATGCAGGCATACTGCCGCAGGACGGTCCTGGATGCAGGCATACTGCAGCTGGACGGTCCTGGATGCAGGCATACTGCAGCTGGACGGTCCTGGATGCAGGCATACTGCCGCAGGACGGTCCTGGATGCAGGCATACTGCAGCTGGACGGTCCTGGATGCAGGCATACTGCAGCTGGACGGTCCTGGATGCAGGCATACTGCCGCAGGACGGTCCTGGATGCAGGCATACTGCCGCAGGACTGCTGCCGAAGCAGCTCTTCCCACCTCCGCCTCCCTCCAGAGAGGACATGGCCCTGCCAGCCCGACCTGGAGACAGGCAATAGGTGATGTGTTGTTTTGACCCACCACACAGGTGCCACTTCCTCCAGGCAGCCGTCCCTGGTTCCTCATCTGGCCCAGCTCAGCAGAGGTGCTGCTGCAGCACCAAGTGCCCCTCCCCAACCCCTGCCACTGGACAGAGTCCTGGTGACCGGGACCCCTTCTCTGTGCCTCAGGATTGTGCTAGATGTGCAGGGAACCAAGGAGCAGATGAGCCCTCTCCTCAGCTGCCGGGACATGAACATCTTCACGGTGCCATGGGCTGAGGGGGTGCCAGGCCCACGTGATGGTGGGAGAGGTTCTTGGAAGGACCTGTGTCCCCTGAGGGCCCACCAAGGGGGCAGGTCCCCTGAACTTGGCCAAGTGCCGTGCTGCCCTGCACCCATTCCTGGTTCTCCACGTGCAGCAGTCCTGCACTCCCCTGGGGGACATATGGCCTCTCTGGGACGGGGCAGTCCCCTGGGGTTAGGTGTCCTGGAATGTTCTGGGGCTTGCAATCTCCAGGAGGACTAGATTAGCATCGTTTTGGTCTGGAGTCAGAAAATCCAGGTCCTCCAGAGCCAGCTGGGCCCTGGCTTCAGTGAGAGCCACTCTGGTCCCCGGGCAAGGGCCAAGGCCTTGCCCACTTCCTGCCCAGGGCAAGGTCAGCCCCAGGGTGGGGCCTGCCAGGCCCAGGGACCCGCACCCCTGTGGCTCCGGTTCCAGTCCTGCCGGGGCCATATTCTGGGAGGGAGGGAGAGGCGGGCACTGGCTGTGACCAGTTTAGAGTTTAGAGGGTTCCCTTCAAGGAGGCCATGGCGTGACCTTGAAGCCCACAGCCTCGGCACTGCCCTCTCAGTCCGGAGGGCCGCCTGCCTGGACGACCCCTCTGGCCGCCCCTGACCAGACGCAGGCTGAACCTGGGCAGCTGGGAGGTGGAGGAACTTGAGGCTGGTGTTTTGAAGAAGTGGCTTTGTATCCGAAAGCCCTCCCTCCAGGAGTGTGGGCCAGGCGGTGGCGTTGCCTGTGTTGACTCAAGGAGGCTGAGGACGGGGCTGAGGGTTATTGAGATTTATGACTTCCCCTGGGCCTCATCGCCTTGGGTCTTCCTAGCAGTTGGCTGAGTGGTGTCAGGACGGCGGCGGGCGGCGAGGGGCCGTGTCCTGCCTCCTCTCCTCTCCCTGCCTCTCTCCGTGTCAGTCTCTCCTGGTCTCTTCTCCCGTCTCTCCTTCCTTGCTCTCCCGTCAGCATGGAGGAGGGGAGGCGCCCCATGAGGAGTTGGGGCACAGTGTGGCATGGCTGGAGCTGGCCCGTGCCATTGGCCCGTGCCGGGCAGGGGGAGGAGATGAGGATGGGGGGGTGAGGATGGCAGAGCAGGGCAGAGTTCTGGCTTTCCAGGGGTGTCCTGTGGTAGGCAGAAGCCTCTGAGCCCCAGGCCCAGGGATGAGGGGGTGCCTGAGCGGGCCAGGTGACAGGTAAGGTGACACATTCGGCCGTGCTCTAGATGTGTGCACCAGGGTGTGTCACGTTGACTGACCATCTCTGCTGTGGAGGCAGAAGCAGACCTCGAGCTGCGCTTCCGCCCAGTGAGGACGAGCTCCCGCCAGGGACCGGGGTCAGGGCGCCTGGCTCCACGGCTGGGGGCGGGGCAGCACTATGGCACCCCGCTGATCTGGACTGTAGATCTCCAGAGACTCCCAGTCCAGCCGCAACGTGGGCTAGTGCTGGCCAACCAGACACTCTGTGCTTATGGGGAGAGGGTGCTGGGATGGGGGGGTCTATGGACAGACCCCAGGATGGTGGGCAGGTGGGTTGGCACCTTGTGGGGGTCCCTGCCACACACCCAGAGGGGGCAGCTGCAAGAGAACTTCCTCAGTAGTCCGTTTCCCAGGGGCTGGGCCACACATCAGGTGAAGAGAAGTCAACCAAACTGTCAGTGACCAGCAGGAGAGGTTGGGCCTCCACACCAGGGTGCATGCTTGTGTGTGTGTGTGTGTGTGTGTGCGCGCGCGAGGCATGCACACACATGGGGGTGGGGATGTGTGTGCACGTGTGTGCCTCCCTTCCCAGTTTACACAATTGCCTCCAAACAGGCGAGGATGTTCTCTTTAGAGAGAGGATGCGTTTTTGAATTTCAATCGGCTGTTTTAACAATGTCCGTTTAATTAGTGTGTTTTGAAGGGGAAATGAAGGGAAATTATAACTCATCTGGGAAAATGGCTTGTACGTGCTCAGCTTTTCTTGTGGGTTCCGGAGGAGACACCCCCAGGTTCAGCCAAGCCCAGCATGGTCCAGGCCACAGGAGAGAAGGAAGGAAGGGATGATCTGGGGACTGAGGGCCCCAAGAACAAGGGTAGATGGGTGGTGTCCCTTCTCAGAGCAGATGGGGCAGGCTGGGCTATCCCCTTGTAGAGTGTGGAGCCCAAGGTCTTATACTGAGGGGTGTGTGGGGGGTGGGTGGGTGTGGGTGTGTGAGAGAGAGACAGAGACAGAGACAGATAGACAGAGACAGAGACAGAGTCCCAGAGAGTTCTGGGCTTTAACTCAGGGCCTAGATGCTGTCACTCAGCTTTTTTAGCTCGAGGCGAGTACTGTACCACTTGAGCTACAGCTCCACTTTGGTAAATTGGAGAGAAGAATCTCATGGACTTTGCTGCCTGGGCTGGCTTTGAACTGCGACCCTCAGATCATAGCCTCCTGTGTAGCTAGGATTACAGGCATGGCCACCAGTGCCCGGCTTTTTAGATGTTTTTTTAAAGCATAAAGAGATGTCCATAGGACCATGGAATTCAGGGTCTGCCACGGTTTGCAGGAATGCCACTTGGTGTCTTATTTGTAAATGCTGTGAGTCACCACCACAAACTAAGCGATGGTCAGAGCGCATGCACACCAGGGGGCACACTGTGAGGAGCCCAGGAAAGCACTGCGTTAGAGCTGAGACTTGCCTCAGAGCAAAATCTCCACCCAGCAGTTGGGGCCAGGGGCCTGGCCTGCGAGCCCTGGGGGCCCCAGACCTCTGCCCACTTGCTCACAGCCTCTTCCATCCAGGAGTTCCGGCCCTGGGCCTCAAGGCTCCTGCCCCACAATGCACCTGTTCCTGAGCCTGAGTCCTCTGTAGCAGCCCCAGGTGGGGACAGTTGGCAGCTCTGTGGTTTCCCACCCTGGCCACCAGACCTTGGCAGTCCAGTCCCTCTACACCCCCTGGGCTCCCAGTGAGCGGTTCCCCGCGTGGCTGGCAGGATCCAGGGGAAGCCAGCTCTGCGCTGCGAATGGGGAGATTGGGGACCCCCTCCTGCCTATGGCTCCTGCTGCCTGTCTGTGTGTGGGGGCTCAGCCTGCTGAGTGTGTCAGAGCCTCCTTGCTGTGGCGGTCAACGCAGACAGGAGGGCAGCTCACGGGTGGGCCCTGGGGTGGGGCTAGGAGGGGGGCAGTCCCCAGGTCCACAGGAGTCCCCCCTCCTCTGGAAGCCCACTGCTCCCTCTCCATATTCTCCAGCTAGGCAAGGGCTGGGCGCCTGTTCTTAGCTTTACCGCTATGGTTGCCCTCATTGGAGGGGGGAAAACAGCCACCCGAGGGGAAGGCCTGGGGCTAGCACTGTGGGTAATGGCCGGCCCAGCTGGGGCTCAGGGCTCAACCTCTGGACTCAGAGTACATCTTTGCGTTGTCAGGAGCGGGGAGGTCCCAAGCTGCTGTCCCCGCGTGGTGCGCCCCTTTGCCCGGGGCTCTGGCAGGCACACACCACTGCCCTGCACACCCCCGCCCCCCCCAGGACTCTGCCAAGCACCACGTGCTCACAGGGTCTGCGCAGCTGCCTTTGCGGCCGCTGGCTTCCCGAGGCCCATTGTTGGGCACCTGGGAGGTTTCCAGTTCCCTCGGAATGAATAGGGTTGCTATAACCATCTTGGCACGCGCCGCCTCGCCCCTCCCAGGCGCGTTCCTTCCCTCTTGCGAGGGTTTGGGCCCCTTTCCCGACACGTTTGTCCGCTTAGGCAGCCAGGAGCTGGCGCGCCACCTCCCAGGACGAGCTGGCAGCCGCCCAGGGGGGCCTGGCCTCCGCCTGGGCTGCACGCAGTCCGTCCAGGGAGCGAGAGGCTCCTGCCTTGCCTCACAGGCCACATGCCCTGCTCTGTGCCCACTGCTTTACGCGGGCACGGCTTCAGCTCGGGGAGGCTGGCTGAAGGCCCCTTTCCCCAGTGAGGCCCAGACAGCTTCAGTAACATTGCCAGCTGGGCAGGAGGGGCGTTGGGGTCGGGGCTTATTACTAAGACCTGCGCCTGGGACTGTTCTGTGTTCTTGTTCTTGGGGCTCCCTCTGTGTGCACCGTGTCCCCCTGTTTTTCTGTCTTGGAAGGATACCCCATGTTAGTCTCTCATCTCCCACCTCGAACTCCTCTACAAGAGTCAGGGCCCTGACGGCTCATCTGGAATGCCCTGCAGGCCCATTCTACCACCCCAGGGTGGTCAGGCAGGCAGGAGCTCCAGCTTCCAGGGAGGTGGGGAGGGGGTCCTGGGGACAGGCTACTCCTGGAGGCCACGGCTCACCCTCCAGCAGCTTTGCCCTGCAGACCTCGGCTAGAGCTAGTTGGGTGGACAGCCCAGTAACTGGTGAGTGACGAATGGAAAGATAGGTAGACAGATGATGGATGGATGGACAGATGGGTGAACAGATAGACGGATGAATAGATGGATGGACACGATGGACGACGGATGGCTAGACAGCGGCTGGGAGGTGGCAGGATGTGTCACAGCAACCCTCAGGAAGCGTGACAGATACCCCAAAAAGGAGACACATGGCCCCTCTGATGGGAGAGGCCTGGCCCCCGCCTTGAGACCAGGGGAACACTTCGAAGATGGGAGTCTTACTACTCTATTGGACGTGGTAAACCCAGTGTTCTTGCTGCCAGGCTGCTTCCTGCACCTGTGGCAGACATGACTAATCGACCGAGGCTTTTCTCCCATTGAACCTGGCTCCTAACCTTACTGGGCAGCCAGTGCAATGGATTGCAGATGGCCCAGAAGGCCGGCATGTCTCCATTCCAGCTATGTTATCACTGGAAACCGATTTTTTCCAGGCAGCCCATGGACAGCAGAGCGCCACCCTCCTCTCCTTGGCCACTCTCCTCTCCTTGGCCACCCTCCTCTCCTTGGCCACCCTCCTCTCCTTGGGGCCTCTGCTCTCCCTGCATGCGTCACTTGTTTGGCAGACCCCAAGGAGCCAGGGTCTGTGCTGTACCCCAGAAGTCTCCATGCCCATGCAAGCATTGATCTGGGACTGTGCACACCCCTCATGAAATTGAGCTAGTGGGGCTGGGTGGACCCAGAAACCTGCACTCCATCAGAAGGTGCAGGCTGTGAGGTGCAGTTTGTGGGCTCTGGGGGGTCAGCTGGAAGCCCCAATTCCCAGAGCAGTGAGCTGGCGATGGAGGACAGCCCTGGGCGTCCCCAGACCCCTCCAGATCAGGACGGCTAGATCAGCTAGCGGGTCCAGCTCCAGCCTCTCTGGCCTCAGTCCTGCAGACATCCCCCAGGTGCTTTTTAGATGCAGTCCCTAGGCAGGATCTCGCCTGCTCCTTTGGCAGCCACACAGTCCATGCTGACCCCATAGGGGAGCCCATTCTCCCAGGGCCCTGCAGGGCCTGTGTGCCTACTGCCCATGTGTGTGCATGCTCACCTACAGTTGTATACAACCCTGTAAGAGTGTGCACATGTGTGTGCTGGCCCTGTCTCAGAAGCCTCCCTAGACAGAGCCAAATAAAAACATCTCTAGAAGCTGACATCCACCCCAAGTAGGAAGGACTGGTAATCCCATCCCTGTACCATTTCCATTTTGTGTCTTGGATTTATTGTCTAAAAACGTCATATTGGTAAAGAAAGTTATGAAGCTGGGTGCTGGTGGCTCATGCCTATAATCCTAGCTACTCGGGAGGCTAGATCTGAGGATCAAGGTTTGAAGCCGGGCAGACAGGAAAGCCCATGAGACTCTTATTTCCAACTATTTCTCAGCAAAAAGCTGGCAGTGGAGCTGTGGCTCAAGTGGTAGAGCACTATAGCTTGGAGCACAAAAGATCAGGGACAGCACCGAGGCCCTGAGTTCAAGCCCCAGGACCAGCACACACAAAAGTAAAGTATGAGACCTTGTGTGTGCAATCCTAGGACACAACACGTGGCTTCTTTTCTCTCCTCCTCTGAAGTCTGACGGGCCTCGGTCAGCAGTGCCAGCATAGCTTGCTCCGGACTCAATCTTGACCCGGCATCTCCTGGGGAGGTTGAGGGACTGGCTGGGTGGCCAGTCTACTGGAGTCCGCCCCTCATTTCTGTGTGCATTCTGCTAGTCACCCCCCACCCCCTGCCTTGCCTTCTCTGAGGACGAAGATACCTGACACCTGTCTTTGGGTTTGGGGAGAGTCATACGGGCCATCATGAGGTGCACACGGGGCCTCCCTGTCCTCACACAGCCAACAGCCATGCTCGTGTCATAGATGAGGAAACTGGGGTTCCGGGGGATGGCGCAGCGGCCCAGGCTGGAGCCAGTGAGCCTTGTATGAGCCCTGGACAGGTCCCCAGGACACCTGGCCGTCCGGTCTGGCTCAGCCGGGGCGGGAGGAGCCTAGGAAGCATATGACAGAGCATGCGGGAACATGTGACAGGGGCTGACACAGCATGCAGGAACACGCGACAAGGGCTGACACAGCATGCAGGAACACGCGACAAGGAGTGACACAGCATGCAGGAACACGCGACAAGGGCTGACACAGCATGCAGGAACATGTGACGGGCTGACACAGCATGCAGGAACACGCGACAAGGAGTGACACAGCATGCAGGAACACGCGACAAGGAGTGACACAGCATGCAGGAACATGCGACAAGGAGTGACACAGCATGTGGAAACACGCGACAAGGAGTGACACAGCATGCAGGAACACGTGACAAGGAGTGACACAGCATGCAGGAACACGCGACAAGGAGTGACACAGCATGCAGGAACACGCGACAAGGAGTGACACAGCATGCGGGAACATGCAACAAGGAGTGACACAGCATGCAGGAACACGTGACAAGGAGTGACACAGCATGCAGGAACATGCGACAAGGAGTGACACAGCATGCAGGAACATGCGACAAGAAGTGACACAGCATGTGGAAACACGCGACAAGGAGTGACACAGCATGCGGGAACACGCGACAAGGAGTGACACAGCATGCAGGAACACGCAACAAGGAGTGCTGGACACTGGCCTGGCCTAAGCTCTGGCAGGAACACGATGGAGCCCCTTGTGAGTCTCGGGGTGTCCTGGGGACACCAGGTAGAGTTTTAGATGCATGGTCACAGCAGGACCCCGCCTGTGAAGTGGGCCGAGTGGGTGGAGCTGCCTCGGGGCCTTCATGAGGACCAGTGAGCTAATACCGCCAGAGCAGGGCAGAGCGGGAGCTGTGGCCACGCCTACAATCCTAGCCACTCAAGATGCGGAGATCTGAGAATTGCAGGTCACAGCTCTTATCTCCATAACCAGCAAAAAGCTGGACGTGGAGCTGTGGCTCAAGTGGTAGAGTGGCCTTGCACAAAAAAAGCTCAGGGACAGCACCCAGGCTTGAGTTCAAGCCCCAGGACTGGTACACACACCCACACACGTAGATTTGGGGCAAGAGCTTTCCTTCCCACCACCACCTGTCCGTGTTTGGCTGGGAAACACAAGCCAATACAGTCGCCGCTCCGCCTCCCTCTCCCTCCCTCCCTCCCATGGGCTCCACGCCCAGGGGCTCCCCCATAAATCTGCCCCATGTGGCAGCAGCCCAGGCCCCAGCTTCTGAGACCACCCGCCTCACCCAGCTCTACCCGCCTGTCCCCACCCCCCCTCCCCAGGGCCTGCCTTCCCTGCTTGATTAGCTGGCCGATGACAAGGCTGACCATTCCTCAGGAAAATGACTTCATTATCACCTGCGCAGGCTCTGGGGGAGGGGCACACAGGGCCGGGAAGAGGAGGGGCCCGCAGGGGCAGGTGGGTGCTGCACCTCCAAGCGTTCCTCTGTGGTTGGACCCCCCCCCCTCGGCAGGCCTGACAGAGACGGATCTTCTGGATTAAGGGGCTGGAGGGAGATATTACATTATGATAACAAATCACTCAGCTGATTGGAATTTAATTATGTCTCTTTTATCTTGGTGACAGCAGTGCACCTGGGATGGAGGCCCTGGCAGCTGGAGCTAGGCCGGCTCAGGCAGGGGGTGAGGGGACTCACCCCCAGGGGATTAATGAAGGAGCCATCCCCCTGTCCCTTCCCCAGAGGAAGCCGTGGCTGCTGCCTCCCCCCCCCCCCCGCTCTGAGGCAGGGGCACAGAGGGGGCCTCCTAGCAGGAGAATGGGAGAATAGAGCCTTGGCAGAGGCTGGCAGGATGGGAGGGGATGGTCAGGCCTGCTCAGTAAGCCCAGAAGGGGCAAAGTGGCCTGGCTGGACTGTGGAGACAAGTCCCCTTTTCCCTGAATGGTCCACCTCCCATGACAGGCAGCCCCGCGGCAGGGCCAGTTCAGGGGCTGGGGTTTGGCTGTGGGCGTGGAGGTGCAGTCTGGTGGTTCTGGGGTTTGGCTGTGGGCGTGGAGGTGCAGTCTGGTGGTTCTGGGGTTCCCAGCGCTGGGAAAGCCAGGCCGGCAGGGAAGGCAGTGGGCGATTCCTGTCCCACAGCAGAGCTCCAACAGCCGCTGCTGCAGGTGCGCAGGGAGCTTTGCCCTTGGAAATTGTGTCCCAGGCCCAGGAAATGAAGACAAG